>NC_140500.1:45407088-45939588 GCF_964271855.1 Acomys minous
TCCTTTCCAGAAAAATCTGCCATTTATGGACTTTCTACATGGCTTATGCAACACCCAGAGCTTTTTCTATTTTAGCCAGTTGGGACGAATACAAATTAGAATAAGGAAGAGTTAATTCATAGCTAGCCCATCTGCAACAGTTGCAATGAGAAGATGTCCTGTGTGTGCCTAGTAAGGAGTTAGGAACAGTGTATCCCTTACATAATTAAAAATTTTCATGGCGGCTGAATGGTGAGTGGTAGGATAGTGAGGTACATTTAAGTGGGGCCACTTTGGGAGTCCTTTTAAATTTATTTTACTTTATTTTTTATTATATATTCATTTATTTTTGCGTGCGTACGTGCATGTGTGTGTGTGTGTGTGTGTGTACATGCTCCTGTTTATGCAGGTGAGTATATGTGTACCCATGCATGTGGGTATGTGTATGTGTGTATTTGTTTGTGTGTGTGTGTGTATGTGTGTGTCAGTGATCAACTTGGAATGCCATCTATCAAGTGCTGTTCACCTCATTTTTGAGACAGGTTTTCACACTAGCCTGGAATTCACAGAGTTAACTAGGCTGGAACTGGAAGGCCAGTGAGAGCTAGAGATATACCTGGGTTCTAACTATGCATAACACTGGTCTCTTTTCTTTTCTTTTTCTTTCTTTTTTTCTTCCTTCCTTCCTTCCTTCCTTTCTTTCTTTTTTTTAATGTGAGTTCTGGGGTTTGAACTCAGGTCCTTCTGCTTGTTCAGCAAGCACCTGAAGACTGAGCCATCTCTGCTGAGCTGGGCTCTTCCCAGAAGTAGGCTGTGTGTCCATGGATATTATCATTATCCCTGGTAGCTACATAAGAAAGGTGCCTGTGGGTGCATTTTTCATATTAAAAACTTAATAATATTTTAGCAGGTCAGGTAAAGGGCATGGAACCCTTTCACTCCCCCAAACAATCTAGAAACAGTCAACCAAAGCCAAACAAATGAGAAAGAGCCACGTATCATCCAAATGTGCTCTGGGAGTGTTGTGCGTCTCTACCCACAGCGGTTGTCCCCATTAGCGTCAGTTTTCCTGATTTAGGAAGTCATCTGCAATGAACGGCAGCCTGGACTTGGGAAAGAGTGGAACTCTTAAGTAAGTGGCATTTTATTGAGAACGCGGAGGGTACAATCACTTTCCATTGACCCCCAACTTCTAAAAGGCAGGTCAGGTCACAGAAGCTGTACATCTAGCTTGTTTCATTTCCAAACGAATTTTATTTTTATTTTGCCTTCTTACGGTCAGCTTTCTAATAATCTGCACTGCAGAAGAGAGAAAGGACATAGCTCTTCTCAGAGTGTGAGCAAAGGCACTCGCTTCTTGTCCAGCCCTCATGTCCCCTTTGGGGAGGCACAGATGGGCAATTATTTGAGTGCCTGTATTTTTTTTTCTTTCCTTAAGCTAGTGGATGATAAGGCAAGGTAATAGGACATAGCTCATACCATCCAGAATGATGGCTTTTAGAGCAAGGGTGTCTAGAGACCTCTGGAGCCTCACTCTTATTGGACTCATATCAGGAGTCTATGACTGGCATCACTAATCGATCACAGAACTCTTTCTTGTAAAACGTGGACTCAGAACCTACTACACAGTGCCTCAGCCACTCCTTAATAATCTATCAAAGAGGACAAGGATCTGGACACACTGGCCATCAAGAGTAAAGCAGAGGGCCAGTTCCCTGTGAGCCTAGGAGGAGTAGGGAATCGCTGGGGAACATGAACTACATCTATTCGGTGATTCTGCACGGCCGGCGGCCAGGTCTGTGAGATGGGTTGCAGGATATTTGATCCCCAAGATTGTCTTTTGGGGACTGGAAAGATGGTGCAGAGGTTTAAGAGCATTGGCTGCTCTTTCAGAGGACCGGGGTTCAATTCCCAGCACCCACATGCAGCTCACAACTGTCTGTAACTCAAGTGCCACTGGATCTAACTCCCTCACACAGATATTTATGTAGGCCAAACACCATAATGTATATAAGAATAAATAAATAAATATTATTTTTTAAAAACCCTGTCTTTTGTTTGGTACGGCTCAGCCTTTACACACACCTCTAAGGACTGTTTATTGTAAACAGATGATTAAGGTGTGGTTCAGCCAGCCCTAGACACACCTTTAATCCAAATGCTTTCTGTACACAGATTTTAATAATATCAACTATAGGTCAAGAGGCAGAGCAAGATTAAAGATTAGGAGGGACTTTGAGCTGAAGGGTATTTAAGACTGTGTGGATAAGAAGAGGCTTTTTGAGCTTTGAGCTAGCAAGCCTTTGGCCTTGGGTTTTTTGGCCTTTTTCTCCTGGAGTTGTCAGCTGAGTTAGTGGGCTTTTCCCTCTGAGTTGTGATCTGAGTAGGAAGGCCAGCTGGGTGCTTCCTCTGCCTCGCTGAGCTAGCAGGTTTTCACCCCAGCAACTGGTTCTTGATTTTTTATTAGTAAAATTGAACATTTGGGATTTTCATTCTTTAAAATAACAGAGATGGTAGAGGCCAAACGCATGACACTCTACGCTCTCTTCCCAACTCTCCTTATTAGCACCCAGAATAATGGTTCTCAGAAAGAAGATGTGCTCAGAAACATCTGGACTCCCACTTCCATTGAGTAAGGTGGCCACGATGAGGCTCACTTGATGGAGGTCTTTGGATGGAAACTTTCATTTTGGTGTCCTCTATGGGAGGGACACACAGGGTTCTTCGATCTGTGGCTAGATCTTTAGGCTCAGGACTTAAAGAATCACCCTGGTATAGAGGTGGGCCTTAGTTCTCAATACTGATACGTGATCAAGGTATGAATGGGAAATGTCACTCACAACCTTATGTATTTTGACACTTGGCCCCCAGTTGACGGGTGAAATTATGGAAACTGTGGGACCGTGTCTGGTTCCCTGGGGATGGGTGTCACTGGTGATATCTGTTTCTGATCTGATCTCGTTACTTTCTGATTCATCAATGTGTGGACAAGCCATATCACAAGCTCCCACCATCATGGACTCACCTCCGGTGACGTGCTCTAGCCACCTTGCCGATGCTACCCTGACGAGCTGCATCCCTGTTGCAACTGAGACAAATCAAATCAAATCAAATCAAATCTCTCCATCCTTAAGTAGCTTCTACCAGATACTGTGTCGCAGTGAGGAGAAATGTCACTAGCACAGAGACTCACTGATGCCACACCCCAAACAGTAATCTGACGCATAGGGAGCTCTTCAAAATGTGTTGGATGGGCGAATACATGAATTCAATTTTACTTTAGGAGATAGCTCCCAGTGGCTTCCCAGAAGCCTAACTATCCACTGGAAACACACAACAGTGGTCTTCGCAAGCTCCCAATCCAAAGTCAAATGGTGTCTGTTGGAATATACTTGGAGGCGATCCAATTAGCAAGTATTTTTTCAGTGAGGTGCTACAAAAGAGCCTAGCCATCAGCTCCCTCAATGCCCCACCCCCACCCCCACTGTTGCATGGCTTCCCTAATACACAAGTTCCCACCACACATAAAAGAACAAAGGTAATAGCAGATGTCTGCATGAGAGGTGTGGACCTAAAACCAGCCCCAAGTCAAATTATAAATAGACATTTATAAAGTAGATGGCACTTGTTCAGAGACAACACCCTCACCCAAGGTCAATGTTGCCAGCTGCCTTTTATATAGTCTACCGGCTCCCATGACATATTTAAAATTTTAATGCCATCTGCTAAGCAAATCTCACCCTACGTAACCGAATAGGACAGTGGCCTCACTTTCTTGGAGTTGGCCCAGAAGCTACTCATTCTCCGCCTTCTCGTCCGATAAGGGCATCATCTGAAGCCACAGGAATATGAATGTGAGAGATGCCATATTAAAAGATGCCCAGACCTTATCTGTTCAGCATGTGACATGGGGTTTGCAAGTAGCCAGGCTTTCTGAGGATGCATGTGTGGAGTCAGATAACTGTGGGGTGGCCTCATGGAGCTTCTAATCAAGCAATGGGACCTGTGCCTCTCCTGTTACCAGGGAGCACTTCTGAGGTAGGGTCAAGTCTCAGAATGCTACCCTCAAGTCTATTAAATTCATAGGTTATAGAGAAAAGCAATGATAGTGAAACTGTTATTTAAGTAATTAAAAAAAAATTTGGTATACTGCACATGTGCTTCTATAGGAGGGCACACACAGAAAGCGTTACATCCAGGATATACCATAATATAGAAATGTCAATGAGCATGGAGAATATTTCAAAATTGAATATTTGCCATGTGGTATGAGCTATCTGTGATCCACGGTCACTAAAGGCACAGCACAGCTTATATGTTTCTGTTCTGTCATTTCCCTTTGCACTAGTAAGAAATGATGGAAGTCTGAGGTCAGTGAGAGGAAACATGGGTTTTTACCCGATGAGATTGACAATCAGTCCCATGAATATCTAATATAGGCATCACATGGGGGCTTGCCAAACCAGGCTCTAGACAATGAACATGATAACCGCACTACTGTATCTATAGCTTCCTATCCATGCAGTGCTAAAGTGATATGTGTGGCAGGTTATGTGATAGGAAGTCCCATGATGCTATGATGCTGCTGCAGACTCCAGCAGTGGGAGAGGGGGAATCAGTAGGTAGTGTGGGGCACACCAGGCAGGAGTAAACGGTAGCAAAGCATCACGGAAAGCAGCGGGTACTGTACTGTTGGAGACATAAGGGACCACACTTGAAAAGCTCATAAAGGAAAACAGACCAGAATAGAGATGGTGAGGGAGCTGCATTTGAGGAGGGCTGAGAGCTGAGGCTGGAGTGATGAAGACATCAGAAACAGGAGAATGAAGGAGACTCATGGTCTTTATCCCAGGACCAGTGAGAGAGACCATTATTGATTTATAGGATGTGTGTTCATTAAGAAAATCACGTGGGCTATTATACGGCCGTTGGGAAAAGGATAGAGACAGGAAAACCAATGGGAAGGTTTCTGAGTTAATTCGGCCGGCGATCTGATGTGGGGAGAGGAGGAGGTGTGCGAGCGAGCTGAGACTCGAAGAAGGCACAGTGGTTTCCTTTACTGATGCTGTCATCACAGGGAGAAACACAAGTTTCGAGAGAGGTAGAAATGCTGAGCTTGGTTTTTGGACAGGGTGGAGTTCACGTGCCTGTGAGAAGGCCATCTGAATGGGGTCTGAGACGCAGAGATGAAGTTTGGAGGCAGGTGGAAACTAAAATAGCATGCTTCTTCCTGGCCACTAAAGCAAACGGTGGAACTATTATTGAAGGGCTTTACCGAATGGCATATTAGGTGATTATACTTGAACACTACCACCCACTGCATAGCACCAGGCACGGCACTGTATGCTTTAAACACACTTGCTCCATCCTTTCAAGATGGCTTGATGTAGACGTGTTTATGCTATCTTTGCAGATAGGAAGTCAACACTTAAGAGAGTTCAAATAAGTTGCCTGACACATAGTGAGAGACAGATTAAGGCTTTAAACCACGGCATCTGTACTCCTAACTACTGTTTTAAAGTTTGGCCCAAGACATTGCCATGATATGAAATCGCACTGCACCCCACCTGTGGAACAGAAAACCGAAATATCAAATTTGATTTCTACAAAATATCTGGCACATTTTCATGTTGGGGCACAGACAATGCCCTGTACAATCTCTCTTCCCCATTGCCTTGACTTGCATGCACTCAGCACATATTTATGCAATGAATGGAAATAGAAATTTCACCGGAGTTAGATTGATTAAGGAAGAAGACCATGCCTTGGAATTTTATGAATTAGGGGAAATTATGTCAGTGGCAAGAGACATAAATGCATAAATCTGATTCAAAGCACTGTGTGTGGGGGTGGGTGGGTGGGGGGAACCTAATTATTTCCTGCATGTTTAAAAAGCTGCCGTCCTCAGGGTGGCAGGATCCTGGAGCCAGCAATGGTTTCAGTTTGTTGCAGGAGCTGGCTTCCATCTTTCTCCTCCTGTGTGGGGTTTGTCACAAGGCTGCCCTGGTAGGTCCAGGCTGACCCCCTCTTAGAGTCATTTCTGGGAATAGGAGCTCTATATTCCAGTCACTCCAGTAGTTCTTTGATTCGAATCTCTTTGGTCTGGCTGGAAACACACATTCATTTTGAGCCAATCTCTGCGGCCAAGACGAAAGACTGTAATGTCTGCTTGGGTCTGAGTCACAGGTCTGCCCTTCAAGGGATGCAATGGGGGTTGGTAGGAAAGGATGAGGGTCCTCCCCCAGATGCACAAACTGATGAGAGTTGGAAACGGTCCTCTTCCTAGTCCATCCCAGGGTCCACTAATAGTAAAGGGAGGAATATGTGCTGGGTAGGCAAAAACAACAGATGCCCACTACATTTGGCCACAGCAAAATAAGATTCTGGTTTGTTATAAAGAATGCAGTTTTCATATAAATATCTTTGAGTCAAGAGATACGACTATTTCGGCAACAGCAAGTTCTATACTTAACCATTCAGTCACCTTGGGCTGTTTATTATTAGTCACTTAGTGGTTTTATTACTAGAATTGAGTAAACTAACCAAGGCATAACATTTTAAGGGCACTTCACTTAATTAAAAAAAAAAATGAGAACAACCACCAGCAATGTCACTTGGCCTAGTGTCAGGAATTTCTAACTCAATGTATTCTGTGATTTAAAAAAAAAAAAAGAAAAAGAAAAAGAAAAATTCCTGACACCAGTGTGACTTCGATGCAAAGAGTAAGCTTAATCTTAGAGCAGAATAAGAAAATTTGTCCTCAATTATCTAAAAATCTACTTGGTTCCTGATTTGGACAGGATAAGTTATCCTGGCGGGGGTGGAAGGGTGGACTAATTCTTACACTTCAGAGAGGAAAACTTGTACTTTTTGGTGTATCTTCACAAACACCAATGACATACACAATTATGTAAATGTAACATTTAACAAAATAAGAACAAAATTCTATCTGTTAAAGATGAACTATATACCATTCTCAAGATGTCTGAAAGCGCTAGTTTTGTCTAGAGGAGAAGTAAAGCCACAGAGAGGAATAAATAGCTATATAGTGTGACCAGCAGTGTAACTGTCACCAGTGCTGTGTCTCAATGGCACTGATGCAAAAATGGCCGTGGATCATGAGGCTCCTGGCATTGTAGAGAATAAGTTCATCCTATGACAAGACAGATCAAAATTAGTCTGAGGGTTTGGTTAGGTTTTCTTTTCACCACCTTTTGTGTGTGTGTGTGTGTGTGTGTGTGTGTGTGTGTGTGTGTGTGTTTGGTACCTAGAAAGGTTTGCAAAGACAGATGAAACAAACAAACAAAAAGGTCACAAGAAGAACTACATAAGCCTAGTTGTTTGAAGACAAATAGAAGACAAAACCAGTCATTAGTACTGCTTGACTCCCTACTATGGGTATGGCATCTCACAGTTTCACAGTGAAGAAACTGTTGGCACACACGTGAGTGTGTGTGTGTACACATATGTGTGGGTATTTGTGTGCATATATGTGGAGGTTAGTGTTATGTCTCAGCTGTCATTCCTCAGATATCATCCATCTCGCTTCTTCCCTTCTTTTTCTTCTTCTTCTTCTTCTTCTTCTTCTTCTTCTTCTTCTTCTTCTTCTTCTTCTTCTTCCTCCTCCTCCTCCTCCTCCTCCTCCTCCTCCTCCCTTTCCCCCTTCCCCCTCCTCCTCCTCTTCTTCTTCTTCTTCTTTTCTTCTCCCTTCTCCTTCTCTTCTCCTTCTCTTCTTCTTCTTCTTCTTCTTCTTCTTCTTCTTCTTCTTCTTCTTCTTCTTCTTCTTCTTCTTCTTCTTCGAGACAGGATCCTAGAGCTTACCAATTAAGCTAGGCAAGCAGGCCAGCCATGCCCAGGAATCCACGCATCTCCAGGACTGGGATTACAAGTGTATGTCACCATGCCTGTCTTTTTTCACATAAGTTTGTAGGATGGAACTGAGAGCCTCATGTTTACAAGCAAGTACTTCAGAGATGGAGGCATCTCTCCATCCATCAGCCAAAACTCTTTTTATTTAAAACACGTTTTAGATTTACTTTATTTTGTGTGAATGAGTGTTTCACCTGCCTATGGATATGTGCACCTTTGCCTTTGGAGATCCACAGAAGGCATCAGATTGCCCAGAGATGAAGTTGTAAATGGCTGTAAACCATGTTGTAGAATATTGTAGAATGTTGTAGAAACCATGTTGGGAATGGAACCCAGGTCTGCTGAACCCAGGTCGGCTGCAAGAGCAACAGGTGCCATTTCTCGAGCACCACAGTCTTGACATTTTTAACTGCTGTTACACTTACACAGGAATTACAGGGGTGTTACAGAGAATGCCTGCATGTTCCCCCCTCACCTTTGTTGTGTTGACATTTAATATAATTAGAGAACATTTATCAAAATTTGATACAGATTTTAGAACAATACCAATAACTCAAAAACAAGCTTAGTCTGGGTTTCATTTACTTTGTAGTTTTGGTTGTTTCCCTTTCACTTACTTAGTCTTTCTTTCTTACCTTCTTTCTTTCTTTCTTATTTTTCTATCATTTTTCTTTTTCTCCTTGTCATCTTCCAGTACTCAGGAATGAATTAAGGGAATCACTCATGCTATGCAAGCAGTCTGCTATGGAATTATAAGCTTGCATGGATAGGGTCTCACTAATTTTCACAGTAACCTTGACCTCTTGCCCCGCCCCCTCAGCCTCCTGCGCAGCCAGAATTACAGCCTGTACCATGGTATTAATTCTATTTTCTTACATTTTTTCCTTTTTGCTCTAGGACATAAGAGAATACCCCATATTAAGTTTAGTACAATTCTCTTTAATATGCACATACATGTGTGTTGAATTTGCATTGTTTTCACGTACATTAAACAATAGTTACTAGGAGTAATAAAAATTCTGTATAGCTGATTATCTGGCCTCAAATGTTATAATCTTCATTTTATTATACTTTCTTTTGCTTTGAATTAATCTCTTTAAAATCATATTGCGGTTTGGTGGAAGAACACACACCTCACAAATGTAGAGCCTGGCTCTTTCCATCACCAGCAGCGTGCAAACTCAAAAGCTGTACTGAGGAGCCAAGCTCAATGGTAGAGTTGTGTGCTGCCCGCATACAGGGCACGGGGCTTAGTTCACCATCTAAGTAGCTGGAGCACAAAGAGTATTGGGGAGATTTGTCTGTGTTCGTGTGGAGGTCAGCAGGAGAGCTTGATACTGTTCCCAAGATGCTGTTTACCTTGTTTTATGAGACAGGGTCTCTTCATTGGCCTGGAACTTGCTGAGTAGATGAGACTTGCTAGCTTCATGGATCTGCGCCCCCCTCCCCCTCCCCCTCCCCACCATAGGGATTCCAAACATGTGGCACAACACTTGATATTTTTTTCTCGTCAATATGCATCTTCTTCTGGGTCAGGTTTTTATGCTAGCACAGCAAGCTCTTTACCAAGTGACCTATCCCTCCAGCCTCCAGAAGTTGGTTTTTTTTTTCCTCCTAAATATTTTAAAGAAAGAGGTCAGAGCTGGAGTAACAGGTGGCTGGTCGTGAGGCACCCAACACATGTTCCGGGAATCGAACTCTGATCCTTTGCAAGTATGGGCTTTAAGCCATTGAGCTGCCTCCTTAGCCTCCCCCAAGACGTGCTCCCCCCACCCCCGCTGCCTCAGTTTTTCTTTTTTGAGAATGCTCCTTTCACAAATATTCTTAGTGGTGGTGCCATTCCTGTGCTGGTCTCAGGAAGGATCAGAAAACGTAAGGAGTGCAGAAAGAGGCTCAATCCTGCACTCAAAAAGCTAGAACAGTTTTTAGTATTTAGGGTCATGAGCACTTAAGGATGAAAAGACTTAAAAAAAAAAAGGGATGAAAAGACTGAACAGTGGCCACCCTCGAACTACTCTGTGGCCGATATTTCTGCTATTGCGTGTTTGTTGGGTTTCCTTGATGTTGCTTTGGTTTTGGTATTCTGAGAATCCCCCTGCTCTGGGAACTGAACCCAGGGCCTTGCCATTGCTAGGTAAGCACTGTGTCACTGACTTAAAACCTCAGCTATATTCTCATTATTAACTTCTGATGCCTACCGTGTTCCTCTCTTCCTGCCTGGTTGAAGGATGCCTGGTTTTGCAGCAGCCATAAGTTATACGAGCCCAACTATTCAGCAGATTTCTTTAAAACAACAAACAAACAAAACAACAACTTCTGTGGCTTGCATGCTGAAGTCTTTGTAAAATATATGAGGCAACCTCTTTGTGCACCATTACTCCATCTCTACTTGGAAGTTTAGGGGAGTGCTTACTTTAAGTATGCCTTTTTATCTCGTCTTTCCTTGTGTATTTAAACCTCTGACTTTTGCTCCTAGCATATAATAAACTCCTGGAATTTATTTGGGGTCATATTTGTTATTATCTCTTAGATTTAAAATGTTTTAGTTTATAGGTTTGAGTATTTGTCTGCGTGTATGATATGGAGCACACTTGCGACTGGTACCCAAGGAGGTCAGAGGAGGGGTGTATGCCCTAGGACTGGAGGTATAGATGCTTGTAAATCACCATGTGGGTGATGGGGATCAAACCCAAGTCCTCTGCAAGAGCAACATGTCCTCTTAACCTCTGAGCCATCCATCTCTCTAGCCCACTGGCACACTTAGGTTTTGCTGCCTGACTCTCCTCCCCTCTTAGATGACGTCCTCCATAAAATCCCACCTCTGAGCAGGCACTCTTAGAAAATCAGAGGCAAAAATGAGGAACTGCAGCATCCATTTCTCCCAGTCATGTAGTTTGGTCAGGCCACACGCTGGTGACATGCTGTCAGCTGAGAAGTCCAAAGCACCAGCAGAGTTGGTCTCTGGTGAGGGACTCTTGGGGTGCAGGTTACTATGTTCACGTGGTTCTCTCACAACAGAAAGGGAAACTGGCCTTAATAGGGTCTTTAACCCTCTTTATGAGGACTCCGCTCTCTTGACCCAGCAATTCACAAAGGCTGTACTTCCTAACGTTAATGCCTCGATTTGAATATATGAATTTGGGGGTGGGGACATAAGCATTCAGTTCCCAACACTCATGAGACGTACACCAGTCAGGAGGGCCTTTCTGATATTTATAGTAACCTCTCCTGTAGAGCCAGTGTTTGAGTTCAAGTTCAAGTCCAAATTGGCAAAGGCAGAAGGTATTATAGCAGATATGGAGAAAAGACACCCTCAGAGTTCCACAAATACTGTCATCAAGTTCTTGTCATGTGAACTGCAGTGTTAATCAACTTGGACTTCATCTAAGGAGGCCATGTTATTTCCTTGGTCTATAATACTTGAGTAAGAAACTACTTCCATATGCTGTGTTGAACGTCAAAATAGATCATTATATTTTTTAAGGGAGGCTAACTTTTTTCTTTCTTTCTTTCTTTCTTTTTTTTTTTTTTTAGAGTTTAAGTACATTTAGAATCATAAGCTTGTAAGTGGTGGTGGGGGGAGGAGGGTTGGAGATTACTCTGACCACAGACATAACAGCACTGTTTGGCAAATGAGGGTGATGTTTATAATTGGACCAGTTGTGACGGCCTTCAAGGCACTAGGTGTACAGCTAGGCATCCATATGTACAGTTCTGACAGCATGTCAGTTATAATTTTGTAATAGCATGGATATAATTTATTAGGATTCAAATATAGGATAAAGTGAGCACATGTTTCAGCCCGCAGCACTCATTTGTCTATTGCCGACAGTTTTGTGTGTGTTTTAAGTAGAAATATAGACGTTATGATTGAATCAACATTTTCGTAGTGCTGACTGTGCCCTCTCAGGGTTAACAGTGAGCAAACAGACTAACAGGGAAACCTTGCAAGAGTAACCACAAGTAAGACAAGCAGGAGAGGCGGAGTTTGGCTCTCCTGGTTGCCTGCTGCAGAGGTTGCTCACGTGAGATTGATTGCCTGGTGACTAATACAGTTGGCAGACATTAGTAACGCTCTGTCTTGCTTTTGGTACAGTTATTCGCTTTTTCTATGTTTAGCATGTTCTCATATCTTAATAAGAATAATATATATGATGTATATATGTATAATGTCGACTGTATATATATATAGCCAGCATTAGCCTGAAAGTTGACACTTCTGATTCTGGGATAATTTATAACTTCATCTGTATTTGACATAACTACAAGATGCTTTCAACATATGGACTCATGCTTGTAAAATTTAACCTTATTATATTCCTTTTCCAGCCCCTGTGCATTTTTATACACATTTACTCTTCATTTTATACATTTTTGATTCTATATTGTTACTGGAGTTGGCATGCTTTTGTGGGAGGCTGGAAGGCGAGGAGAAAACCAGGGCATCTGGAGTCGGTGCTTTTTTTTTTCTTCTGACAACTGACCAGGAGACTCCATTTCATTTTTGAACCAAGATGGATGAGGTACCAGTCCAGAATCCTTTGTGACTTTGCCAGCAACAAGAGTACCAAGAATGTTTTTTACCCCTGCACTAAAGTATCCGATGAGGTGTTGGAAACACGTGGATCCTTCCAATATTTTGCGTGGTGCACTTGCTCCCTTCTGGGAGTTGGACCATGTCCACCAGGCAAGCCATGTGAAAGGCATGGGCCTCCGACAATGGTGTGATGGAAATTTAAATAGGCAAGGACCTGCGCCAAGTTTGTGGACTATTGTTACAGGCTGCCTTCGGCTCAAGCCAGTGAGTAGCTTGGCTTTCTTCCTTCAAGCCAGAAGTTGAAAATGGCTCCGTGTGGCCTTTAAAGTTCTGGAAGGGCCCAGATACTCAGTAGAGCTGCCCCGTCTTCAGCAGTTGCCAGTTCTAAGGTCAGCTGCGACCTAGAACATCACCGAGGGAAAGAGATATCTGGGCACTTTGAATCCACGCTGACATCCTGCACCTAACATTAAGAGAATAACGCTTCGCTCTGCGTCTGCTTGTATCTGCTCCCGGCACCGCTGTAGCGTGTTTGCCTGCTTCATTATGTCCTTTCTGTGGAGTTCGGTGAGCATTGCCTGTGGCCAAGAGCCGAAGCGACTTGGAAGGTTTTCTTAAACAAAAGAGGAGAGAGCTGGCTCCCGAAGAAGGGTTTCCCAAGGTCGTGGCCACTTCTAATTACAATTCTAATGAAACATAAGGCGATCTTCCCAGGAGATCATTACTTGGTAATTTTTCAACAATAGCTATACCATCTCCTTCCCTAGTTGGAAAATACAGAAAAATGGCCCATCAGCGGCTGCACCGTAGATTTCATTTTCGCACTCTGAAATATTTCTGAATCCCCGATTAGGCCCCTGACAAGCAGCACATTGATACACAGTATGAAATATGAGCGTTATCTATGCCTTGGTCTTAATTTAAAATTTGCATTATACAGTATTTATGTAGACCTCCTCTGCAACCTTTCAAGTACTCCCGTGAATGATTCTCCATTATGGGAGTTTATCTTGAAATATCTGTCCGAGCATTGTAAATAGCGTGTTATGGATCATGTGTTTATTTCGACAAGTGAAATACAACATTCAAGGCTACTGCTGAAAAAAAAAACTAGGCCAATACGGGCATTAAAAATATAGCACCATATATCTCGGGCAAGAAAGTTCTCCGGATCCCACGTGCAAGGATGGGGAATATTTAGACTCTCAAGCAAAGATTACATGTTTCTTGATTCATCTCACAGCACAAATCTACTTCATTTGCAAAGTGATAACCTATTAGCATAACTAAACCGCCTATTGCATGGAGGCTCAGAAATAAAATAAAAAGATTAGCCAGTTATCTTATTTACATATATTGAATTGCAGTAATACAGCCCGATCTCTGCCTCTCATTTGATTCTAATTAAAGCGTAGCACAGAAACTGCAATCCACACAAGAGCTTATTTTAATAGTCAGAGCTGGCAAAGTCCCAATATCACAATGTAGCAATTAACAGCATGGCTGTATTTGCTATTCATGGTTTGATGTAAAAACTTGTTTATTAAGATGGGCTGGAGGCGCTGGTGTGCAATAGACCTGCATGTAATTAGATTCCAATTATTTGTCTGTTTCTGATATTGTAAACTGGCACTTAGCACATCAGTTAAATTGACACACGGCGCTGCATGGTTTACTCGGTAATTAAAACATGTTCTGTTAATTAGATGATGACCACTTTATTTCAGGGCTCTTGTGTTTGGGTTTTCTAGAATGCTCTGTTTGTATCATGAGCCACCAGACGCTCTTCTAATGAGTCCCTGTTTTGTTTCAATTACCACCTGCTGTTCAAAAGCAAAGCTTGTTTTAACTAAACAAAATTAATGCTTGTCTCTTCCTTTGTAAGAACTTAAACGTTAGACAAATTAATACGCTTATTATCGAAGTGTTAAGCTCCGGTTTTAAAGCCTGCTAAGGCAATTAGAAGAAAGTTATAAAATGTTGTAGAGTGCAGCATAAATATTGTTTTGCGCATTAAGAGGCATTACAAACAATGAAATATTTGCCGGGGTTGAAAGGGAACATGGGGGCTTAGCCTGCCCACCCCCCAAATTAAATTAGCTCGCACAATTTGTACAGGGATCCAAAAAGGGGAGAGACAGCCGGACGCGTTAGGAGATAGGATCAGATGAACTGGACAAGAAGGCGTGTGGAGTAGTCAAAACTAAACCTATGAATGACGTTAGAGCATCCTGGATGTCTCTCACAGCTCTGCGCTCGCTGCACATCCCCTTACACGAGATTCTCCCGTTCTCTCACGCCACATGACTAAGGGCAGCTGTTTCTCAAAACTTTGACTTCAAACCCTGGGAGGAGGGACACTTTGTATTTCTTGAGGGAAGGGCCTGTCCTATGAACTCAGTTTCCTATATCGTAGTTACCCTCATGCTGTACAACCTTCCAGAGCTACTGGGGAATGGTTCATCTTCACAGCTCTGCCCATCTTAAGAGTTTCTCACCACGGCACACACGGCATCTAGGCTTCTACGGAGGCGAGAACGGCCACCATGCAAGGATAGAACGCAAAAGGACAGCTGTTTGTTTCCCGGAATGCCTTCCTCACTAGGTGTGGAGAAAGAGGACAGACAATAAAGTGACACTAGGTAAGGTTGGACCAGTGTGTGTCTTAAAATCATCAAATGACCAGAAAAAGTTTGTCCCCTTCCATTGGACTCAGCATCCAAGTCATCAGCCCTGGACCTGTCCTCTCCCTGGACAGCCATGTACAAGACAACGTCAGAGAGGTTCACACGCTTTCCTGTCTAAGGTCAATGCAGAACCATTAAGGGTTCATTTCAATCTGTGTTTGAGTTGCCGACGGGCATCTTTCTCCGTGCGTGTACATGTATGTATGGGTTCAGGTATACACAGTGCACATGTGTGAACACACATGTGGGAGCAAGAAGACAAACTCAGGTGTTATTCTGCTTCAGGTACCATCCGCCTTGTTCTTTGACAAAGAACTGGTCTGGGACTTGCCACTTAAAGAAGGCAGGCTGACCAGTGGAAGGCAGACATCCACCTGTCTCTGCCTCCCCAGCACTGGGATTACAAGTGCATTATCACCATGCTGGCCTTTTTGTCTGGGTTCTAGGAGCGGCTCTCTAGTTACACTTAAATGGCTCCGCATTTTATGGATTGAGTTTTGCCTCCAGCCCAACATCCAGCATCTTAAGGAAATCCCAGCCCCAGAATGGAGTCATGTCTGTGTGATGCAAAGGTTTTTAGAAATCATTTTAATTCCAAGGCAAATCCTGTCCGCAGGGGGTGACGATGGCTTTCGTTATGCTGGTGCTCTTCTGGAGTAGAAACCATCATGCTCCCTACAGATGCAGCAACACAAAGATGTCGCCGCATATAATCCAGATCTGACTTTAGAAGCATTAGTCCCCAGCACTAGTGCCCGAGCTGTGTAGGTGATATGCCTGTCATCAAACAACTCCACACTTTATTCAGAAACTTTAATTGAAAAAAGAAAAAAACTGCAGCAACTGATTTCTATACCTTAGGGGTGCATCGTCAAAGCAATGGGCGGCAAGTGAGCCGAGAGACTTCTATTGATATTAATGGCAGCCGTGGAACAAAATTACTGAGCCCCGACTGGCAAACTTATTCCTTAATGCAGTGGTTGCCTTAAATTAATATTTTACAAAGACTCAAAGTAATTAGACTGTGTCTTACTAAATGCCCCATTTACTCATTAGATGTTGCAAAATGCATCTTTTGCTGCAGGCCCACTGGGGCCATGTTAACTATTCTAAAATATATAAATGACTTCAGTGGGACCTTTTAAAAAACACTGGTGCAAGGGAAGGCCACAGGCTCCTCACTAGTGACCAATTAACACCAGCGTATTAAAGTACACAGCACTGGGGCTCTAGGGACATGGCTCAATTATGGCTATCTGGATCCAGGAAGTTATGAGTTGATTTCAGTAATGTCTCCAGTCCACATTCTAAATGTAAGACTTTATTCATACCCTGTGCTATGAGTCTGCTGTTTTGTGCCTGTAGGGTCTATTTCTCTGTGTATTCTTGACCCTGTCAATATCCTGACTTCTTTACCAACTATGAGGGGAGGAGGCCAAGCTAAGCCCTATCTTTCTAGGCTACGGTGACTGATTAAAAGATGAGTCCATTGACTGAGATGGTCCCATCCCTGAAGTCTATGCTTACTGGGCAGTGGAAGAAAGATTTCCCCTCCCTCCCTTCTTCTGGTGTATAAAAGGCAGGAGGAAAAATGTCCCAAGATTGCTATCAGACATGCCTGACTATATTTTTATTAAAAAGATTTATTTGGTTTTAGTTAGTATGTATGCATATGTCTGTATATGCATATGGTCACATGAGTGCCCAGCAAACGCCAGTAGAGAGGACTGAGGATGCTGGTGTTGGACTTTCAGAGGGTTGTGAGCCCCCAATATGGGTGCTGGAAACCAAACTTGGGTTGTACTCAAATGAAGCAAGTGTTCTTAATTGCTGAGCCATCTCTCCAGCCCTGATCATACCTTTGATCATACCTTTGGAGTGAAGAGTTAGCCAGCACAGAGGAAGCAGGGCACCTTAGTCCAAACACTGTGACCTCAAGCCACAGGAGAAATCTGTATTTTCTACACTTCTAAAGTCCAATTTACTTTACCATAGTTTTTTGCATCCAACTTAAACTTCTCTCTCTCTCTCTCTCTCTCTCTCTCTCTCTCTCTCTCTCTCTCTGTGTGTGTGTGTGTGTGTGTGTATGTGTGTGTGTGTGAGGATGTGTGCATATGTTTCATTTTGTTTGTGAACAGAACAGTTTCTAACCTATACACCCTATTTTTCATATTACATCGCTATTCCAGTTTACTCCTTTTGCTTCTTAATTTCAAGTAACAAAAGGCCCCTCCCCCCCCCCCCCGCCCCAGTGTAAGTAGATTATTCATCTGGAAGCCCAAGGATAGATCTCAGAAGATTAATCAACTATTTGAAGTTAGAAACCATCTATGATATATGCATTTCTTCAGGGAAGACACAGAGTCCCCCCCCCCAACACTCAAAGAAAGTTCCAGAAGGTCTCTGGTAATAAAGGTCCAAGCAGATCAGGAGGGAGAAAGATGACAACTATACAGGATCTGGAAGGAGACAGAGACAGACGGTTTGCCTACTATGTGTCAATCTAAAGGGCCCCACCTCAGCTCCGAGATTCAAAAGAACTCGTAGAGATTCCCTGGATACACTTGTACAGAATAATGGTAGAACGCTGTGGAGACTGGACTTGGTTGTCCTGGGAGGTAGACATGAAGTGGGTCTGCATGTGATTAAAGAAATGCTTTAAAGGGGAACTGAAATCAGGCCTAAAGATGGGTCTGTCTCAGAGACTGCTGTTTGTGTACATGCTCTAGACCTCCTACCTCACATGTGTATGAGTGTTGTTTTTATTTCCACAGATGAGGGGAGGTGATGAGAGCCATTCTCAAGCCTTTCTAGCTCTTTCTAAACTCCCATTGGCTGGTTTAACTTTGCTCTTCTGGCCCAAATTCCTCTCCAAGCTGACTGATCAAACTGGCTTTGCTTGGCTTCTGACTGAATTGCTCTGCCTGGCCTCAAACTAATTCTGGCAATATGTTTTAATCTCCTGGCTCTTTCTCATTCTCTGGCTCATTCTGTCTTCACCTGTGTCTACCTTGTTCTCTTTGTAACCTGTCTCTGTAAAACTGTCCCAGTAAAATAACCTCTTTGTTAAAAACAAACAAACAAACAAACAAACAACTCTCTTCTTTCTCCCTAGCTGCTCTTAAGTAGCCCCTCTTTCCTGTCCTGTTCTCCTGTGAGTTGGGTGTATCCTGTATCTGACTCGTTCTGTCAAATCTCTCTCTGATTTGTCGCATTTCTGCTCATGAATTAGATGCTACTTTAACATGGCTGCTTCCTTCTATAAAGTAACTGAACCTTCATTGTTTAGGATTAAAGGTGTGTACCAAGGACGTGACTATATTTCAGCCAGATCATATTGTAAGGTAGAGGATGTCTGAATTCCAGCCAGATAACATAGGTCTTTGGAAGGTCTTTGGATGTGATCTCTTGCCAGAGCAGCCATGTTGTTGAACTAAGATTCCTCTTAGACCAGTGGTGCATGTCTGAAATCGCAGGTAGCATTAAACCTCTTATATCTAAGTGTTTCCCCAGACATGACTGAATAAGATAAAGAATAATTTACAAGTTAGACACAGTCAAAGGCCAGCAGTTAAGCCTAACAAGAACAGCAATTACATGAAAAACTGCAACAAAAATTACATGTAGTTTCATTCTTTCTCAAAATATCCTAAGTATTTTCCCCATCTCTTAAGGGGATCATTTTACGACTTCTCTGTGGTGTGTTTGAATTTTCAACATTTTACATGTTGGGGACATTATTAGATAAAGTAAATTACCTGCACAAAAGCACCACAGGTCTTAATAGATAGTTTTCCTGATGACCAGGATGTTTACTAAGTGCCTGACAGTTGGGTAGTGCACACTGCATGGAGACAGCAGATGAGAAATGGTTAGGATACTTGGCAGGATGTGGATGGTCCAAGATCTCACCACACTATTGAGATCGACGTGCAGTTACAACTTACACTTGTTTCCCAAAACTTCCCAGTTAATGTCTCTCTGACCAGGGCTTACTTCGGGCACTTGATGCAGAGGAAAACAAAACCCAGATTAAAGTTCATATCAAAGGGTCAGGAATAAGAAACTCTGTGTTTCATGGTGCACCTGACAGAGTGCATAGTCACAACCTTCAGTGCGTGCAGAGAGGCACTCGCACTAGCTTAATGTCACAGACTACAGACACGGGAGTCAAGTCCACCATACCAACTTCCTAGCATCTTGTAGACATTCACCAGCATCTGTCTCAGCAGGAGTGATGTAGCGAAAAATGCAATGATAGCTTCCTGTCTTTCTCTGCCTCAGAACTTCCTGAAATATTAATGGTTGTGCCAGTGTACTTGTTAGCTGCTGTCTCCTTAACACAGACTAGAGTTACTTAGAGTGAGAGAAATCCAAGTGTAGGGTATTTTCTCAACTGGTGACACTGATGATTGATGTGGGAGGGCCCAGGTCACTGTGGGTGGTGCCATTCCTGGGCAGATGGTCTTGGGTTGTAGAGTACAGACTGGCTGAGCAGGCAACGGGGAGGAAGTGAGTGGGCAGCATCCCTCTGCGGCCTCTGCTTCAGTTCCTGCCTCAAGCTCCTTGTCTCGAGTTCTTGCCCTAACTTCCCTCAGTGATCAGTTATGATCTAGAGATATAAAGCGAATAAATCCGTCCTCTCAAGTTGTTTTTAATCTTGATGTTTGTCATAGCAGTAGAAAGCTATGCTTTCTTAGAACACCTAGGAAGTGTTCTTCTTAAAAGGGGGTTTAATAAAAATTTGGAAATATATATATTCTATTTTACTGTAGCAATTTTGCATTGTATATATTAAGCTCAAAGGCAGTCTTCAATAAACATATTTAACTTGGTCTGATGCAACATTGCTCTGTTTTATCCTGAGCATGGCTTATTCTGTACTTATACTGGCTGAGGGTGGCTGGATTATTTTGGATTTTATGAATTGATTTTCACTACAGTTGGAGATAGTCCAACATCATTTCTTCAAATGTTTCTCTATTCTGGTCTCTATTTTCCTTACAAGACTCCACTTATACAACTGGACCATTTGGTCTTATCTCACTGCTAAGGGAAGTTCTCTGATTACGTAAATTTCTCCACCCCAAAGCTCTAGTACACATATTTGTCACTGACCTGCCTTCTTTAGCTTATTAGTCTATGATGGCCAACCTTCTACTAAGCCTCTCCTATGACTTTTAAAAACAGCAGGTTCTGGTTTTTGATATAGCAATTTCCAATTGGATCTTCAGAAAGTTTTCATTTCTTGCACGAAATATCCCGCATATGTAGGCTTTGATGTAAAATATGTAATGCATTTACAGCAGTAATGTAAGCACATCTCTGCTAGTTTCAGTAGCAGGCTCATCAACTTGTATGTGTTTGGTTATTGATTGGTATGCTTCTATTGGCTGTTTTGATTATCCACCCCATCTTCTAGTCTCCTTTTCCTTTCCCTCTTTCTCCCTTCTTCTTCTCCCATTTGCCCTCTTCCTTTTCTTTTATCTGTGTTAATGATCAAAGCCAGGACTTTGCCCTGCTATCCGGGCATTCTGCCACTGAGCTACATCTTCAATCTCTTTGTTTCTTTCCCTATTTCATAATTCCTTGACAGTTGATTATGCTAAAACTTACAACGCATGCTGAAGGAAAGGTTCAGTTAAACCAAGCATGTCCTTTGCTGCTAATGGAGAATGAGAGTGGCATGGCCGATCCCTCTAGGCCAACCCCTCTAACTCATCATGAGGGCTTCACCCCATGATCCTGAAGAGACAGTGGGGCCACAGAGAAGACAACTCAGACTCCACTTCCTACTGTAGGCCTTGATTTTTTTTTCACTGCCCTTGCTCTCCTCTGCACCATTTTCACCATCTCAAAACAAACTATAAGAAACAGCTCAGGTGAATGAACAGCAAGGAATCCAACTACGCTCTTCATGCAGGAAGACTATGCAAGTGTGTGTGTCTGACCCAGGCATTTCAAGCTTTTATGCCACTGGGGAAGGCATTGAGGTGAACCCTGAGAGAGACTAAAGTATCAGAACAGCATAGGCAGCACTAAGGACCCAGTGAGAAAGCCACCATGAGCATCACTGGGTTATTAAGAGTCTAGAAAGGAAGATTGACAGGGCATTCTTGAAAGAAATGGCTAGACCTCTGCAGGGCTGCACCACCCCACCAGAGCTGATGACGCTTCATTAATTCATTACATTGAAGTCTCTGACCCCAGTGGCAAGGGATAAACTTGAGCTTGTGTCTCTTGTGTTTTGTCTCCTGCTCTGGCTTGCACTGTATCTGGAATAATACCAGTACTCAAATGTGATAAGTTTCTTTGAGTAAATAAATATGGTAGATCATACTTATTTCTTCTTATACCTTCACTTCCCCTACTCCAGAATTTATCCAAATAACCAACTTAACTAGTTCTTCTCACGTTTGCTCTCTTCCTACTTTGTTTTCTTTCTAGGGCCCAAGAACCTTGTACAATGACTGACATGGAAAGCCATTATTGGAATGACTGCATACGATATAAAAATGAGGGTGGGTGGGGGGAGACAGCAACTAAAAGAATACAATTGTGGGAAACAGAATGTCTTCAGTAGCACGGATAACACCAAGGCAGAAGAGAATTTTCATGTTGGGTAATAACAAACCATGAAGGGCTACTCTGAAGGACCTTTCTTCTTTTATTTTCTGAATCAATACCACTGTGAATTTTAATGGGTACCTTTGCTCAAATCTTTTGAAAATTGTGCCATTTTAAATAATTCATAGTAAGGCTAGGATAAAGGAACAACTTCTCACTGATGGAATTATAATGGAGGGAGTTAGTTGAACACCAAATATTTGCAAACTCACTTCAAAAGACATTTGAGGAGCGACTGCCATAGGCTTCATGTAACTACTGAATTTGCTGAAGCAGAGCAGGAACGTTGGCTTTGAGAGCAGGATTTGGTGTTTCTTAAAGAAAGGTTTAATATGTAAATAAAATATTACCTTAAAACTAGAGTTTCTTATCACACAATAAAATTATGATTTGCGTTGGGGTGGAACTCTGCTGGACTCAGGGCCCTGCTTCCTCCTTGTTCCTTAGACAGGAACTGTGTCTCTCAGCTGAAGGTGACTAGGGAGAGCCTTTGACAGGTTGCTTGATCTTCATCTGCTACTCAGAGAGTAACCTTGAGGTAACGCTGGGACGTCAGAAACACCTATTTTAATAACCACACTTCCTAAAAAACGTGGGTTGTGACGTCAAGAAGGTGTTGTTTTACCATGCCTGAAAGGAACTCAAAGAAAGAATCTACAGGAAGCAGAAGTTTCTACAGTAATAGATTTTGATGAATTTTTTTTCCAAAATATACTGCTGATGCTTGACATTGTAATGAATCATGCCAGATTACATCAATCATGTGTCACTTAATATACAGCAACCCCCAAACCACAGAGTGGCTGTGAAAGACAGAGCAGTAACAGCCTACAGTTAGGAGCTCTCAATTGTTTTTTTCATTTTAAACAAGGAGTTTATTTAAACAACAAGATGCTTGACTTGAAGGGAAAACTTGAAGGGATCATTTTGTTCAAGAATAATTTACTCCTGCTTAAAGACAGATTGCCCTACATATAACAGGTGCCTACAGAAAAAAAAAGTTATAAAAATTGCTCTTGGTTTTTACAATGATAAACAAAAACATTGATATTCTTTAATCAAACAAGGTATGTAAAGAGTTTATAGTGTTGGGCTCTTTTGTGAAAACAATGAGATGAAATAACTTCATGGACCATAAAGATAAGAGCACGCCACCAAAGAAGAAAGGGGATGCTTGCACAGAAGCAGTGCTTCCCACCAGACCACCCCCATTGGATGTCAACCAAAACAGAACACTGGCCGTTTAGTTATAGAAAAGGAAAAAAAGCACAACACGCTGCGCACATACACCAGTTACTTTATGGATCACCCAATTAAGGAAGGGTGACAGAGAAGTGAACAAACAGAGAAAACGATAAACACTGTGGTAGTCAGGATATGGTGAAAGGAAATCAGAGCTTTCTAATTGAGAATGTACTCAGCCATGTCAAAATCCAGGAATCGGGTAGGTTCCCTTTCTAGTAGACACCTCCTTTCTACCACTGGAACACATTAATCGCATCTTCATCCTCTGTTTCCAGTTGTGCAGGTGTGTCTGTTTCATACACTGGTTGCCCATCAAACCGCAATCCAATCTGCCTCCCTGACAAACCCTGTCATTCGCAATAGGCTTTGATTAGTTTACTATCTGCTGTCTGCCTCTTAGTTTTAAGAGGCACCTTCCTGGCTGTGGTGAGCACTGGAGTCTCTTTAGGTGCCGCATTACGAAAGAGTTATCAGGTCTGCTCTGAAGGAGCAGTGAGCAGCAAGCAGCAGAAGGAGCAGCAGAGGAGGGGAAGGAGCAGCAGAGGAGGGGAAAGAGCAGCAGGCAGCGGAAGGAGTAGCAAGCAGTACCGGGAGTGGCAGAGCATGGAGGCTGCAGAAGTCTTGTGGCAGGGGGTGTCCAGTTTTAGAAAGAAAACGAGTATTGAAAATACTTAATAGTTTATCTGACCATGAAATTATGAAAGGTTTTAAAAATCTCTCTGGGATGTAGGTGCTGGAGAACAGCTTTATAGTTAGTCTCTTAGCAGGAGGAGTATACTGAGAAATATTTGCCCAGACAAATATTTTTAAAACATTTGTTACGAATTCATGAATGTTGACTGGGATCTTTCTCAAAAGAATGGCGCAAGACTCTTGAAATGGAATACAGTACTTAGCACAGCATCCAGGTGGGATGTGTGGACACTCTGCCATGCCAAGACTACTTTGGGCCAAAAGCAAGTCGATCTAGATCAGTGGTTCTCAACTTTCCTAATGCCATGACCCTTTAATACAGTTTGTCTTGTGGTGACCTTCAACCATAAAATTAAGTCATTGGTGCTTCATAATTGACATCTTGCTACCGTTATGAATTGTAATGCAAATATCTGATATGCAGGATATCTGTTATGCAACCCTTAAAGGAGTCATGAACCTCAGGCAGAGAACTGCGGGTCTAGATCAAGACTTTGAGGAAGAAAATGCAATTGTCTTGAGCCTTTTTATTCCATACACAAAGTTTCTTGAGAAGCTCTGTGTCTCTCTGTCCACTTAGAAATGTTTCTGTAGGGTGTCAACACTGTCAAGGTCTATCTTCCCTTTTCTTTCTTCTTCTTCTTTTTAATTTTAAAATTTTTTAAATTTTTATTTATTTATTTTTTTGTCTTCCCTTTTCTTTAACCTTTCATCTTGGTTCTAGTGGAAACAGAATGGCATAAAGTATATTTTTGAAAATGCAGTTTCCCCTTTGTTTTTATATCTCCCAAATTTTAATTCTCTTCTCATACAGCTTTAGCTCATAACTTTTGTCTTCAAATAAAATTTAATATAAAATGG
Organism: Acomys minous; assembly: GCF_964271855.1. Lineage (NCBI taxonomy): Eukaryota > Metazoa > Chordata > Mammalia > Rodentia > Muridae > Acomys > Acomys minous. The sequence goes on from NC_140500.1 coordinate 45,431,587, forward strand.
ATGAAAAGTGCCAGGGCTGATGAAATCAAATGTAGCTGGCTAACTACTGATGATAACACTACTAAAACTGCAAACCACTCCTTGACTGTTTTGGCTTCTGAAATCTCTGGCACAGCGAAAACTTCTGAAAGTTGTATCAGTCAGCTTTCTGCTACTGTAACAAAAACCTGAAATAACCAGTTTATAAAGAGAAAAGGTTTATCTTTGGCCATAGCACTCTGGACACACCCAGTCTCCTCTGTTAAATAGAAATGGTCCATTTCGGTTCTTAATTCTGGAAGTTTCAGCCCATTATTGGCATGTGCCACTGCTTTTGGGACAAGGCAGCATACTGTGACAGCTACATAGGGCAAAATACATTCTCATGGCCAGAGTATAAAAAGAGGAAGACACTAGAATCTCAATATCTTTTTCAAGCGCTTGTCCCCAGTGACTAAAGACTTCCTCTAGGCACTATATCATAACAGTTCCTACAAATAGTATCATGGGTTGAGGGCCAAGAACATGTGCTTTTGAAGGATATAGATCCAACCCATATAAAAACTTTATTAGTTGTTATGTTTATTGATGCCTCATTCCTTTTACAGAGGCATAGTATTCCATTGTATAGCTATAACACAGTTTGTTTATCCAATTATCCACTGATGATCATTTAGTTTTTTTCCTTTTTTTGACTATTGTGATTAATGTCATATATGCGGTTATTAAAAATGAATATTGGAAAATAAAAAAATACCAAATGATTAAAATGTATTTTTCATAACTTATTACCACCCTAAGCTGAAACAAAACAGCTGAAATTTGCACTTTACATATGATTGTAAGCATCTTAATCTAGGCAAGAGAAAGGAGGGTTAAAAGCAGCAGTGACCTGTGTCCAGTCTTGACACACACTGAAGGCCGTCAGCTCATTTACTGATGGAGTGTAGTTAGTGTATGTAGCCAATGGGGAACCATCTTCTCAGCGTTCAAATCCTCATGCTTGTTAATAATTGTTCATGTTTAGAAGACTCTCTCTTTCTCTCTCTCTCTCTCTCTCACTTTCAATGTATTTTAATCTGTAGTTGACATAGTACACATAGACATTGAACACTGTAGTTTCACATACAGCAAAGCCCCATATCAACTGTGCTGCATATTCTGAGAAACAACAGACTGCTGTAGTTTTGTATGTCATGGTAAGCCTTACATGGTTCAAAAATATAAATAAGAGCTAGGCGTGGTGGGCATGCATATAGTCCCAACACTAGAGAGGCTGCAGCAGGAGGATTGTGAGTTTGAGGCAAGCCTGGTTACAAGTCATGTTCAGGGGTACTCTACAAGATTCTGCCTCAGAAAAACGAATAAAGAATATATGTAAATATTTTTCTAATCTTTCTTATGATTAAAAATTTCTACTCATTTTAATAATAGATTTTTAAAGACAGAATCAAAGCATAAAAATAAGAATTAACATTCTCTTGCCTGGCGTTGAGTTACAAGCCATTAATCCCAGCACTTTGGAGGCAAAGGCAGGAGGATCATTGGGGATTCTTGGCCAACCTTGTCTATAAAGTAAATTCCAGGCCATTAAGAGCTACATGGTGAGACATTGCCCCACCTCCCTACACCACACATACAATGAAGAAAAGTAAATTAACATTCTATTTTTTTGACTCACAAAAATATACACAGAGAAACAATGTAGTGACTGAAAATAATGTTGAGTGGAGAGTAGGGACTCTGGTGCCCCATATTTGACCACATCCCCTTGAGAGGGAGGCCTGATGGCACTCAGAGGAAGGATAGCAGGCTACCAAGGAGAGACTTGATACCCTATGAGCATATACAGGGGGAGGAGGTCCCCCTCAGTCACAGTCATAGGGGACAGGAGTAGGGGGAAAATGGGAGGGAGGGAGGAATGAGAGGACACAAGGGATGAGATAGCTACTGAGATGTAATATGAATGAATTAATAAAAAAAAAACCAGCATAGCCATCCTGGTCTACAAAATGAGTCCAGGACAGCCAAGGCTACACAGAGAAACACTGTCTCGAAAAACCAAATAAATAAATAAATAAATAAATGAAAATAATGTCAAAAATTTCATACTTCTCATTTTAGACACTAGGAAAAAAATATTTACTCTTCAAGCGATGTCTCTCTACTATTGAATCTATTGCAGCTTTGCCTTTGGATGTTGGCTACAACATTTTTGGATCTAAATGACTAGATGTTGAATATTGAAATAGAAAGTGTGAGAGGTCAGAAGTCCAGAGTAATGAACTATAGGCCTTTGGCCCTTGAAAAGGTGTTCAGGTAAAACCACAACATCCCACTTGTGCTCCAGGAATATCAGTGGCGCACTGGGCAGGCAGAGGCTCGTGATTTACAAAAAGTCTCTTTCTCTAACCCAAGTTTTAAACATGTGAGAGCAAGTCACATGGGAAGAAAAGAGAGCATGGACTGCTTTGATGACAGTTGGCCATCGCCAAGGAAACTGCTCCCTTGGTAACCGTGGTCAGTACATCTGTCTAGTTGCATTTCTAAGACTCAGTCACTACCATAGAAAATGTATTTTAAAGTGAAAACACATAGAAAAAAATACTATTGTAACATGAATAAAAAATAATGGAGTTGATAAAGATTCCTTTGCTTTTATGGGAAAGATGTTAAAAAGGAAGTAAGGTATTAAGTAGTACAAGTTTAGGAGTGCTTAAGTTATAAGTGAAAACTAAAACATCCCTAATTTAAGACAGCCCATAAAACAAAACAAATCTAAACCATATAATCATTGGGTTTGATGTTCACAATACACAAAGAAGGTAAGACTCCATGAAAGTGTTTGTGTGGAGTTGATGTCAAACACCGAACACTCCCCATTAAACAAAGCTAACACATTCACAGCAGCACCCACCTTAAGCAAATGTGGGCAACAGGAAGGGAGATGAGGTTAAAAGCCAAATCCAGGAAAGGTTAGAATGTTAAGATGGGCCAAGAATTAATAAAAGTAATTCTGAAGTTAAAAAAAAAAAAAGGAAAATAAGATGGTAAGAAAACATAATTTTAAAATTACCTTATTGTTATTTTTGTGTATGAGTGTTGACCTGCATATGCATATGCACCCTATATGTATGCCTTATGCCTGCCGTGGCCAGAAAAGAGGACTGGATCCTCTGGAACCCGAGTTACAGGTAGTTGTGTGACATCATGTGGGTGTCCAGAACCAAGCATGGATTTCCGCAAGAGCAGAAGTGCTATTAAACACTGGGCTAGCTCTCCAGCCCTAAAAGCACGATGAAAAAACAAAGCAAAGCAAAAATCAACCAAAAAACCAACAAAGAACCTCACAAACATTTGTCTCATCCACAGATCTTAAGGAAGACAAAAAGCCTTCACTGAATTGCTGTTGACACTGAGAGACTAGAGAGAGAAAATTGGAATTTAAAAATTTGACTAAAGGTAGAGATATAAATATTTTAATATATGTTAGCTATATATATATCACAAACATTATTCATTTCTATAAAACTGTCTTATAAACCACAATGAGTACAGTAAATAAAGACTTCATTGATATTAGAATATGAAGAATCTGTGCTGATAGGTAGAAAAGATGGAGTAAAGACAAGATGTGATGTCATAGCACATAACTAGAAAATAGCAGATAACTAAGGGGATTGAGACAAGTGATTAGTTATATTTTGAGATGGACTTCAATCAATATACAGAGTTTAACAAATTCTCTATGTGCATTTTCCTCACGTAATTCTAAAAATTAACAAAATTTTAATCTTTTCCTAATAATTTAATCATTATGGGAGAGGTGTTATCTTCTGGGCTTGCTCGCAACAACTTGCCACATGAATGAGCAGCTTAGAAGCAAGCCTCAGAGATGACAGTGGAACACTCTTAGGGATGCTAAGGTCCAAGATGGCAGGGGATGATAGTAGGTAGAAAAGCACAGACATCACTAGCTACGCCAAAGATGAATTCCTAAGGGTTGGACCATAAATATGCAGAAATTTTAGGAACACTTTAACAAAACTTATTTTACTTATGTTTTACTTTTTATGTTTGTACAAGTGTGAAATATGATAAAAAAATATGTGTCTAAGTCTAAAACTGTTCTTTTGGTAAGTACAGAGTAAAAATCCTAGGTGATAAGAAAGCATGACATTAAAGCTTAGGCGGCATAGCTATTTCCTCCTTACTGGTCAGGGAGACTTGCTGTGCCATATACTGGCCAATGTCATAGAGATAATGAAGTAAAGAGATACAGTTGGATACCAGCTATTACTGTTGTAAAAGGGAGGGGGGAAAGGGTAAAGTTGAGGTACAAGTTCTGAACAAAAAGGACACCATCATCCTACACATTAGGGCTGGTGGGATGGCTCAGCAGTTAGGAGTGTGTACTGCTCTTGCAGAGAAACCCACCATCTTTGTAGAATGGCTCAGAATTGCCTATAACTCCAGCTCCAGGAGATCTGATGGCGTCTTCTGACCTCTACTGGTACCTGCACTCATGTGCATATACCCCCATGCAGATACACACAATCTACATCATTTAAAAAAAAAATCTTAAAAGAGATAGACAATGAATTAATTATTTTGAAAGATAAAAAACAAATTTGCTACTCACTTCTTTATGGCAAAGAATGCCATCATTAAACAAACAATTTAATCAATTTTATAGATGACCTTGGTACTTAATCTTAGTCTCTGCCTTTTGTCACTCAATTGGAAATCCAATTTAATGACCGCTTTGTACACCAAAGAGCCCAACTAGGTTCACTATATGTATTTTCCCAAAGGAGAAAAACGTTCCCAGATACTAAGGTTGATATAGATGCATTAACTAGAGAAACACTAAATTTGGCAGTTCTATAGAGCAAGTTGATTTTTTCCCAGATAAATTATTCGTTGAGACTATCTTCGATGTCAAACATAAAATGGTGTCTTTACAGTACTGCCAGTGAGTTTCAGTACATGCTCTCTTTCAACTGACTTATCTACCAGGGTCTTTTTGTGCCTGTTGATTGAAAAGTCATCATGCTGCCGTTCCATTTTCCTGATGTGTTTGACAGCATCCCAGACACGCATTGGAGGAGAGGATCTGGCTTGCAATGCTACTGCGTTGCCTTTGAGATTCCTGTGCAACTCGGCAAGAGAGAGCACAATCGCAGCTTTTGAGTGCAACTTCCATTTTGTGGAGAGCTATTTTCACTCTGGCACATGAGCACAATATGAAAACGAAAAAAAAAATCCTAAAGGGAATATGGAAATCTGCAACCCTCTAGCTGATTCCTCAGAGTTCATTTTGAGAAATGTACATGTTGTGAGATTCTCTGTAGCAGAAAAACTCGATTTAACAAACCATCCAGCATATTCCTAGACAGACATAATATCACCCAGGCAATCGTTTCATGATGCACTTCTCTCCCTTCAGAAAAGCTGCTTTCTTCCCTTGTTGATAATAATTTTTGAAGTAGCGAGTAACTGTTGGAAAATCGTAGTGACCTTATCTAGTGAGAGAGGCAAAAACTATGGCTACCACTAGGAAGGCCACATTCCCAGCCTATGCTGCAAGCAGAAGCAATCATGTAACTAGTCTCAAGTTCAGAGGGGGTGGACAAAAGCCATATATGCATTTGTTCCCACTCCTTACCCTTTTCTTTCTTTGCTTGCTGTATGATTAATGCAAAAAGCCTGGGGAGGCCTCTGGGGCTTCCGAGATGGATAAGAAGTGAAAGGAAAAAAGCCTGGATCTATGAATGACCCCATGGAACAGAGCAACTGCTCAGTTCAAACCCATCTTTGGTCTAAGAAAGACACACACCAGCTTCTGCCGTGTTAAAGTGATGAAATGCCTGGACTGCTTGTTTATGCAACCGAGTGCCCCTTAGCCACATCAGCAAAGGCTACAGAATAGATAAGTCCCCAGCTGTGTACCCAAGGAGCTTCACTATCTTTGAATGTTCATGTTTGAATGGGGCATACAGTCCAGGATGTCTATGGTAATTGATTGCACATATCAATGTAAAATCATGCTCATCTCTGTGACAAGGAGAACCATGGTTCTACCAGATACAAATGTATGAAGAGCTTTCCACGTGGTCCTATCAGAAAGCCAAATAGAAGCATATGACTTCACTAGGGAAAGACCCAGGAAGAAAGGGCTGTCTTGAGGAGGGCAGATAGGCATTTACTCACATGGTACACATGACATGGAACAAAATAACAGAAGAGTGACCAAGGTAGAGACAGTGAGAGAAATTGGTGTAATAAGAGATCACAGAGTGTGGGAACAAAACTAGGCCAGGGGAACATCCTGGTCTTCACACAGATATTAGGGAACCAATTGTGTTTTGCATCTGAAAAGGACTGCTCTGCCTGTGGTATTCTCAGGGAATGTCTTGGACCTACTCATATAGAGATACTATGATGGTCTCCTCCCAGGATATGCATACCTCAAGAGAAAAGGAAGCATAGGAACTCTTCAGGGCAAGAAAACATGCAGGGGACTGGAAAAGGATGCTATGCTAAACTGCAGTTACTTTTCATTCATGCCATTTTATTTTCTTCCTTTACAGTTGCAGATGATCTTGGGGTTAAGCTTGGTTAACTTTGAGAGAGGAGCTATTTGTCTACTGAAAACATCCAAAGCAAATGAGACTGCAGCAAAAAGTGAGAATTAGTTTTTAGTGAGATTTATCCCCCCATGGGTATCCCTCATACCCAAGGCACTTTGGGAATCTACTAGTCTCTTATCCATTGTCACCCCTGGGGAGGACACACTGGGGTGCCCTCTCTGCAACTGTCTAGGAGATGCTTCTATTGGTTAGTTACTTCCGAGAATTTAGGAAGGGTTCTTCTCCAAACACATTTTTGATATCCTAGATTTCCAGCACTGACATCTCCCTATGTTGGAATGTTTCTTAATTCTCAACTGAATTTGCAGGTTGATGTTCTGAATCTGAGATTTTTTTTTCCTACAGTATATATAAAGGCCACAGCTACAGAAGTTGATGAGAAAACAATTAGCTTAGCCCTTCTCTGGGTCCAGGACTTGTTTCTTTCCCTGGTGACTCATACTGCGGAGTCTGGCAACTACACATTTCTCAACCACAGAAACATCAGAACAGGTTGCTACTAGCCCTATGTTCTCCATCCATGAGAGAAAGAGCCAGAAGGTCAGCCTTTGGTGTCTTCAGAAACAATATATGGGGGTAGGGGGAAGGAAGGGAGGGAGGAAGGGAGAGAGGGAGGGAGGGAGAGAGGGAGAGAGAGAGAGAGAGAGAGAGAGAGAGAGAGAGAGAGAGAGAGAGAGAGAGAGAGAGAACTGAAGTGAGATGTTTCTACTTCTAAAAGGTGTCTCTTCCCATTTGGGAAGGATAATTGACTCTTAGCAGCTATTTTTGAAGGCACAATGGTAGACTTCCAAAGCCAGGCTGTTAATTTGATCATATTAACTTTTGAGTCACTTGACTGGACAGTTTAGGAAGCAACAATTCTCTTAAGACTCCTATAATTACATTTGGACAAGCTTGTGCATAGGACAAGTCCACCAGCTTATTATAACCGCGCTGCATTTCACACACCATCTTCATTATCTTGTGCTAAAGAAGAACACACACTCTTCTCTGGGTAATTTTAGATTGGCCACTGACACACTCTGCTGTGTTTATAAAGAAAACAAAACTTGGATGTTGGCCCTTTTAATTATAACTGGCAGAATCGCTACCCCCCAAATCACATAATCTCCTCATAATATATCTTTGAAGACATCTGCTTGCAAAGCAGAACAAGGAACTTGAGTTCTAAAAACAAACTTTGCACTAGATTGATTGGTCTGGTGAGCTCTGTTTCTGAAGTACTGACGGATCTTGAAAGATATATGCCTCAGCTTTCAGAGAAGTCTGTCGTGGAGCGCCATACAACTGTCCTTGGTCTGGACATAAAGACTGGTGACTTGAGCTCCTGTTTTATTATTGTCAATTCTACTGGCCCAATCGTCGGTGTCATACATTTCACCAGGCATCTCTGTTTTGTAGCTTCTAGATAAGTGTCTAGCTTGTGTATCATGTAGTGAACTCTAGCACAGCTCTTCTGGGAAATGATCACCACCTAAGAGGCTCTGTTCTAGGTGCCTTGTCCGACATATTGGAGAAAACGGCACACACAGAACATTTCAGCAAACAATGAAAGCTCATCTATGACCTCATCTTGCCCACGCACTATTTACTACTCAGCACACAGACTAGTGAGATGATCAAATCCATCTCTGAAGGGCTATCTCGTGATGCCTGTCACTTAGTTGGAGGTCTTGAAACTTGCTGCATGACCTAAAAGATTAATTGGAGCTGTGACTGGTCATCTTTGCTTGGCAGATGCATTGAAATCCTTCCTTCGGTGGGTGACGTGCTTGTGTGTATTCGAGTTTATAGCCCAAATACAAGAGCCTGAATTTGGGGCCAAAAATCAAACGGCCTACATCTTATGCAGTCATGTAATTAATAAGGCCCCACCCTTCTTCCACAACTCTAGCCAAAGAGTCTGGTTTTCCTTTCCTAACACAGTATTTTCTGGAGGGCAGGATGAATTGTCAGGCACTAACGGGACTTTAAGACTGCTGCTGGGAAAGTGAAAGCAATCACATCGTATTGAGAAGGCCCAGCTAAAGTGACTACAAATTCCAGCGTTTAGAATATCCCAGAGAACAAACATTTAGCACTCCGTTAGATGGTTCTACTCAGGAGTTTTATCCCAAGTAATAGAGCTGGCTATTTAATATAGGACACTGGCTATAGTCCAGATGAAGACATTATTCCCCTCAATATTAAAACCTTCATAAATAAGTACAGAACTTAGAGATTACACAGCTGATGTATACATTTCTTAAATGTTGGAAGTACCCAAAAAGTTTCACAGATGTTGACATTTGCTTCTTTTTTAACACTTAGTTTATTATTCTAGAGTTATCCCCCAACCCTGAGTTTTTTTTTTTATTTCTTTTTCTGAAAATTATAGAATAATTGGTTTCTCTTAGACTCTCAGAGCAGTAAACTGTTAGTCAGGGGTTTGTTTTAGAGCCCAGTGGTTCAGGGTCACATTTGGATGTGAGGGATTTTGCTTAGGTTCCCTCTCTTTGCAAACTGAGAAAGATAATGATTTTGATGCACATTAGATGTTTTCATTAGGGTTTTCACATGGATAGCACCATGTATGGACTCCAGAAACGTGGGAACTGGTAATACCTAGAATGAAGCAAAGTATGAAACTAAAAAGAAAATGCTGACAGAACCAGGAATAATTCATTCTAATGAAGCCAGTTCTCTGCCTCCACTTTGTGCATTTCGGTAGATTTCTTTTCTTTCTTTCTTTCTTTCTTTCTTTCTTTCTTTCTTTCTTTCTTTTTTGCAGGTCAGGCCAAAAAGACTTTGGCTGAGGGAAATAATAAGAATAGACTAAAGATAATGAAAGAGAAAAACAATGCAATGGAGCAAGGATGTCCTTCTAGAACTTTCTGTTACCAGAATGCAAGACTCCAATATTTTGGGATAAGTACATTTGTGGTACATCATGGCTTCAAAAGAAAACTGTGGGACAGTTGACTAGCAGGGACTTGGAGAGGTATGTAGCATGTATGAATTCTGACTTTACTAGTGTGTGTATTACTTTATGCCTAGACAGATGCTCAGTTCCAAAGTTCTTTTTTTCATGAACAATATTTCACCATGTTTTTCCATGGGTCAGGTAAATCTTTCTCACAGGGAAAGGATAAATATGCTCATGCATGCTACAAAATTATTCATCTTAAAGGTAGTTATATCAATTCAAAATGTCCTTCCCGGGCTCACAGCTCTCTCCAGTGTGAAGGAAGCAAGCTTGGCTACTCTGATTCTCATAGGAAATGTAAAGATGTAATTTCTGCAGTGAGTAATGGCACAAATAAAATTATGTTTATTATTTTATTCACAGCATTTAATTATAGAGGGAGATGGGTAGTCAGATAGCAAAAGAGCTATAAATGAGGAAAAGGCCCGTCTGTTCTTTCCAAATGGATGTCTTAAGACAACTGAGAAGAACATTAATAGAACGCCCAGCCTCAGACAGGCTCCAGGGGCGTAGGCATCCACTTGGGATTTGTGAAATACCGCACCGCTGGCTCATTTCCCAAACCGTTCCTCTGTAAGTTGACATTTGACAGGATTACCTTTGGATCATGGTCTGAGTCTCTGCTGTGCCTAAGGTTATCCTTTTTGTCCTGTTTTGTTTTGTTTTGTTTAAGATAATAGAGCTCTCTGTGAGAATCAGCTCCATAAAGACTCAGTCAGTTACTCACAGAGAAGTAGAAAACAAACAAAAGAAAAGATATTGTCTACAGACTGTTCTCTTACCTCACTGCCCTCAACTGAAATGGTCAAATGACATCTTTCATTATAAATGCCATATATTTAATTTCTATTGGCATTTTTAAGGAGATGAAACACAACGATGTCATAAGACTCTAAGGCAATTCTCTTCTCTGAAGGACTCATAGCATTTGCTGATTATAACTTGAACACCAAAGTTTTAACCAGAACAGAATTTGGCCAGAGCATAATGCTGAATCACAATAATAATAATAATAATAATAATAATAATAATAATAATAATAATAATAATATGCTGCCCAAACAGGTCATAGATAAAATCACGTTATGGGGCAATGCAATCGTGTACAGGAAGCAAATAGAACACACCTTAATACTGGCAATATACTTGGCTATTCAAAACATAGTTAATAAGTTTCCAAACATGCAAATTCTAATTTTAAAATTAAGCCTTCCAATTGCCAATTTCAAAAAATGTAATGAGTTTAGAGTGGCCTTTTTATTATGCATGGTTTTATGTCTTTGGATTTTAAAATTACCTAGCGTGCATTTTCAACTTTGCCACAATTTTCCAGGCTGTTTTCATTTCTATTGTAGAAAGGCTAAACTGTAAGACGTGCTTCTGTTTTGCATTCTAATTGCACGTAACTGATTTGTACAGCAGAACAAAAACTCATTTTCAGATTAAGAATTGTGCACCAAGAAATAATTATTGTTCTACTAGAAAAAAAAATATTTTCTCCCCTCTTTCTCTCATCTTTGGGAATGGTTCGCCAGGTTCCTCCCAGGTTTCCAGGTTTCCTAAGCTGGCGATCATGCATTGCTGTTCAGGGACTGAAATCATGTAAATGAGAATGGGGCCCGTACAACTGTTTGGGCCTTCTCCTTCCCCACTTGCAACATAACACTTGCCTTTTATTATTTCATCTTCAACAATCAAGGGGTGGCTAAATGGTTGCAGGTGGTGACGAAAATAAAAGCTATCCATCATTATTTATTAGGCATGAAAAAGATACACAATAATGTAATTTAATCTCAGAGCAGACAATTATTTCCACATATTGATAATACAATGTGAAAACTGTCATGAATTCTAATATGATATTTGGGCTTTATTGGTGCACCACAGCCAGCATGACAAATAATAAAATTGTATCAAAAAAAGAAAAAAAAAAAAAAAGGAAAGGAAATTACACGCGTATGTCAATATCACGGGTGGAAAACACATCGCTAAATTTTTATAGCATCTTCATTACAACTTCACCAATTCAAGTTGCAAGTCAGAAGAAAAAGTACATTTTCAGTTTTCACAGTTTAAAGCAAAAGCTATGGCATGTACTCTCAACTTGACATCTGTAAAGCAGCAGGTACGTTTCATCATGTCAGACTTGAAGACCCACCAGTCTACTAAAATATTTGTGAGTAGGGCTGGAAAGATGGCTCAGTCATTAAAACCTAGGCTCACAACCAAAACTAGAAAATATTTGTGAGTTTTATATATACATATATATAATATATATGTATATAATCCACAACACAATATATATACATGTATATATATATCCCATTGTCTCAAATTTCTAGAATGTTCTTCGGCTCCCTTCAGTTTGATAAAAATCCACAGATGAGAACTGTGGTTCTTACTTTGCTGAGCATTCAGGGGACTAGAGCCCATCTTTCAGCTAAATGAGGTAAATGTTTGAAAATCAGTGTCTTTGGGAGGAAAAATCTCAACAGACAAAATGCATGGTCAAAAAAAAAAAAAAAAAAAAAAAGAACAAAGGTTGCTTTTTTAATGAGGGTAAATGACCTCTTCTTCTCCTGGCTTGCTTAATTCTTTTTCTCAACAGAGTATGCGTGTGAAAACAGGATAGGGGACAGGAAAGACAGGAAAGCACCTTTGACTTTTGTAGCTAGGAATCTGGAACACTGTATCACCTTTCTTTTTTTTTTTTTTTAACCATTAACAATTCATTTATTTTCTAAAAATCAAAAGAAAACAAAATGATTAAAAAAATTACTCTGAGTTTCATATACCTACCAAAAATATAAAAATACCACAATCTTAACAAATTCTACAGTTTGGCCATATGAAGTGGCTGCCCACAGTACCTGCACCCAGACCCAGGGAAAGGGTCCTTTTCTTGGGAACCTTTGTATTTTATGGCTTCTGCTTATAAATATTTTGATTTCTATGGAGACTTCAGAGTTAGAAACAAGGGTAGTAAGGGCTGGAGAGATGGCTCAGTGGTTAAGAGCGCCAGCCACTCTTGCAGAGGACCCAGGCTTGGTTTCCAACACCCACATGAAGACTCATTACTGTCTTTAAGTCAAGATCCATGGAATTCTATGCCCTCTTCTGGCCTCTGTGGGAATTAGGCATGCAAGTGGAGGCAAAGTACAGGTGAAGTGCCAATACATCCAAGATAAAGACTTAGAAAAACAGGCTTACTGGGTAAGATCGATGCTTAGGAAAATCACTTCTTAGACTTATGAAGAAAGGAAAATATTTGGAACTTGGTTTTGGGTATGGCCTAAGTAAGACCTAGAAGAGAGAAAACAAAACAAAAAACAAAAAACAAAAAACAAAAACAAACAAACAAACAAACAAACAAAACCAAGCACTATGTCAGAGTGATCACAACACTGGGACCATTCTGGGCTGGAAGAGAAAATGTACTGTATATATCATGTGGTTACCTGATTTTAAAAGAGGGACCTAAGAACTAGTGTAGATGCTGGTAAGGAAAAACAAATGAAAGGAATCATTTAAAAAGTCAACAAGCCACAGGAAATCTGGAGACTGTTTAAAAACACCTTATTGGAAACCCAGCAGAAGTATATGCAGGAGATCAAAGGGACGCTTGGAAATGTGGCCCGTGTACGGAAACCAGGGAGACCCACAAGCGATGGCAGGGCAGGTGTGAACAAGAATGCAGGCGGGCCAAAAGAGAACTCAAGAGTACCTTGCAAGTGACTCCAAAGCTAATAAAAATGTTCTTCCAAATACACCCATGGCAAAGAACCAAGCTGAGAACTAATGAACCGGTCTGGAGACTTACTCAGAAGACATAGTCTTCTGGAAAGATGGGAGGCCTTCTGAATTCACTAAGGATGGACCATTCCTTCACCATCCACTTCTTTTCTTATTGAGTCATGTATTCTACCATCTATCCTTTCAAGCATACCTTTGATCTTCTATTAACTCAATACAAAAAAAATTACAGAATGCCTCGCTCACACCAGACTTTATATTCAGTACTGGGAATTTAGGAACACCTGGCATTGTTTCACGTGCCCCCTCTCCCTTCTCATGGGTGGGTCAACTCATCTAACCATCTATTTCATCTGTTCATCCAACCTTGGGAGTATGTAAAGTCATAAGTAAGTCATTCATTCATGTGGTAAACATTTCTGTTTTGATAATGCACCATTATTTGAGATAAATCAGTTATATGAAATATCTCTGCTAAAATCTAGTTTGCTTGACAGCAGAACATGACAGAGGACACAGGCAATAAGCACTAATCATAAAATTAAAACCAACCATTCAGTATTAGGAGAGGCAATTTTGCGTATCTCTGAGCACCTGAAAGTAGAAAATAGTGCTCAGTTCAAAGATGCTGTGGAATGAGGGGATGGAGGACACCAAGAAGTGAGAATGGCCGGATGGCACAAAGGCTTCTTCACTTGGAGCCCGGTGAGATGTGTGATGGATGCCGGAGTTGTCAAAGAGCAGTGGAGGCACGCACCACAGTGCTTTAGGCAAGAATGATGGGCCGTGTTCACGACTGCAGGAGCGCCTTATTTGGTCCCTGTAAAACCGGAAGTTCTTGTACTAATCCATGAGCTCCTCCATGTCCTGTCTTTCGTTAGTGCTTGGCTTTTTGTTTCTCAGTGTCTCTTGCTCCCTCTGCCTGTCTGTCACACCTTCTGGTTGTCCACGCGACCCCCCGGAACTTCACTCTTGCTTACCTTCTGCAAGCTTTTGCTCAAGTCAATTCTGCTCTGTTGGGCATATGTGAGCCTCATATTTAAGGCTGAAGTTTCTTTGCCATATTTTCTTCTACCTTGTGTAATGATTGGTTCTACTTGTCAACTTGACCACAGCTAGAACAAACTAAGAGACATGCCTCTAGGTGTGTCTGTAATGGTTTATCTTGGAAGGATTAACTGAGAGGAAAGACCTTCCCTTGGGGTGGGTGGCAACTTCTGTCATCAACCCAGATAGAAGGAGGCTTAAGGGGAAAGCTTTTGTCTTTCACCTGCTTTCTGTTGCCCCTTGCTTGTGAGCACAGCTACCTCATTGCTGCTGGTGCAGTTGCTGTCATTTTCCAGTGACTTTAGAATATAGGTTCTTCTGCTTTCAAATGTGCAGAGAAGACCTGCGGCCTTCTGAGAATCCTTCAGGCTTTCAGGGCTGGACTGGGATTATGGAAGCACCTAGGCCAAGAAGATAGCAGGTTCTCATCTTCTCCAGCATTCAGGCAGCCTTTGTTGGACGACTCAGAATGGACTGCGTCAGCCAATGCAGTAAGCCCCAGTTGTAATATATGTTCATGCTATTGCTCTGTCCTTCTAGAAAACTCTAATACACTTTGTTTGGTGACTTCCTCATACCCTTCATCATCTTCTGGTATAAGAGCTGTTGTCATATTTGCTTTACCCGTGATATCCCCATTCTTTCACTAGAACCCAATCTACACAAGGGCAAGAATTCTTTCCTTTTGTCCGCATATTTGTGCTCATCCATTAACTTAGGGGTCAGAAAAGAAAACCCATAATCATTTGCTGAATAAACAAATCAATGAATTTATTGGCCACGTGATCATACTGACATTTTCAGAAAATTATACTACTGAAGAATAAGGGATAAACCTGGAAGAGTTAAGCATTGGTGTAGGTGAATGAAAGGCTGTTTGGAAGCCTATGGGGGAGGGGCAATGTAAATATGGGCCAGGGAGATGATGGTAGAAAATATAAACTAGTCTATGTTACTTAGGGGGATGCTATTATTGGCTCTTGATTAGGTACCCACAGGAGTATTCTATGTCTGCATCACTCTGATTTTCTAAGTAATAAATATTCAAAAAATTAAAGCTGATCATTAAACATAGGCACTAAGAAAACTTAAATTACATAAACTTACAGTAGCTTATATCAAAACGCAGGCCATTGCTTCTTAATTATTTTATTTCAATTTTGCGCTTCTAATTATTTTATTTCAGTTTTGCATTATAGACACCATTGAGGGTGTTGATGACTACTGGGTTTCCATGGTGAAACACTGTACAATGGTGTGCGCTATTAAAAATTTTCTCATCATTCATTGTACATCCTATTGTGTGTTGAGATAAGCTACAGTAGAAGGATCTATTTCTCAGTAATTGTCAAATACTACAGATCAGAGCTTGCTTTATTTTTCTGTTAATTTTGTAGGCTTGAGAAAATGGGGAAAACGCTCATAATTCATATTAAATTTTAAAATTTCATATTAAATTTAAAAGTATGTCTAGTCTTGTCTTGGATATCTCATTGCTGACACTTCAAAAATTTGAGGCAATTTTTTCCTAGTATGTGAAGACAGTAATTTATTTTAGAAACCTGTCTATATCATTGACAGAACAACGTAATTCTAATATGGATCTGTTACATATCTACCATGTCGCTTGTGAATAACCAACCAACCCATACCTATATCAGAAATGCAGTCACATATTAGTTGCAACTATAAGGTAATTTAAGAATTTTACAGAAAGCAGGGAGAAACACTGTGAGAACCAAGTGGCTATTTGAAATGTATGATAAAAGATTATTGTACATTTCGCTTTTATTTATAAACAGAAAGCTGTGCATTTATTTATTTAATTTATTTACTTAATGTCTACACCTAGTACCTCATGAATGCAAGGCAAGTGCTCTACTAGTGAGTTTTACCTCCAGCCCTATACATTTTTATGTTAATAAAATCTATGGGAAATGTACATATATTTGCATATGTTTCCTTTCTGGTGGAGGAGAACTTGTGAAATATGGAGCAATGATATAAATATCAAGAGATAAAGAAAGAGGGAACTGTTAAAAATGATGCCTGTTTATGTTCTGCTCAGCTACTAGAGCACTATATGTGTATCATTTACTTATCTCCCACAACCCTCCCAAGAACATCAGGCAAGATGTAGGTATGTAGGGTGGGGGTTAGGGAAATAGTGTGAAGCTGAGGCTGATGAGAGAGCTACCTTGAAGCTTAAAAGGGCAGATATCAAGTTTAGGTGGTGGGATGGTTCATTTTGCTGACTTGGTGCGTTTACAACAAACTAAGAGTAAAGAGACTCAGGGACAGACTGTGTCTGGTCTGTGGCCATGCCAGTGGGGGAATTATTTGATTATGTTAGTTGTTGTGGGCACAATTCCATTCATAGATGTGACCATTTACACACTTCCAACAAGATGGTGTGAGATGCAAATTAATAATATCTGGACTGAAACAGGACAACACTCCTGGCTTTGGAGAAATCAAAATTAATATTGACAACTGTATGCAGTTCAACAGCTCAAATATACCATGTCCTCCAAACACAAATGTTTCCAACTCATCTGGCACAAAACAGAGACCCTAGGGCCACAACCCACCAGGGAAGTCGAATTTGTGATTGAAAAAGTCCCTCACAGAACCCTTCCCTGTGCCAGATGCATTCTCTGTTCCCCAAGTGTTTGAGGCATTGGTATCAGTAGTGCACAGAATCTTCTTGAAGCACAGAAGAGGAGGGCACACTTCTTGAATTATTCTATGAAGCTAATGTAAGTCTGACCACAGCATCAAAGGCAGTGCATATACCCAGATACCAGACTAAAAAGAAAAGCTCAAGACCATTAGACATCGTTAGTTTGAATCAAAACCTTTTGTCAAAATGGTATTAAAAACTGGCTGGAGAGAGGGCTCTTCGGTTAAAAGCCCTGGCTGCTCTTCTAGAGGACCATGGTTTGCTTCCGTGCACTCACATGCAGCTCCCAACTGTCACTCCCTTTTCATGGAGTCTAACATCGTTTTCTGGCCTCTGTGGGTACAGCACACATGAGGTTCATAGACATATAGGCAGGCAAAACACCCACCCACATTCAATAAACAATTAAACATTAAAAAAAAATTAGGAAACAGAACCAGTAATTTATAAAAATAATTACATGATGATACCAAAAAGACTTTATTCCAAGAATAAAGGAGAAATTTAACATGTGAAATATTAGCATGGCCCACCATATTAATGGTCCAAGGAAGAAAGTTGACACAATTGTGTCAGATAGATTCTGAAAAGAAATAGCCATTCATGGTTGAACTCTCCCAGGATAAGAAAACTCTCCCTTATTGTATAAAGAATTCCTACAAGAGCCTTGACGTCAGTATCATATGTACTAGCAAAGATGTGGCCTCTTTGCCCTAAGCCCAGGAGAGGAAGGGACATCCACTCTTGTTTGCTCTGCCTGTTCAGCATTGCTCCCACACAACTCCCAACTGATGACAAAGACGTGAGAACCAACCAGTGGTGGGTGGAGCAGTAGCCTCATCAGTGCACCTGTCCATACATAGGTGGGAAAACAAACTCTGACTGAGACTTACTACTTACCCATATAGTAAGCCAATATGAAGTGAAGTTTAACACTATAAAACTTTTAGGAATAAAACCCAAAAAAATCTTTGGCCAAAGCTTTCTAGATAGCAAAAGCACGGATCTGAAAAGGAGGAAGATCTACTGTGAGAAGGACCCTCTCAGAGGATGACCTATCAAGCCCCAGGCAAACAGGAAACACTGGGAAGCTCGGGTCTGACAAAGGACAACCACTTAGCATGGAAAAATAATCACCACTGCTCCAGCAATCTGATAAGAAAAGGGGTAAAAGCCAGGAAGAGATTTTTTTTTTTAATTATCAGATACATGGATGGCACAGGAGAGCACACAGCATCCTTAGTCATCAAAAAAACATACATTAAAAGAACCAGCATTTTACAGCTATCAGAACACCTTAAACAAAGCTCAGGGACAATGCATGCTGGCAAGAAGAAACCGCTCCCTTAAAGGCAGTGTTTGGGGAGTATAAAATGCAAAGTCACTTTGGAAAGCTTGGCAGTTTCTTTGAAAAAACAACAAAAGAAAACCTAAAACTATTGTGACTGGGCAATTCCACCCTCCCCCATGTGTTTCAGAGAAGTGAAGACATATGTTCACACAAAACCTGAACACAGATGTTTACCGCAGCTTTATCCATAACAGAGCAAATAGGAAACCATCTGTTTGTCTTTCAGTGAGTGAGTGGTTAAAGGAAGTATGGGCCATCTAGACTGTAGACTATTATTTAGTAATAACAAGAGGCAGATTTGTAATTCATGCAACAACTTGGAATAATCTCCAGGGAAAAAAAACCAAAACATATTCTGGGTGACAGAAAGCCAATCTTAGAAAGCTATATGTGGTATGACATCATTCATAGATACAGTTCTGGAAATGTGAACTCCATGCTGACAGGGACATGGGGACAGTTAGGCATCCCTGGCCAATCAGCTGTAAGGAAGAGAGGTGGGTTTGCCCTCAGCAGCAAACTCTGTTATCCCCAGTACCAACAATGGTAGCTCACAACTGTCTGTACCATCAGTTCCAGGAAATTACACAGACATACATGCTAGCAAAACACACACACACACACACACACACACACACACACACACACCATTAAAAAACAAGAGTTACTATACTACTTTGTAGCCCCGCTTGCTTTGCTGCCACCCACTACAAGGCAGTGACAGTAGGTTAGAGGCTCAGTCATCTGAGTGACTACCAGGAGGCAGATGCACTGGCAACGGCCCACCTTACTTCGCAGTTAAGCAAGAAATACAGTTTTGTTGTGTTCATCCACTGAGGTCTGTTGCCACAACACCTTCTAGAACAGTGTGAGGCTTCTCATCTAATCTGAGAATGATACAAAATTAAAGGTATAGCATGTTCAGGGAAGGACGCAAAATTCTAAGTTACTGAGAGAAGAAACCAGTAAGATGAAATAGACATGAGTTAGAAACAGACGTAGACTGATAACTATGCCTCTCCTCCACGAATTAAGTGTAAAATAAAGGCTATTAAAACGAATAGAGTTGCTTTTATAAAAAAAATAAAAAATGTAACCATGTCAAACAAGCCTCAAGTAATTTGTTATATGTGTGTGTGCATGTACATTACAGCACCTAAGTAGATTAAAAACTGCTAAAGAGTATATTGATCCTAATGTCCAGTCCATATTCAAGGTTCTAAATCTAAATTTAAGACATTGGTAATTTGAAGGTGAATTTAAATTCTAGGGTCACACTGGATGGATGGCCTCTACAGGAGAGGGCATGGGCATCTCTTACCAAGCCTGACCATCTAAACTGAGTTTCATCCCTTGGACCCACATAGAGGAAACAGAGCTGATTTCTGCTAGTTGTCACCTGCGACACTGCCACACCTGAACACACACACACACACACACACACACACACACACACACACACACACACACACACAAATAGATTTTAAAAAGTAATTAAATTCTAAAGAAAGAACTGTCTAAGAATTTGTTACCTTTCATCCCAGTTTCCCACAGAAGGACCACTTGCCCTCAATATTCAAACCTTCAACAGTAAATACTAAGTAGACACAGAATTGGGGCAGTTCAGTCAGCTCAGGACATCTAGAGCAGTGTGCTGCCTTCCCAGCTGCTTGAAACTGCTCTCTACACCGAGGCGAACCTCAGCAGTTGTCTCTGGATCCCAGAGTCCCTTAAATGTCCATCTCTTTTTCTTTTCTTACGTCATTAATTAGTTCTCTTGGTATTGGCTCATTCTTGTCAATGAAGAAACATATCCTTATGCCCATAATTTTAAGCCACAGCCCTGTTCCTAAACTCCTTGGTTCTTACTCTTTTTATGCTTCTGAGGAGCATTCTTTTCTCTTTTCCTTCTTGGTAATAAAATGTGTATCCTTTTAGTTAGCAATGTTGGACAAGCTCCACCTCTTAATGCCCCCTTCTATCTTCTCTTCTTAACCCACCCCTACATGGTTTTCTTTTTGAGACAGGGTTTCTCTGTGTAGCCTTGACTGTCCTGGACTCACTTGTAGACCAGGCTGGCCTTGAACTCACAGCGATCCGCCTGCCTCTGCCTCCTGAGCGCTGGGATTAAAGGCGTGCACCACCACACCTGGCTCCCCCCCTTTGTGTTCTTTTTTTAAAAATATATTTTATTAATTTATTCATATTACATCTCAATTGTTAGCCCATCCCTTGTATCCTCCCATTCCTCCCTCCCTCCCATTTCCCCCTTACTCCCCTCCCCTATGACTGTGCCTGAGGGGGACCTCCTCCCCCTGTATATGCTCATAGGGTATCAAGTCTCTTCTTGGTAGCCTGCTATTCTTCCTCTGAGTGCCACCAGGCCTCCCCATCCAGGGGACCTGGTCAAATATAGGGCACCAGAGTTCGTGTGAAAGTCAGACTCCACTCTCCACTCAGCTGTGGAGAATGTCCTGTCCATTGGCTAGATCTAGGTAGGGGCTCGAAGTTTACTGCACGTATTGTCCTTGGCTGGTGCCATAGTTTGAGCGGGACCTCTGAGCCCAGATCCACCCATCATAATGTTCTACTTGTAGGTTTGGGGAAATAGAAGGACCCAGAGGGTCCCCTTTGTGTTCTTTAAAGCTGCATTTGCTTCATGTTCAGGACTGTCTTCTTGTCAGGATGATGACTTTGTTCTCTTTCAGTTTGTTTGTTCTGTAATTAGAAATTAGTCCCCTACTTACTTTTTTTTTACTCTATCTATCTTTATCATCATCATCATCACCATCACCATCTCTGTGTGTGTTAGGGTATATGGAGTAGAGGTCAGAGGACAATTTGAAAGGTTCGGTTCTCTACTTTCCCATATGAGTTCCTGGGATTAAACTCAGGTGATCAGATCTAGCAAAAAGTGTCTCTTTCCATTGAGCTATCTCCATGGCCTTCACTTCTCTCTTGTCCCATGCTCCTGAAGTGTCCATGGGGCAGTCCTAGGCCTCTTTAGGCTCTGCCTTCCTGCCCTCCTAGATGTTGTGTAATTGCTTCTGGGTTACAGCCCACTGCATAAAATGGGGGTTGAAAAGAAAGAAGGGGGAATATGGAAATATATAGGGATGATAGGACAAAAAGTATATCATTGAATCTTATCCTCAACTTAAGGTCTTAATTGTTACTCGCAAATAAGGTTTCTTTTAATTCATTGGTATAGAATTTTGTATATTGATGTAAAATAAGTTTAATTTTGATACATCGGTATAGAATTTAAATTTGAGATTATTCTTCACACATTATATATAGTTCTACTCTAATATGAGGTATGGTACTGATACAACTCAATTATAATGCAAGGTTTACTTTCAAAACTTTGAAAGTGCTGTTGCAGGCTGTTTAGGATAATTAAGTAATATGAGTTAATTGTTAGTTGGTCAAATCATGGCAGATCAATTACTAGTTCATTTTTATCACAAGAATACATATCCTAGGTTTAACAGATAGATATGATTCTATAGGTAGATAAGTTAGTTAGATAAGGTCTTCAAAAACCTATAGATTATGGCATTTAAATATGCTTTCATTATTTTAAAGATTCTTTAACAATCAGACAGGTTAACTCCTGGCAACACCTAGCATACCTCAAATAAGATGATGAGCATCAAAGAATCTCCTTATGGAGATGGCTTCAAATGTGGTAAACCAGCTGCTGAGCAAAATGTCATTTCAGCCATGAACAGAATTTTGCCTAAAAGTGGGCAAGCTTGGATACAGGCAGAGTCGACAGCCAAACTCTGCCAAGACAGGGTAACCAAGTCCTCAATAGTTCCTGCCTCACAAATATATCTGTTAAATATATCTAGACCAGAAGGCTGAAGATGACGCTCCAACGTTATACAGTGTTTTGGGTGACTGTGCAGGCAGCAAACTGTCTATGTAATTTTTTTTTCATTTTAGAAGCTCCTAATGTGCACTTCCAGTTTGCTCAGGTAATTAAGTTTTATTCCTTCTCAAATCTTGGATGGGGTTGAAGACCAGATATGTTTAGTTTTACAGTTTAGCTTAGTTGTTTAGAGGTTAAGATGTTTTTAGGTCTACATAGTTGATAGAGATGAGATATGATAGATATCAATTTATATTCAGAATTTTAGACTCACCGAGATAGGAAATATGTTCTCTTCAAGGTTGCCAAATGCCAATAGCCAAAACACTATGATTGTAACGTTTATATAATTCCTGATTGTTTCGTGGTTCTTCTTGCTGTATGCAGTTTAGTGTGTGTGTGTGTGTGCGCGCGCACGCGCATGCATGCCTGTGTTTGTGTATGTAATAATATAAAGATATATAAAAAAGAAAATTAAACAGTCAATAGCTCAATATAAAGGAAGTGGGAGGTACGTGCCTAGAAAGAAGGCTCCGATGGGGAGGACCATTTCCATCTCACAGTTGGCCAACAAACAAGGTCCTGCCAACTATGGCAAACCAGTTCATCCCAAGCCTTCTACTCAGCTTGGGACATCTTGGATAATTAAGTCGTTTTTTTTTTTTCTTTTCTTTAAGTAGATTTTTTTCCCTAAAAATATTTGCCAGAGTGATTAATAATAAGGTAAAATAAATTTCAAGGAAAATCCTTAAGCTGCTCCAAGAAAACTTTCAAAGCAGGGGTGGGAAAATTGCAGGGTATGGGTTGACTCCAGCCAGCTGTGTGGTTAGCGTACAAGCAAAGAATGGCTTTTATATTAATAGATATGGAAAAAATAATCAAGCCGGGCCTAATGTTTCCTGACATGTGGAAGTTCTATGACATTCAAACTTCAGCAGCTGTACGTAGAAGCTTATTAGATTATTACTACGCCCACAGCATTGATGGTGGCTCCTGCATGACAATAGAGGGCTTGGGTCGTTGTGGCAGAAATTATACGCTCTAGAATGGCTAAAACATTTATCACCTGGCTCTGTAGAAACTTAAAGCCTTGTTTAAATGAATTTGAGCAGCGTACGTGTTAGTGTTGACCAGTCAGTCAATAGATTTAAAAAAAAAATTGTGATGATATTCAGACCTTTCAGATCTTGGTGCTCCATAACTGCAAGCTATAAGACAGAATGCACCTACCTTTTCTCAGGCAGACACAAGGGAAACTATGGTCCCACAGCTAATGTAGGTTTCCAGAAAGTGTCCAGATGGTATTGCTTAAATCTATAGTGCATACCTCTAGTGTGTGTGTGTGTGTGTGTGTGTGTGTGTGTGTGTGTGTGAAGGTGCACATGTGTATGAATTCTAATGCAGGACAACCTTGAACATAATACATCAGGGACTGTTCACCTTGGGGTGTTTTGTTTTGTTCATTTTTTTTTTTGAGACTGGGTCTTTCATTGGCTTAGAGCTCACTAATTCAGCTAGTCTGGCTGGCCTGCTAGCCCCAGGGATCCTCAGCAGGGATCCTCCCCAGGAATCCTCCACACCACTAGTCTGATTTTAGGAAGGCCCTAGGTGTCAAGCTCAGGCCCTCATGCTCATGCTTCGAACACTTTCTTTGATGACTGAGCCATCTCCTCAGGACTGTTGTGTGGTTCCACACAATAGGGAACATTGCTTTTGGACACATTCTGCAATTTGGAATTCTTAAGTCCATACTAGCAATATGAAACGCGTTGTTTAAAGTACTTGAGTGAGAATGTAGATTGACAAAGTCTATGAACTTTTCATTAAAAAAAAATCCCCAAACAAACAAACAAAGAAACAAGCAAATGTAAATCCAAGCATGACATGGTTGTCTTGGTGAAACTCAGGCAAAGTTGCAACCCAGTATGCACTGAAGTGTCCTCTAAACTCTTGCTTTAGCTTTTCAGTGGATGCTCACTATGAATTTAACATCTTTCCCATGGATGCTTTTCTTAGAGCAGATTGCCTTATTAGAGGAGAGCAAGCAAATCACAGCCTTCTGCTTCCCACTGGAACGAGGGGGGAGTCACAGCCTTTTGCTTAACTCTACACCATCCCTTGCCCGCAGCTGTCACCCAGAAGTCATTTTCAGGTGGGACTGTGGGTTGTGTTTTCTCTGTGATGAAGGTCACCTTGCTTAGAAAGCGAGGCAGTAACTTTGACCAATGCGGTGGTTTCAATGAGAAAAGCTCTGCGTAGTCTCAGGCATTTGAATGGTTGGATAGTCCTCCATTTCTGAGGGCTGTTTCTGAAGACGTAGGTGGTGTGGGCTTGCTGGACGAAGCACATCATTATGGCAGGATTTGAGAATAAGTGGCTGGCACCACTTCCAGTTTCTGCTTCATGGTTATGGCTCAGGACTTGAGTGCTCAGGTTGTTGCTCCTGCTGGCATACCTGTGCTCGCTGTAATGCCTGCCTGGATGGGACGGACTCCCATTCCTCTGAGCTGTAAGCCCAAATAAACTTGGCCATGGTAGCTCAACACGGCAAGAAAAAAGTCACTAATTTAACCAGGGACTAGGCAACCCAAACAAAAAAAAATGTGTCTCCTAAAGTGTTTATTGAGGAACTATAGTCACAGATATTAGGATGGTTCCAACCCATGTGTATTTTTAAATTTTGGAAATATTCAAGCCTTTGGAGGAAAACAGTCACATTTCTCATTGATTGCCTATAACAACCAAATGTATCCAAATCGAATCTCATATTACTGGTATTTAGGATTTTCATTCCAACCTTTGCTGCCAACTCATTTTAAATTCCTTTTACTTTCCAGTAATCTACTACTTCCCAATAGCTCACACACTGCTCCAATGGTTATTAAATTTAAATACAACTTGGTTACTGTGACTTTTGTCAGTGTGCAATTACATTGGAGCTGAATATTTGTTAGAAGAGTTAATGAGTTTAACAGATCTCTCTTTAAGAAGTGGATGGAAGACTACAAATTCATGAGAGTATATTGCTTTTTAAAAGAAAAAATAAAAGAAGGAACTCCTAAAAAAATCGATTTTGGATGTGACCACAAAATATCTTGAAATGTTTACAAAATTCAAATTACAAAATTCAATTACAAATGTTTTCAAAATAAATGTTTACCCAAAAGGGTAACATATAGAAAAATATAGTAAATTGTTCTGGATAGCTGGAATTATAATTTCATTATAACTGCAAACACACATTGAAACTGCACATACAAGCACACACATGTTGTATGTGAATTGACATTTTTGTGAGGATCACAAAATTGCCACAGAAGTTTGGCCAAGTCAGCACAAAATGATTTCACAGCATTATTGAGCTTCTCTCTGTGGGAGATGTTCCTGGCTGAATCCTTCATTTCTGTAGAGTTCATGGAGTTTGTTCATCCATCAAAGAACAGCACTAGAGATCTCTCATCCAGTGATGCAGGAAAATGTTAGTAACTCCTCCTTTACCTGTAAGCCCAGCCTGCATCTGTGACCTCCTTCCTCCTATTCCTCTCTTTGGTACGCTGTTTGGACAGCATGCTGTGGAGTTCTAAGGCCACCTTTTCTTGCTCAGCCTTTGGCACTTCAGAAGCTTGACACTTAGTGGTGAAGGATGTGTTCTGTGTCTGCCGTGTATAGAACAGTGGCTACCAGCTATGCAAAGTAAGATGCTGAGCATTGAGGATACTCGGAAAGCTGAAGAGCTGATAGTTTATTTAATTTCCTTGGTAACGGTTTAGGTTGAAACAGTCACTCTGTCCATATTGGACAGCACATATTTATACGGTCTCTTTCAAAGTGGAGTCTGTAGTGCCTTTACGAACTAGACCCTAAATTCCATAAGCCCAGAGACCACCTTTTGACTAGTTTGTGCATTAGTATATCAACCATACTCAACATCGTCTCTGGCACACTGTAGGCACACACTTAAAAACTGTCCTATAGCTTAGCCCGTGGAATGGTGCTGTCTAAAGTTAGTGTGGTCTTCTCATGGCAGGTAATCCAGTCTAGAGGCTCCTTTAGAAATAGGCTCCTGTTAGAGTTATTTTTATAAAAACAATGTTTGTTTCTTAGTTTTTCCCTTAACCTGGAAATCACACAAATAATCGAGATTCTATTATATTATTTTTAACATGGCTTTACAGCACACTCCTGAGCAGTTATTACTCTATTCTTAACCCTCTAAGACAATCTGGTTTCCTCCCAGCTAACATCTCAGAGATACTTGTACTTTGTGTCTTTCCCTGCTCAGCTGTCTTTCCTGATTTCCCTGGACCTCAGCCTGTGGCTCAATCTCTTACTTCCTCCTCTAACTGTCTCCTCCCCTGGTTGGCAGGAAGTCCAGCCCTATTCTCTCCCCTGCTCAGTAGTTGGCTATAAGCTGCTTTATTAGCATATCAGGGGATAATTGAGGAGCAGTGTTTACACAACATTGACACAGGAGATTCTCAGAACAAGGACTACAACCGGATGGGGGGGTTGTGGGGGTGAGGAGGGGGGTCAGGGAGCGGTACAGAAATCAGCATTAAAATTACACAATAACCTCATGCCTACAGGCTCTGAGATCTGTCTCCTGGGTGATTCAAGGTCCTGTCCAGGTGATAATACTAACTACATCATGATGACCAAAGAGAAACAACATAACCAAGACAAATGAACTCTACATGAATACTCTGACTTTGTATAGGATAGAGGTTGTTTGCATATCCTTTGAAAACTCTTTGAAACATATGCCGATAAGCGTTATAAATCTGGATCTTAACATTAAATACAATAGATTTCTGTTCATTCCCTTCCTGCAGGTATATTAGGGGAAACCAGCCAACAGAAACTATCTCTGGGTTTGACAATTAGCCTGTGCTAACCATCTACAAATATCTTCAAGCAACATTTTGTGTGTGTGTGTGTGTATTTTATTTTATTGTCTGCTCCATCTAGAGTAAAAGGAGGGGTGTGTGATACATCATCTTTGATCAGGTTAAATGCTTTTGTGAATGGGTTATGGGGAGCTTGTATCCATCACGGCAATCATAGTTGAAAACATCACATTGTACATTAAAATCTACTACAAGGGTAGATCTCAAGCATGTCTCCATGAAAAGTATCTAAACAAGATGGTAGAATAGTGATTGGTTTGGTTGTGATAATTGTTTCATAGTATATACACAGATCAGAGTCATCACTGTTTCTCAGAGGTGGGTTTTTTTTTTCCAGTTCGACTCTAATAAAATTGAAAAGACAGTATATAGTGGAAGATACCAATGGGGACTGAATGAATTCCAAAAAAGTGATTTGAGTTGCTAAAATTGTCTGCAATACAAATCTTGATTCTCTAGACTCCATAATACTCAGCCATGACACCAGGGGCAACAAAATGGCCATATTTGCAATCCTAGCCAAGCTGGAGAAAACTATGAGGTTAAACATTCAGGCTAGCAACAACTTTCATTCTCAGGGTACATATGTATAGGAGCTGGGTGAATTAGATGTTCCATTCATAACACTTTACTTGGTTTGTGTGTATGCATGTTTGAGCACATGTGCCTGTGTGTTTGCAGAAGACCTTGGGCACTGGTCCTTAGTCACTGTTCATCTTTTTGAGATAAGTTCTCTAACTGGCCTAGAACTTACAACATAGGTGAGGCTGGCCAGTGAGCCTGCGTTACTGTGCCCAGTTTATTAATTAGGTCCTGGGAGTGGGGCTGGGGGTGGGGTCAAACTCAGGTTCTCCTCCACTAGCTCCCATTTACCTAGGTAATATTTTGATATTCACCACATAGACTAGAAAATTGAGACTCTGTATATGGTCTTTTCAGTGGCAGAGGCAAACTTTTAAATTCAGGTTTGTGTGATTGCCAGGGATACGCTTTCTTTATTTCTAGAATATTATGAATAACTAAGGTATTTTCATGCCCAGAATGCCTTGCTCTATCTCAGTAAAATGACAATTTTTGGATCTTATATTATCTGAATGCCTTCATAAAACAAATATACTTTAAAAACACTCTGGATAGTATTCAAATACCTACCTCCCCCCCCTTCCTTGCTTGTTTGCTTGATTGCTTTCTTCCATGTTTCATTGTTTTGAGAGAGGGGGGATGGCCTTGAATTTGCAATCCTCCCCTCCTTCAGCCTCCTAAGTTGTAGGATTGTAGGCCTGCTCCTCCATCTTTAGAATCATTCCTTTGCACGGTGAACCTTTTTTTGCTAAACAAATAGAATAACATCTGTCTTATTTGGCTGTGTATACTAAATATGTCTTCCATTGACCTAATGAGTAAATTAAAACCTTCAAACCATAGATGAAAAAACAAAACAAAAACAAGCAAAGAAACAAGTATCCAAAACACAGAGAACAAGAACAAGGAGGGAGGAAAGAAAATCAAGTGAAAACTTCTAATTGTTTTCTGTCATTAGTTTGCTAATTTTAATTAATGATAGGCATTTGTTGAAAACAATGTTTATAGGGAACATCTCCAAGTTGATAAGAAGTTTCTAAATGTTCTCAAATGTGGGAATGGGAGAAGGTAAGGGTAGGAAAAAAAAATCCACACAAACATACTACTAATTGTATTTATATTACAGTGGCACACCCAGAGCCACACCTCCTTTTGTCATTTAGACAATTCTATAAAACAGCTCAAATTATTTTTCAAAAGTTGCCTTGGGGGGAAATACATCTATCACCAATCCTTTAGCCTTACTGCTAGCCACCTGGAGAGTTCTGTTGAAAGGATATGCTGATATTCTCAGAATTCTCCCCAGTCCAATATTAACTTTCATTATTCTCAGATGTATGTTTTTTTTTTTTTAACATACACCCAAGCAAAATAACATTCTAGATCCTCATGGAAATTTCTCTTTTTCCCTTTGTAAATATTTGCTGAAGTCTGTCATTCAGTCTACGTCCCAAATCAACAAATGGTAAATATTTCAATATAGTTGTCTGGTATATTTTGGTGCCTTCCTCTCTAAATTACCTTTAAAAGAAGACTATGTCCTTCACTTAACTAGAGATGTCTGCAAAGTAACTAAAAGCAGCTGGGGAAGATAAATTAAAAGTGCCTTTGCTCTCCTCTATTGTCGGGTACAAGGACCTTTGTACTTACAATATAGCTATGGAGGGATGTCTTTGTGTTCTATCAATAATACATTGAGATTCCGTTTATTTCGTTTTATGTTGTTTTCACTTCTGCTAGGCAAACAAGACTCTCCTGGCTTTCTCATTCTAATCAAACTGCAGAATGCTAATAAAACAAATCCAAACTAATAAAGCCCATTTCCTTTATATTAATCCTGTTAAGGGTATCAGGGACTCATATCCCTGGCTATAAATAGTGCAATCAGACATGAGGTCGGAAGATGAAATATGGATACAGAGAATATTAACACGCAGGGTATTAAGACAAAGCATAATGGCAAAGGCTGAATTGAATTGGATGATTATTTAAAAGGCACGTGTTGGGTGGAGACCAGACTCCACGGGAAGCACTGACTTCTTTTGAAGCCCTCTGACCTCCCCACAGCACAGTCTCAGCCTGGGGTGAATGTGCGGAGTTCTTAAGTTTTATTTCTACACTACGCAGTTTGTTTTGCAAAAGGTTAAAGACTGCAAGCCACAAATTTGATAATTGTTTTCCTCAGTGCTTAGGAAGCCTGAACCACTCCACAGACTCTGCTTTTCCCGACGAAGAATTTCCTCTAAAATCTAGTTTATTTTAATTATAGCACTCAGGGTGTGATTTCTGTTTATAATTCCTCCGGATGAATCTGCTCCGGCTGGGTTTGGGTCAGAGCTATTTCTAGGAAATGCCTGCTACTTTCTCTGAAACTAAAACTTCTTTATGCTTTTCTTTCTTTCCTTCTGGCCTGATGCCCAGTTGCTGCAGGGATAGAAGAACAGGTGATCCGTACGCACACTGAGAGGCAGGCGCGAGGGGGGGATAGGATGCAGCCCGCTTTCAGGGAGGTGGGAAGCATAGGAGAGCGGTGAATATTTTCATCGCTTCTTAAAGACAATGGTGTTAGCGAAGGTTCTTCAGCACCCAAGCTTGCCTTTAGCAAATCAACCAACCAGGAAAATGAAAACAAAGAAAACCGTATGAAGATACAGAGATGGACAGTAGATCTCTGAGCAAGAAATTGATGGAGCCTTAGCAAACACTAGGCTAAGACGTCAAAGGAAGCTGTGAACTCATGGGATTCTGTCTCCCATAACGCAGGCTCCTTGGCCCTTTGCTGTAGTTTGGTTGTAGAACAGCCCCAAAGCCCATGTAATAAAGACATGTTCCTCAACCTGTAGGGCTACTGGGAGGTGCTTAGAACTCTAAGAGGCAGGTACTAGAGCAGTGGCTCTCAACCTTCCTAATGCTGCAGCATTGGGGTCCTGGTGACCCCAACCATAAAATTATTTTGTTGCTACTTCATAATTGTAATTTTACTACTGCTAAGAACCATAATGTCAATATCTGACATTCGGGATATCTGACATGTGACCCCATTGGGTTGAGAACCACATCTTATGCGCATCAAGAGGTTGTTGTGGAAGCACATTCCGGAGTTCCAGCCCCCTACTTCTTCTCCTTTGTGAGTAAGCCATGCGGACTGGAGTCACGTCCTGCTCATGTTTCTGCCATGAGGTGACACAAGGAAATCTAGCCACTAGCCCAAAGGGATAAAGCTACTGACTAGGACAAAGACTGTGCGTTAACAGCAGCCTTTTATCTCTCCACATTGCTGATCTCAGGTATCTGTTACAGCTGTGGAAAGCTAGCTCACATCTGCTAAGTCTACTGCAATTCCTTGCCCCCTCCCCCAGCCCCAACAAGTGGGGGAGCTTGATCTGACATGCAATCTAGACAGAAGCCAGGAATGTTGAGAAAGCAGTTATTTTTCTCATAGAGGAATGGGTTTTCTTTTGTTCCCAGATCCAGATTCTTAGGCAAAGGAATCAAAAAAAAAAAAAAAAAAAAAAAAGTACAGATTCCCATCCCTTTAAAATTAAGTCCATGGTGAGTTGAAACTGGGATCTTGTCTTCACTGTAAGATGCCAAAATAGTGGATTTGGGTGACAGTTAAGGGCATTTCTCCCGTGCTATTGTGATGAAAGAGAGATATGAACAGCAGAGAAGCACAGGTGTGGGCCTCGCTGTGGCACTCGGGCGCACACAGTTGCCTGAGGCTCAGAAGTAACTCACTTGCCATCTTGAAATACATACCACCAAATAGCCTGAAGTAGTTAGCAGTTCTTCAGACCCTGGGAGACCAGTCAGGGTGGCATCTCCTCCTTTGAGATGCCATTAGCTCAGGCTTGCATTTTGGCACTGTGTGTGCGATGCCAACTTGGTGTCCCTCCAACCGGAAAGAGGCTATATGACATGGGATCCTCTGAAGCCTTACAACCATGTAGGTAGGCTGGGTGAGAGAACTTTATTGTATCAACAAAATTTTGTTTTTTAATTCAAGGGGATTTTATTATTGAAAGTTTCACACATATTATATCAATGTGTCAAGATCAAGAAATCAAATACAAACTATTAAGAGTGAAATTTAGATCAAACTGTACACATTGTCTTCCCCACTCCAGGTTTGGCTTTTGATTAAAGCTATCTCTCATTGCATCACTAAAAGAGCAAGGTTGAAACCAAATGCTTTTAGACTATACTATCAGAATTTCATAAACTTCTGAATTCCATCTGTAGACTCTCTCAGGTATCTGGTGAGCTCTCACACCTCATCAGAGAAGTTTCTTTGTACAATGAGTGGTGGTTAATGCAGAAGCTTACAACTGGAAAAATCGCAGAGAATAAGTGACTGTGGCTCAGCCACATCTATATTACACGCCTTCTCAAGGCTTAGGAACCATTGCGGAAGAGGGGCAGAAAGATGCTAAGAGCGGGAGGTCAAGAAGGAGCACAGAGGAACAGTGCCTTCTAGAGACATCAGGATTTCTACATTCCTGAACTCAGAGCAGCTCTAGTTGCCTGCACAGGACCAGGGCAATCAACACTCTAGCACGGATAGGCAAGGGCTCATGAGCCCCCACCACTAACTAAGGAGCTATGATGGGGCCAGAGAGAGCAAGAGTCAGTTTTCTTTAAAGACGTGGCTCCTGGTAGGTTGACCACACTTGAGTTGCCGGCTCAATACCCAGAAGTATATGAACAACACAAGTTGGACCCTATTGGTTTACTGAGTGTAAAAAAAATATGACATGAAGTTGGGAGGAGGGTAGATCTTGTAGAATGTAAGAGGTGGAGCTGGGGTGAATATGACAAAAATACATTGTGTATAATTCTCAAAGAATAAAAATATTTTTAAAATTCACAAACCTATACTGACCAAACCAAACCAAATCAAACCAAACCAAACCAAATAAAAAACAAACAAAAACACAAGCAAAATTTTAAACTACCTGACACCTTACGCCGTAATGACATTCTTTCCTCACCCGAAGAAGGAACTTTGAAGGGAACATAGTGGTGACAGTATTAGCAGAGTGCTGAGGAGCCACTGATACAAATATTCTAGCTCAAATAAACATCTTCTGATTCTTTTTTTTTTTTAAGGGAGAACTATTTTGAGTGCCTTTGCATGGGCTGACAGACACAGCTCTCCAGGAAAAAATGGGAGCGTGCCATTGACTGTTTGCTGACCTTCCCTCAGGCCTGAAGGGAGATATACCTCTACAGTCCATATAATAATGACTGAGGAAGTAGAGTAACTCACAAAGGCAGTCTGTCCTTCACCAAAACAGAAATGCTCACTTTGCACCTGTGCACACACATTTTCTACATTTCCCATTCTAGGCTTATTAGATTTTGTAATTGTTGTTGTTTGTTTGCTTGTTTTTTTGTTTTGGTTTGGTACTTTATTATTTAGTGTCATGATTGGATAATTGTCTGTCTTCCCATATGAGTTACCTGAGAATCAGACTTCCTACATACAACCTGATAGTTAGCACATTTAAAATTAAAACCATAGCACAGTGCCTAACTACAGTATTAGTGTTGTTGAAAACACAGGGAGGCTAATTTTGGGGTGTGACAGCTGCCATTTCACCAAGGGTTCTGAGATCTCAGGTAAACCATATCACTTTTGTCTAAGTATCAGACTGAGAAGTTAGAGATATTATCTGTAGTGTGAAGAAGTAACAAAAATGTCTACACCTACAGTACTAAGATGGCTCAGCAGTTAAGGGCACTGGCTGTTCTTCCAGAGGACCTGGATTCTATTCCCAGCACCCACATGGTGGCTCGCTGCCTGTAACTTCAGTTCTGGCATCTAATGCCCCCTTCTGGACTCCTCAGACACCAGGCACAGAAGTGATGTTCAGACATACATGCAGACAAAACAACCATACATAGGAAGAGGAAGAGGAAGAGGAAGAAGAAGAAGAAGAAAGAGGAGGAGGAAGAGGAAAAAGAAGAAGAAAATCAAAGAGGAAAAGGAGGAAGAATAGAAAGAGGAAAAGAAGAAAGAAAAGGAGGATAAGAGGTGGAGGAGGAACAGCATGAGGAGGAAGATGAGAAAAAAGAGGAGGAGATCACTCCAGTGTTAATGTTATTTTTACCAAACAGTCTTACTTTCTCAGTTTCTCTCTTAACCCAGCTATCATACAAATAAATGAGGCTCTTTTATATTTGTTTTAATAACAGCCTTCCCAACACAATAACTGAGCAGTTATTACTCTATTATTAACCCTCTAAGATAATCTGGTTTCCTCCCAGCGTGCATCCCACAGATACTTGCACTTTGTAGCTTTTTCTGTTCCAGCTCTTTCTCCTGACATCTTCTGGACCTCTGCCCATTGCTGAATCCCCTGGCTGAATATTCTAACTCCTCCTCCCCTGCCTTGCAGGAAGTTCAACCCTACTTGCTCCCTTGCTCAGCTATTGGCTATGAGATGCTTTATTGGCATAACAGGGGACAATTGGGGAGCTGTGCTTATACAACATTAGGACATGAGAGTCTCTAGAACAAGGATGGATCAGACACATTTGAGTTACACAGTAACCTTATGCTTACACTATAGCACACAGTAAGAAATATAGTCAAATAAGCAATGCACTCTCCTGTGCTTGGTTCATGAATGTTGAACAAATTAGGAAGAGAATCATTTATCATCTTATAAGCCCTGAGGCTGAGTTAAGCAGCTTTAAATTTTATGACCAAACTGCAATCAATTCTTTCTTCTTAGCATATTACTTTTGAATACACTGAATTTTGGGAAATTGCTTATCTCCTCCCTAAATCAAAGTTTTGTGGGAAGGGCAGCCAGCAACAAAAACTCCAGGCGATGACACTTGGACACAGGTGGACCTTGCTGTGCTGCTTGCTACCTGTGCTGGGTCATCTTCATCATCACCTTGGCTGCATTTAGAATCAACCAATACTTCAGAGAAGTCTGCAGGGCTCATGGCCCGTGGTCCAGGTGAATCGGCATGGGATGGAGATGGAGCATGTTCAAACCTTGGAATTCTCAAATTTGAGACTTAAAATCTCATCCTGAGAATAAAAGGCTAGTGACAAAGCCCTCACCTTGTTTATGTGGCTGCCTCAGGAGCACTTGACACAACACCTCCACCCCCCAGTGGCTACAGGTGGTCAGTCAAGTAAACGGTCACCTCTTATCTTTTCCCATGTAAACAGAGCATTGCCTGAATCATAGCCCTAAAAACTCTTTGCCCATCCCCAGTGAGATCTGAAGTCATGTTGCATGGACCTCACTCCTCCTGCTCCAGCCACTCATGAGGAAAGAGGAACCCAGGACTCCCCAATTCATCTGTACCTGCCCAGAAGCCGTCAGTGTGCAGAAGAAATGCACACTTCTGGCTTGGTGCCACATCCTCCATTGGCCCTTCTAGCCTGGGCGAGAGACATGGAATTGCAAAGTTTAATGGAGAAGACAAGACCCTAATTTGGAAGTCACAATCCAATGGGCTGGGGTTCAAGACTAAGTAAAATGTAGTCAGTATTATTTATTTATGTTTTGTTCCCTGACAGAGGATGTGCTGTGACTAGCCACCATGTATGCTCCTGCCACTGTACCTCCTCTGCTAGGATGGTCTGTACTTTCAAATTGTGAGCCAGAATAACCCCTTTTTTTTTTCGTTAAGTTGTTATTTCCAGGTATTTTGTCACAGCAAACAGAAAAGTCACAGGGATTTCTTAAATGTGGGCACCCCCTCTACTAGGTGAAAAGGACAACATTAGGATACTTTTCAACCACTAATTCTATCCAGACACAAGAAAAATTATAGTGTCTAATTTTAGTTTCATCATAAAATTATATGTTCATCACAAAAAATAATTTTTTAAAATATTTGACAGAGACACTAAACAAACCACCCAGCCATACTATATTGACTAAATCATGGCTTCATAAAGGAATGTTGATATATTATATAACAATAAAAAAGCTTGCATATAAATCAATATTACAGTGAACATTTTATTCTAGTAATCCTTCACTTAACCCCATGTAACCAGACTTAAGAGTCTTTAAAGAATCTTAAAATCATATATTTTCTATCACATGGGAAATATTTTATAGTGACAAGATATTTGAATGAATAGCATGTTTGTGAGGTTTTTTTTTTCCTGAGATAGTGATGATATAATTAACATTCTCAGAAGAGGACAAAGGACTTCTTCTGAAAATGCCAAGAAAGAGAGAAAAAATCCCTACTGAGGAGAAATCCTGGCTTCCATACAAAGCTCCACACTAGAGGAATGGATTTCTGGTCAGGCTTCTTATCCAAGTTCAGTATGTACATGTATAATCTCTTTAACCTCCATGTATTTGTAAAATGTGTGTGCTTATACTTATTGCAAGATGGTGAAATATAAATATATTTACATTTGTTTTACAAAATGCTAACCATAAAGTCACAGTGATGACCCATCTCTGCCAGGCAATGCGTGATGAATGACTGTCCCTTGCCAATCTGCATTGTCTAAGACAAGTTTCAGAGTTGAATCCACAGAGCAAAGTCCTAGAGCAGAATAATTTGGAGATGAGGAAGGTATTGGAACAATGCTAAGAGCTGTTCAAAGAATTAAAGATGCTTAATAACCAAGAGATTTGACCTGTTAGTTTAATGAACACTTCTAAATTAATTCTTCCTTTCTTAGAGGGTCAAGGTTTTACTGAGATCCAGAAGTACCAAAAGTTTACCCAAGGGTTCATTGGAATAAAATCCAAATTTATCAAGTCTACCTGCCCACCTCTCTTACATCTCTGTGGTCAGTTATCACCACTGTCCCTACGCAGGGCTCCGCGCAACAGGCACACCTCCATCTCCTTGAAACCTTAAGCTTTAGGCAGGCCCTTCCTGCTGCCAAGCAAGCTCACTGAGCCTGCCTGTCCAACACCACCTGCCACTCTAAGCCCCAGTTTTACCCTACTTTCCTGCTTCAAATGCTGAGAAAAATGCAACCGATGAAGACAGAAATCAACACGCTATTCAATGATACATAGGGCTTGGGTTTGATGTGTGCCCTCATTGACCAGCTCCTTGCCTTACATCCTCTGCATACTTGTCTGTTAGCACAGTCACGTTTCCCCTGGTATTGAAAGGGTCAGATGCCCGCCAGAGGAGAAGACAGTGATGGGACTGAGAAAGGGTGGAGTGTCGGAGGTGTAGGTGTGCTTTCACACCCTGAGTGGTGGGAGCCGGGTGCAGTACTGTTTGCCTATAATCCTAGCACTCATATATTCTTGCTGCACATTTGCACACTTGCATGATCACTGCCTTAGCCTCTTGAGTGTTGGGATTTTTGTATATGTAAGTGTATTTGTTTGTGTATGTATATGTATATTGTACATGTATGGGGATGTGTGTGTGTGTGTGTGTGTATATATATATATATATATGATACATATGCCATGTATATGCACATATATACACATATCCGCTATGGATATACATAATATATAGGTTGAGTCAGGTTAATCTACTTTGAAGAATAAGTTCACAGTAGTAAGAATGACATCTCCACTCAAGGAAAACTGCTGACTGACTGACTCTTGTCATCTTTGTCTGTGGAACGCTTTAGAGGTGAGTCTATAAAATAGACATTGTAGAAGCAGTTAGACTCCAGGCAAAATATATTTTCATCGAAGCCACTTAAACAGGTCAAACATAAATTATACTTTAAAATGCATGTCCATGGCCACACAGTCCTGGGTGGGGACTAGGAGTTCAGGTCCCTAGGAGAACAGAGTCTCTCATTTGAGTTGGGGAGTAGTGGCCAATGTGTATGGTGGATTCTGGTGACAGCAAAACCAGAGAACTTGCCTGAGAGAGGCATCAGGTAAGAGAAAGGACAGAGAGACGAAAGGATGTGAAGAAATAAATTACACATCTGCAGCTACTTTGACTTTGGCACTTTTGTTTCAAGTGAGTCAATGAACTCCTCTGGCTTAAGCCACTCAGGGTTGGCCTTCAGTCACTTGCTGATGCCCGTGTCCTGACAAATAATCAATATCAGCTAACACACAGAGCAAAGCACGGGGAGTCACATTTTATACTGACTAGCCTAATCCCCTAAAGAACACTGAGGCAGAAGATGTTATACGCTCAGTTTATAGATGGAAAAGTCCACGGTCCCACGCTGCTTCGTACATGGTTCAAACCCAAGCAGCCTCATTTTAGAACTGCTGACTGTGACCACTAACTACATTTTGGAAGTCTAACTGAGCACAGGCAGCCTCAGCTCAAAAATGGTTGAGGTCTTTCTATTTCAAGGCTATGTAAAAACCATCTTTTGGACAGAATACATGTCATCCTTTAAACTCCGGAGTCTAGCATGTGCTTGGCCACTCACACAGTCTACACTAAAGTAAAATCAAAATGGAGAGCAGGGTTCTTTGAAAAGAAGAGGATTATAGATTGCCTATAGGATTAAAAAAAAAAATTTAGAGCTAAAAGACCAGATAAAGCATGTGTATAGGCTTGTCTCCACAACGTTACCAGAGGACAGACCTACAGGAGAGACTGTATATAGGACTGTATAGCGAACTGCAACCCACTCATCTTTCCCTTCTCTTTTCTTATAGCCATTAGGCCTTGCTGCTTAAGCCATGTGGGAGGTTGATTTTCTGAAGTCTCTCTTGCGGTCTCGTACCTCCGCCCTCTGCACTTGGCATGTGTTTTTTCCCGTTCCCAGGCCGTCCTCTCCAACCCCCACCTTCCTTCAAATGTCCATTCTGATGAGATGGACAAGCCAGGCTTCGTCCAATTAGTCCACTTTAAGTAGCTTACCCTGTACTTTATTAAAAGCAAAATCCACACTGGGTTGACAAGATTAGAGGAAAATATAAAAATAAATTACTGTATT
Organism: Acomys minous; assembly: GCF_964271855.1. Classification (NCBI taxonomy): domain Eukaryota; kingdom Metazoa; phylum Chordata; class Mammalia; order Rodentia; family Muridae; genus Acomys; species Acomys minous. Next base: position 45,470,269 of record NC_140500.1, read on the forward strand.
AAAATTAATTAAATGAAAAGCTGTATCTAATACCAGGAAATGATAAACTTCACAGGAGAAGTGAAGCCCTTAGTTCAACAAATGATTTTTAAAATTCCTAAAAACTCTCAACTCAGGGCTGAATTAAATACTCCACACTGAATGCAAAAGCAAAAAGATCTTAAAGTTGGCTTTTTCTTTTCTTCACAAAAGAGTTCATTGCTTTCTTTGCTCTGCAGGAAAATTTCTCTGATTGTAACACCATCCTAGAAGGTGGGTGTTTCAGAGTTAGCATGTCCTATGACTAAGGATATGACTCTGCCTGAAGATCTTGATTTTGACATTTGAAAACATATATGCACCAACAATTATAGCAAGGAGAAAACAAATGGAATGCCAGTTTAAGGACTCTATGTAATTATTTATTTTGTACCTACCAGGAGCTAGACTCTGAACCAAGTGACAGTTACACCAAAAGGGTACACATATACATACACAAACAAACAAACAAACAAACAAAAAACCAAACCAAAAAAATAACAAAAAACTCCAACCCAACCCAATCAAAACATGAAGTAGAATGATCAGAGATACTACAGTCCTTGAATTCTTTAGATCCAGCTACCATTTTTTTTTTTTGAGATATGATTTCTCTAAGTAGCCCTGTTTGTCCGAAAGTATACTATATAGCCCAGGCTGGCCTCAAACTCACAGAGATCCACCTGCCTCAGCTTTCCGAGTTCTGGGATTAAAGATGTACTCCACTCACTCAGAATCAATTATATTTTAAGGTTTAGTCCCTGAAAATTTTTTATTAACAATTTCAGATTCTTTCTTTCACATATTAATAAGAGGAGGATGTTAATGGACCTGAAATACAATCAGAGAAAATAAAGCTTGAATTGGAACATAGACTGAAAATGTCTTATCTGAACCTTTGAAACCTGAAAATGTTTTTAAGAGGTCTCAAGGTAGTGTCAGGGCTATGCCACAGGTGGAAAATTCTATATTGTGCTGCTAACTGTATCTAACTGTGCAAGAAAGGGCTTGTTTGCCCTGTGGCTGGGTATTGGCCTGTATTTCAGAGCAGTACCTAGCACATGGTAGGCATTCAAGTTTCATTAGTTCTGTATTAATCAACTTCCCATCTTCTTTCATGAAATGTCAGACCCAGGCTCATTGGGATGGAAAGAGTTGTTCTGTTTGGCTCTTGAATCTTTAAATTGAAGATCAAGGTTTCTAGGCCCCACGCTCGGGGTCTCTAGTGAGTGCAATACATCAGGCAGGACAGTTTATCAGGGGTGATTATGTATATTTTGAGCCAGCAAGCTAAGACAGAGACAGAGAGAGACAACACATTGGAGAAGAGAAAGGCCACGGTTCAACAGAACACACACTGTCCTCTCAATAGCTCCATGCTGTGAACTCTGCTTTTACATGTGAGGCTTGGAGGAAATGCATCCAAATGACATGGGAATAAACGAATATGACAGCCACTCTAAAGGGCACCACTGATGACAGGGAGGTGCACTGCTCTTCCTTGACTCTGAACTGACCATTGAGAGCTAAGTATGCTTAGAGATTGTGATCTGGATTAAGGGGTACCCGGGGGCTAGATCTAACTATATCAAAATATAGTGAGTACAGAGATGGCTTAGCAGTTAGGAGCACTGGATTCCAGTGTTCCAGAGGACCTGGCTTCGGTTATCAGCACCCACATGCTATAATTCTAGACACAGGAGATCTGATACCTTCTTCTGGTCTCTATGGGTACCAGGCATGTCCATGGTACATATACATTCATGCAGGCAAAACACCCACAAGCATAAAATAAAACGAAAAACAAATACCACACACACACACACACACACACACACACACACACACACACACACACCAAAACAGACATTACCTCTTCCGCGTACCCAGTAACATAGAGTTCCAATGGCCTTGAGAAATAAGAATAAAGTTGTTATGTAGGAGCACAAGCGGCCATTTATTTCACTAAATATGAGAATATAAAGAGATGATAGATAAAAATGGACAGTCATATGATCCCCTTAAGAACCTAAAGTTTCACGTTTGGAGTATGACTTGGATGCCTCTGCAAGGCTGAACCTCATTTAATGCAGTGATTATCTCAGTTGGCTACAATCTTAGTCTCTCTCTAATGTCTTCCATTTCTAATGTTATAATATACCAGGCAGCCTATTATAATGCTGGTATCCTTTTGATTATGGGCAAGGAGAAGACTTGGTACTTCAGGAAAAAGGGAAAAGAAAACAGCACCTGCTCTGAAATGTGTACGTGGTACTGCCAATCAGCCTTGATTCCTAATGCTAGTGCTCTCCCTCCCGGGGTATTTCAGCTTGCTTCTTGCTCTCAGGGAAAGGGTCCTGTGGGTTGGATCACTCAGCCATCTTGGGTTTCTGTTAAATTGATACATATTTATTTTTCCTTGCTGATGTGAACAAGACCCATTTGGGTGTTGATGTACTTTGTGCCATTGAGCTTTGTGCAAGCAGTGCCGTGAGTAATATTTCTGGAGAGTATTAATTCACAAAATTATGAGAAATTGCTGCTCACATAAGGTCTGAAGCGGCAATCTGGCTTGAATGCATTGGAGCACTTTATTTCTGATTATATTCATATAGCAGAGTATGTTTCAACCAGCCTATTCATGATAGGCACTGTAGGGGGGAAATGGGCTATGGTAGAATAAGACTTGAAAACTCAGTATAAAATATAATTCTTCACTTTATTTAACAGTTAACTGTCTTTGCTTTAAACAACAACAACAACAAGAAGGAGAAGTCATTGGTCTGTGAATCTCCAAAGGATTGAAGCCTTGGTGGATGGGAGGGCCTGACATCTATGGTTTCCCAACCTTGCTATACTTGGGTATAGGCTCCTATTTTTGTTTTTAATTACACAATCTTGATTGGAGCAGGCCTCTGGTTTTGGGGTTTTCCCTCTGCATCAAGTATCTGCCCTATATTTTATGAGCAACTTTAACTCTGTCTACCAAGATGATAATGAAAAGTTATCTTCCATATCCTATCATCCCAAAGATGATGCCTTGCCCATAACTGTGCTGCTGATTTAAGAATCACCGTGGCTTCACGTTCATTAAACTCTTGCTACCCGCAAGCCGTGCCTTATGTACTCACTATCTCTCGTAATGTTTACAACGACCCTTTAAAGCCAGTAGATATTACCATGATGGAAACTGTTGCCCTGGCATACTAAATAATTGGTTAAATCATTCAGTGTCTATCCCACCTAGAAGTGAAGTTCAACCGTCAGAATATAGTTCATGCATGCGCACGTTGGACATGTGTCCTCTTTCACAGTGTGAAGAAGTGTCTGAAATGTATTTGAATACTTATTGTGACTCATGCACACATCGACTTTGTATGCAATATCTGCTCATCCTCCTGCCATGATATAAATGCTACTGTGACTGTTTTGACAGGTTGGAAGTTGAGGCTGAGGGAAGCAACACCGCTGATAACCTTGTCACATGGTAACTAAGTCTTGAGGCCAGCCCTGCACATGGGATAGGGTAACATGTGTGCGCCGAACTACTTCCCTGGATGGTCCTGTAATATGCCTTGAACATCTGTTTCTAACCATGATGTTAGTACTGTTATCCAGCCATCATGTAAAAGCAGAGACAGAAATGGAAGGATGTTTACCCCCAATATCAAAACTCTACCAGTAAAATGACTTTTCAAACGCCTCCTGTCACCAGGAAAGTTTTTCTAGCCTTTCAGTGTGTTCACATGCTAGCTGGATTTTTTTGTTTTTGTGCCCACGCTACTGCCTGATAGATGTTCTCTAGATTAAAAAAAAAAAAAGACGTGTTCTAATAAATTCCATGTGAGAAATTACACAGCAGCTGGCCATCCGCATTTCCCCAACTTTCTGCAGCTCCCGGGAAAATAGGTACACCTACCCTTGTTGACGTCAACCACAAGGAGTGTCTGGGTTACAACATGTACCTGTCCTGTAGTCACGGGGTCTCCAAATTCCCTGAGAATATAACAAAAGCCTAGAGGAAGGCACTCTTGGGGAGGAAATTGGCAGTGAATGCTCGCGTTTTACAAAGAAGCTCCCGAAGTAGGCCTTTGGAAGAGTGAATAATGAGCTGCCGACTAGTTCCTTCATGCTGAGCGCAACACACATCTTTAAACATAAGATTGTCAAGGAAGCAGATACTCGGAAACCCTTTCATCTTAATTAAAGTTATGTGGGCTACGGAATACTTCTCCTTTATATTAAGCTCTTATTCCTGTGGAGAAATTTCTATTTGTTTTTATCTAATTTGAGCTTCAAGGTTAATCTCGGTTTAAGACTTTCACTCACTGGGAGAGACGGTCCATCCGGTTCACCCTGATCCCATGTATATGCATCCATCCATCCGGCCCCGCTGGGCTCCAAAGCCTCTTGCTGGCTGTGCATTCTTTACACTGTTCCTTCCCTAGAAAGAATGGGCTGTGTATCTGGGAAGGATGTATGGGATGGGGAGGATTTGGAGAAAGGTCACAAAGCTTTCTATTTTAGGGAGCCACATGCCGCAGTCCTTAAATGTGGAGTCTCTGATAAAAAACTTGCTCTCTGATGTAGAGCGTGAGATTTACAACACACAGTGGCAGAAGCAAGGGGAAGGAGGAGACAGGACAGACAAAGAAGAGGGAGGCATTTGGTCCAGAAAAGGCTTTTTGCAGATTTTCAAAGTAGTCATAGAGGGGATTGTGTGGTGTGTCAGACTCCCTCATTTATTCACTGAATGTGTGCTTGATTGGATTAGGCTAATGATGGAAGTGACTTGTGCTCTTGATTTCAAAGAGAAAGTGAGTGGCCTGGGGCTGTAGCTCAGTTGGTAGAGTGCTTGCCTAGCATGCGCAAAGCCCTGGATTCAATCCCCAGTGCTGCATAAATTGGGTGTGACGGTGCATGCCTGTAATCCTAGAGAGGTAGGTAGGTGGATTAGGGGTCCAAGTCCATCCTTGTCTACACAAGGAGCTAGAGGCCAGTGTGGTCCACACTCAATCCTCTCTCAAAAACAAATAGAATAACAAAACAAAGCAAAGCAAGGGGCAAATGAGAAATTATAAATAAGTCACCGAAGACCTAACAGAGGCTTCTCATTTCTTGTTTGAATGTAGGATGCCTTAAATATTTCTATGTCATTGGTGCCTCAGAGAAAATGAAATAATGCATGTCAAAAGTCAGCCTGGGTTTGGTCACCGAGACTAGACAGATGGCAGATACCATCATTCACCATGGTTTTATTTTTACTGTGGCTGGATACAACCTAAAGGCTTGTGACAGTGACCTTCAGTTACTTAAACCAGCCATCCATGATAGCAGAAGCCATGAAGTGGGTGTGTCATTCTGGGCTATAGGCTTAAACTTTCTAAACTACTGCTAAATGTTTATAAAATATATACAATTCACCTTCTCCTAGAAGCCAACTTCGTTCTCTTTCCATCTTCCTCATTTGATTAAAAAATTCTGCCAACTGACATAGAATCCAACTTGCAATTAATTCTAGTAAGAAACCAGTTACTTGGATAGACTCGCCTTTATATACTTTCTTGTGGCTTCCACTATTCTTTCCTTGTTCTTTATATTTCACATTTTAACTATGATATACCAAGGAAATTTTTTTATTTGGCCACGTCTTTTTGGTGTTCCGTGTGATTCATTTATTTGCATGGGTATGTTTTTCCTTAGTTTAGGGGAGTTTTCGTTTACAATCTTGTTGATATTGATATGATATTGACGTGAGATTTTTCTTCTTCATCTATTTTGGTAATTTGAAGATTTGATATTTTTATGAGTTCCTACAGTTCCTGTCTCCACATGTGCGCTATGTCTGTAAGTGTGTCTGTGTGCATGACTGTGTTGTATCTGTGTGCTGTTTTTTAAACTTTTCACATTCTTTGCTTGCAGGGTCTAATTCCTCTACTTTATCTTCAACTCTGGATATTCTACCTTCTATTTGAGTCATTGATTGTGAGGCTTTCTTTTGAGTTTTCCAGTTGTGTTACTAAATTTTTCAATTCCATCTTGATTTCCATTTCATTTAGCCTTATGTTTGTGTTTTCTTGGCCATCAATCAGGCATTTAGTATACTCTTAAATATAAATAGTTGTGCACAGATAAGCAGTCTCATTTGAGGGCATGGCAACACACACACACACACTACACTTTTACACCACTTTTTCCCTACTTAGAATGCCTTGGGATATTTCTGAATCTGCACATGGGAAGTTACTTACTTTATTCAAAAAATTTAAACATTGGTATAGCGTCTTGTGATAGAAGTAATTATTCCTTATTTAGCTGGTTCTATAAATGCCTACCTAGTAATTTCATCAAAATCTTTTTAACACAGTGTCTTAGTTATTTTTTTTTCTCATGGCCATGACAAATCCCCCAATAGGATCTTTGCAAAGTAGTCAGGGTTCTCTTTGGCTCACTGTTTCAGCAATATGGCCTACCACTCAGGAGAAGACATGGTTGCTAGGGCATCTGCATCTCTAATGGAAGCAGTGTGAGGTGAAAGTTCAAGTCCTAAAGGATCAGGAGGCAGAGAACGGAACTGGAACTGGTGGTGCGATACAAGTGGCCTGTATCTGTCATCTAGACGTCTAGTAGATTCTATAACTCTCTCAAACAACTGCAGACCAACTGTTCAACACGAGATTTTGTACATTTAAGTGCTAACATGTACAGAGTACAACAGATTTTCAAAAACACCAATTCTCTAGTCAGTATTCAGATGAAGAAACAGTATTTCCATGACTCTAGAACCCCCCCCCCGCATTTGTTACTTTTCTTACTGTTCTGACTAAATACAGAGCAAGAAGCAGATTAAAGAAGGAAGGATTTGGTTTTGCTTACATGACAAGTATTTACACCACATCATGCCTAAAAAGGCCTGCTACCTAGAGAGCTAGGAAGGTGGGTACATTGCTTCCACGGTGAGGAGGCAAGCCAATTCCCGGGGACCCATTTTCTCCAGCAAGGCCTCACATCAAGGGGCATCTCTGGAGTCTAAGGGATCAAGAGTTCAAAAATCATGTAAGTATTAGGACATCTTACTCTTAAATACTTCCTTTCCAGCCACAGCCCCTCTTCCCTATTCCAAAGAAACTTCTGTTGGGATTACTACTAATATAGATTAAGTTTATACCATTGGTAAAATTTTAAATGATTAAGGTAATTTCCTCTTAAGCATTCATTGCTTTGTTAGATGTACTCCATACATTGGCCAACAGTACAAAGAACGGTTTCCTACCCATCTCCTGCCTCTTTGCCAAACAGATTCAATAAACAAGCATTCATCATATTACAAGGGCATTTTAAGATGGTGCCCACCACTGCCCATTATACTGGGGTCAAAATTTTGCAGCAGATCAATTTTGTTTTCTTCAAATTGGAAGAACGAGATAATAGCAAATGATTTTTACTGGGCTTAGCAAAGTATCTGAAATGGTTTCTGACACAGAAGAGATATGTTACAAATGGGCTTCATGTTAGCAGGAGACCCCTGGGGGATACCTTAAGAACTAGTCCACTGCACACCAGCATACCTTTAACTGTGAGAGGAAGACAGGAAATACATGGGGATGTGTTGTGTACTGTGCCAATAAACAGAGCTTCAAGGAGACCTGCACACTAAAAGCCTTAGGAGGTGTGCTGTGTATTGCTACCACTAGCAGCTGCATACCTGGGCACTCTGTTTAGCATCTTCCAGAGTGACAAGGGATAGGAATTTATTAGGGATGGTTAGTAGCTCTCCAGTGTAGCACAGGGGGAACTCAGCAAGTAATAAGATACTGCTCTACACCGTTTCCCCTCTGTGATTCTCACAGCGTCGAAGCTGTGTGTGCAGCCCTGGATCCATGCCTGCAGGCTTCTACGACATTCCTGTGAACAACTCAGGCCTTCCCAGCTTCTAATTTCTAGTTTCCCCCATTTTTGACTCAGCCTATCCCAGCCAAGAGTTGACTGAATTGGTGGGTGATACCTCATGAAGGAATTAGAAGAATTTCATGATTAAACTACAGAAAACAAGAGAACTGGCTGCTCTGATTTCCCTGAAGGCCTGCCTGGCTTATTAGTTAATGTGAAAAAACTGGAGCGTATGGTCTCTAGACAACAGTAATTTTATTGTGTTGTATCTGTTTGATTCCCATAAATATTTAAAGTGACTTACAAAGACATAGTTTAGAGCAAGATGGGGTAAGATAGAAGTAAGTGAGAACGATTACAGAAAGGAACATGTGTAGTGTCATTACGTGAAATGAAGAAGGGGATTTGAGCCACAATTGCTTATCATTAAATCCTTTGCACATTAAGGAAGGCCCATTTAACTCCAAAGTTCTTGGAAATGAATGCTGGTAGGGAAAGAAGGGAAATTGCACAACTGGAATCCTTTGTAAAATTAAAAGCCAACCAGCTTGTTTGGAGTGGAACTATTCCTGATGGTTAAAGCAAGAAATGAAAGTCTCCAGCTATCCCCGTAAAGAAGACATTGGTTACAGGAGTCACCAGGTCTACACAGCAGGAGTAACAAAGGATTTTCCAAGACTCCAGGTCATCAGGGGCCTTTAGTAAAACTAGCCGATGCTGCATCAGAGAAAAGCGGTGCCTATAGGAACAGCTTCTCAATGATCAGAAGACAGTTTAAGATGACCCAGGAAGAGGTCCATATAGACACTATAAAATACAGTTCCAGATTATTCTTGACACAGGCAGTGGTTTGTCTAAGAGAGCAGGTAGGATTGGAGATATGTCCTAAACACTTGATTGGACTGAGATAAATCGGTTTATTCCTTATCACTGCTGAGGGAGACATGAGAGCTGGGGAGATGGCTCAGTGGGTAAAGTGCATATTGTACAGACATGAGGACCCAAAGTCAGGTCCCATGAACATACTTGAACTGGGGGGGGTGGTACGCATGCATCTGTAACTCCACCACTGTGACAATGAGGTGCAAAGTTAAAACATGAGAAGCCCTGGAAACTCATAGGCAAATGCAGCAGGAAACAGCAAAAGATACCCTGTCTCAAGTAAGGTGGGAGGTAAGGACAGACACCCAAGGTTGATATCTGTCCTATACATGTATGCTGTGGCGCACACACACAGATACACACACACACACACACACACACACACACACACACACACACACATACGGACACACACACCCATACCAAAGAGTCCGGAGTACATCAGACTGAGGCACCGAAGACAGTCTCATAATTTTCCTGAGATAATTTAGCTGCTAGCCAGATGTAATTAGAAGCCTCGATACACCTACAATTATGACTAATTCTCATGAAATGATTTTAGTTTCGTGAGAATATACTTTCTGAAGGCATGGAGATCTACGGTAAGAAATCTTAACAGAGTCCCCAGAAAATATCTGCTATCACTCAGGAGATTTTTCTCGTCTGTTCTCCTAGACTAAGTAGTTGTACAACTACACCTCACACACAGAGGACATAAACACCTAAGTAATCCATGACCTAGGAAATCATATGTTATCTCGGCAGCTCAGTTACTAATTAGGTGCAATAAAAATCAGCAGCTAACTGCAGAGTCCTTTTTGAGGAAGAGGCAATGCGACTGTCAGAGTCTGGAGGGATAATTCCTGAGGAGAGTGGGATAAAATTCAGACCTGCCCTCCTTTCGGCATTCTGTCCTCTGTGTTCGATCATAAACGCATACCATTCAGGGATGCCTCACACGTCCAAGCCAAACAGTGCTTGGGACTAAGTAGTGATTTATAAATGATATTTTCCCCTGGTGACATAACTTTTGATGTGATTCTTTAATAATAACATCCACCAATATTAAAATAAGAACGTCCCCATGTATTGTGATCAAACTCGACCACGTCTCCTCACGAAAATTCAATTTGAGCATGCCAGCTGATATTGTATGCATATATTTATCTACCATCATTATGAATCTCCTAAGGGTCTCTATAAAATGATAGTTTTGCCTCTTTGCAGTAATTCTACCTAATACTCCAAAGCAAGAAACTAATTACACACTGACTTTTCACTAACTTTGATCTTTCAAATACCAGGCTATGGAGGATCTATAGGTAATCAGTAATTACAATTCACTAAATCAGTTGAAATTAGTCATAAACCTTTTTATTTAAATTGTATTAACTGTTTCTGCAGTAACACTGTCTACACTTCTCTTTGCTCTAGAAGTTTGGCTGGATAAGGTTTCATACTAAGATCTGATTATGGTCACTAATGTTTATAACAAATTCCTCATTATAACACCAGAAGCGTCAGTGAAGACGGATATGCAAAAAAAAAAAAATCTTAAAATGTGCTTTAAAAAGGCCAAGGATAAACCAGGATGGTAGAAGGAAATGACTGAAATTTTTCAACAGAATGTTTTTAGTCAGCAAGGGGAAAAAAAAATGACCTCACTTGTGTTTTCCCATTGAGCTGGTATGGCATTTCCTGAAAGAAAAGTCTAAAACAATTGCTCCTTTCAGTTCACCATAGGATGGTCTACAGGAAAAAAAAATGCTGGATTTAACTTGGGACAACACCCACCCCTTCATGCCAGGTTAACCCTTCACTCTAACTACCTAAGAGTGCCTTTTGTTGTTTTTGTTTGGTGGATAACGGGGCTTAGCTTAATTTCACAGTCAATATTATGGGCAATAGTAAGCTCTTATTTTAGAAACCTTTAGGGTGTCATAGGTTCCCATTGCTAGCAGCTAAGCTCTGGTAACTCAGAATACCTTTATCTTCTGGTGGGCATATTCAAAACACGAGGCCAAAAGAGGTTTCACTTCTCAGGGGGACATTTACCCAGGCCTGAGGAGACTTTGGGTTGTGACAGTTCAGATGGGTGCTTCTGAGATCTAGTGAGTAAAATTCAGGCTGTTGCTAATTATCTTAAATGTCTTTTAAGAACAAAGACATAGCTGACCCAACATGTCAGCAGGGTTCGCCTCAGACAACGTAAATGCAGCGAATACGGACTAGCGACCACTTTGAAAAACCTTATGAAGAAACTTGAACCATGTGAGTTAGGCAAATCGGTCAGATATTTCCGCCTTAAAATTGACCCTGAAAGGTATAGGCAGGAGACACCACCTTGTTTGGAAAACAGACCTCTGCCCTTATCATATTTATGGGTCTTATTTATCTAATAACATCCAGAGCCACCGCGATCCCCCGGCCACTGCGTCCACACAAAAGCTGAATAAACACTGAGTGTTTTGACTTGTCATCAATCCTGACACGTGAGTGCAGGGATACTGTGTGCGAGAGGCTTTTTTTTTTTTTTTTTTTTTTTTTTTTTTTTTTTTTTTATCGGAAGCCATGGCCTTTAGAAAATTTGAAACAGGCAGGTTTTTCACTTGACTTCACTCTTGACCCCGCTTTGGTGCTCATTCTCAGAGAAAGTAAAACACCCTGCTTTCTGATATCTATAATTAAACACCAAGCCTGTTTCTCTAAGGAACTTTGCTATAGTCCCAAAGGCAAAAGGAGTTAGCGAATGCTTAAAGAAACCAAGACAACCTCACAGAGAAGCTGGGCTGAGTGTAAGCTGCCATGCGTGGAACCAATTGCGAGCTCTCATTTGACTGTCTTCTGCAGTGGCCAGGGGTGGGGGTGAGGGTGGGGGTGGGGGTGGGGGTGGGGGCGGGTTGTTAACTTCTTGGAATTACATCTTCTTTGAATGTTTTGGCCCAGAGAATTAACTTATGCTTCAACAACCACAACTTGATAGTAGCTTCTAAATCACATTTGTGAGCCCTAAAAGGGAAACAGTGGGCTTAGTGAAAATAAGTTACCAGCATGGTGCAGCCATATCTCCCCTAATTTCCAAGGTTTCCTACTATCCTCCACCAGACTCAAGGGCAATCAAGACCCCTTCTAGTCAGCTTGAGGGTCATGTTCTACCAACCTTGGCCATGCAGGGAGGAGTGTCAGTAAGCTGAGGCCCTAGTCCACCTTCTTGAATGGTACTAGCAAGCCAGACTTGGGAGGTACAAGGCTAAATCTGTTTCACATGTTTATAAATGGACAAATTTTGTTTAGCTATTTGGGTTTCCCAGTTAACAGTTTTCATAATACAGTCCAATTTGGGGTCTTACTGTGTAGCTAGGGTAACCCAAACTCACCCAGGCTAACCTCAATCTTGTCTTTTTGTCTCATCTTCTGGAGTGCTGGGATTACAGGCATGCCAATCTTGCCCAATCTAAGAACTTTTAACTTGGTATTCTCTCTCTCTCTCTCTCTCTCTCTCTCTCTCTCTCTCTCTCTCATATATGTGTATACATGTATGTATGTTCATATGCTTGTTCATTCAGGTGAATGTGGAGGCCAGAGTTTGATATATATATCCTCCACCAGACTCAAGGAGACCCCTTCTAGTCAGCTTGAGGGTCATGTTCTACCAACCTTGGCCATGCAGGGAGGCCATCTGCTGCTATTTGATTAATATTTCTCTACTTTTCCATCTATCTACTACCTTCTATCTATCTATCTGTCTATCTATCTATCTATCTATCTATCACCTATCAATTGATTGATCTATCTATCCATCCATTCTCTCCCAGGCTTACTATATATCCCAGGCTGTCCTAGTACTCACTATGACTAGTGACTCAAACTCAGAGAGATCTCTCTGCCTCTGTATCCTGAGTGCTGGGGATGAAGGAATATGCTACCCTATCTGGTCCCAACCTATTCTTAATTGAGGAGATCGGAGATTTGTGATTTGGTTCGATTGTCTGGCCATTGATCCCCTGGAGTCTGTCTGTTTCCACTCCTACCAGTGTTGGCGATACAGGCACACACCACCACTCCTGGCTTTTTATGTGGGTGTTGGGGATCTGACCTCAGGTCCTCACACTTGCACAGCAAGCATTTTTACCTAAGGAGCCATTTCCTCAGCCCTTAAGCTGGTATTCTCTTTGGTGCTTTTGGGCAAAGATATAAAAATTCAACAGTTATTTCTTTCTTGTAACCTATTAAGAAGTGAATGAGCTCAACATAAAACTGGAGACATTAAAGCAGTTAGAGGAAACAGTCGGGAAGAGCCTGGAACACATTGGCACAGGAGACAACTTCCTGAACCAACAGCCCAGGCCTTAAGGTCAACAGTTAACAAATGGGATCTCATGAGGCTGAGAAGCTTCTGTAAGGCAGGAGACACTGTCAACAAAACAAATCGACAGTTTGCAGACTGGGAAAAGATATTCACCAACCCTTCATCTGACAAAAGTCTAATATCCAAAATATATAAAGAACTCAAGAAATTAAATACCACCAAACCAAATAACCCAATTGAGAAATGGGGTTCAGAACTAAACAGAGAATCCACAACAGAGGAATATCAAATGGCTGAGAAACACTTAAAGAAATGCTCAATGTCGTTAGTCATCAAAGAAATGCAAATCAAAACGACTCTGAGATTCCATCTTACACCCATCAGAATGGCTAAGATCAAAAATTCAAGTGATACCACATGCCAGCAAGGATGTGGGAAAAGAGGAACACTCCTTCATTGCTGGTCGGAATGCAAACTGGTACAACCACTTTGGAAATCTATCTGGCTCTTTCTCAGAAAAATGAGAATATGACTTCCTCAAGACCCAGCTATTCCACTCCTTGGAATATACCCAGAAAATGCTCCACCACACAACAGGGACATATGCTCAACCATGTTCATAGTGACCTTATTCATAATAGCCAGAACATGGAAACAGCCTAAGTGTCCCTCAGTAGAAAAATGGATAAAGAAACTGTGGTACATTTACACTATGGAATACTACTCAGCTATTAAAAACAAGGAATTCTCAAAATTTGTGGACAAATGGATTGAACTAGAAATTATCATAATGAGTGAGTTAACCCAGAAGCAAAAAGAGTCAAATGATATATACTCACTTATATCTGGACACTAGCCCAAGGGGCATGTCCTATGAAAGTCTTCACTTACCAGAAAAGTAGGACAGAGGGGAGGACATCCTATTGGGACTTTAGGTGAGAGAAGCATGGGAGAATGGGGAAATAGAAGGATCCAGAGGTTCCTAGAAACCTACAAGAAGAACATTATGATGGGTAGATCTGGGCCCAGGGGTCCTGCTCAAACTATGGCACCAGCCAAGGACAACACGTACAGTGAACTTCGAACCCCTACCCAGATCTAGCCAATGGGCAGGACATTCTCCACAGATGAGTGGAGAGTGGGGACTGACTTTCACATGATCTCTGGTGCCCCATATTTGACCATAACCCCTGAATGGGGAGGCCTGATGGCACTCAGAGGAAGGATAGCAGGCTACCAAGAAGAGACTTGATACCCTATGAGCATATACAGGGGGAGGAGGTCCCCCTTAGTCACAGTCATAGGGGAGGGGAGTAAGGGAAAAATGGGAAGGATGGAAGAATGGGAGGATACAAGGGATGGGCTAACAATTGAGATGTAATATGAATAAATTTTTAAAATATTAAAAAAAGAAGTGAATGAGCCTACCTACAAGCTAGTTTTTAGGAGCTACAGTTACTGTGCAAATATCCCTGGAGTGTGAGGAATAAGTGTTTTGAGACCCTGTTCCCACCCTATGGGTGTACACACAGAAAATCCCTGTGGTCCCTGACAAGTAGATGGGTGCTAGGGCCTAGATTTTTTAAAATTTATATTGATTAAGCAGAATTTACATTCATTCTGTCAAAGTTCTCATCTCTTAATCTACAGTGTCCTGTTGGGACAGTTGGACTAGCAGAGTTAAAGCTGCATGCCAATGGCATTGGGGAAAAGCACAGTTTATATCATGAGTCAAGGACACCTTGTGATAGTGTTGGGAAAGGTGAAAGGATATTTACATATAGGATAATCAGCTTTATATAAAAAGAAGACAATATTTTATACATACACTTATCACATTTCATCAAATTAATTTGATTCTATTGGCCCGACATACGTGAATCTTACTTTTTCTGATGAGAATGTGCTAATGTTCATCCTGTTGTGGGAAACTCAGCTGAACACTGGCTTCTTGTACCCTAGGTCTTCCTCCTTGGAGCCAACACCCTTAGTTTATATCTGTGCATAACCCTCAAGTTGTCTTGTATATTCAATGCATTTATAAAGGTATGGCTTATAATATGTAATGAAAGCCATCAACCCATTACATAGTTTTAAATACAATTTTTAATAAGTTCACTAAGCTGTGCCATGAGCACCACAGTCCAGTTTAAGAACACTCATGCCATTTGCAGCTGCTCCCCACTCTCCCCTGCCCCCAGGTCCACCCTATGTCAAATCTCTGTGCTTCTATTGATATCATTCCATTGTGCTTTCCCTTCCTTGGGCCAGGAGACTATAGACTCACTGAAGGCACACATCATGAGGAGGGTCTTTTTAAAGCAATCTCTTCTTTGCAATTCAACATAACTGTGAGCACATAGGTAGCACATGACAGCAGTTACTGCTTATCAAAGCTTCCATGTGCCTGATTGCAGTGCAATCAAAGGTGTTATAAATTGCCTTGAGTTTAATCCCTGAAAATAAAAATCCACTGGCTTGACATGACTTCCATCTTCTTTTCAGACAAAAGCTTATGGACTATGAGAGGTTGTGATCTATTCAGGACCATATTAGGATCTGACTCCAAGGCTGGCGGATGCTATGGGTGACTGAAGAATGAATAAAGAATGTAGCTAGAAATTCCCAAGAAAGTATAATTGCTACTGCTATGGCAAGAGCCAAGGCTCTCGTTAGATTTTCACCGGTAGCCATGACCCAGCGATGACAGGCTGCCGTAGTAGGTAGTAGCAAGCTGTGGTCCCTCCAAGCGCACCCGCCCCCCTCCAGGATGGCAAGGTAGATACAATCTCTATGCTGTTCTGCGGCCCTCTATCTGAACAAGGTCTTCAAAGAAACACTGGCCCCATATCTTACTCCCTGTTCAGCATCAGGACATCAGCCCTCCCTGGTGTCTATGAGAGGAAACGCCCCATGCTTTGCTCTTTTATTTCCAACTGCCTGTCACATCTATGAAGTCGTTGGAAAAAATTCAAATGGGTGAAGGCCCGTAAATGGAGAACCCTTTCGTTGTCCCTTCCCCCTGGCGTCAGCTCTCCCATTCTCCCCAGAGCAGGGGTGAGTTAATTGTATTTGAATGAATAATTCTAATAAGGCAGTGACCTTTAATGCGAAGTGGTGTTTTTAATTTTGATTCTCTGTCAGTCACTCCAGCATGAACCACCTCAGGATGTTAGCAGTGGAGAGACCACTGTGTACACACAGGAGAAAAACAAACAGACATTGCTGGATACTGCTGGCAGGTAAACACAGAGGACAGATCTACAAAGAGATGTGGGGCAGAGTCCTCACAAAGGAACTGGGAAATGGCGGAAATGAATGAGACCTGGGCGTATGGAGCAATGCAAGTAGAAGATTTTCTTCTTATGAAGAAGATAATAACTCTGTCTGCTGTGCACCCATGTAGACTTCATGGAAGACCAAAGTGAAAACAATAGGACATGAAAACAAGCAAAATCAAAAACCAGGTGATGGTCTAACATGCGGAGACAGTCATTATGACACTGGAAATAGGCTCTACATTACCTAACCAGTCTTTTTTCTCTTTGGGAAAAAATATAGAAATATGGGATTATATTAGAAATGTATAGAACCATGAAAATAGATTAGAAAACTACAAAAATACTGTGGATTAACTGTTAAGAGCATTTGATGTTCTTTCCAAGGACCAGAGTTGGGTTCCCAGCACCCACATAAAAGCTGATACCTGTCTGAAATTCCAGTTTCAGGAAATCCAATGCCCGCTTTTGACTCTTGTGAGCACTTGAGATGCATGTGATGGACATAGATACATATAGGCAAGACATTCACACACATAAAGGTAAAAAAAAAACTTAAAGAAGAGAAAATATAGAAATTTCAAAAATACATTTGTATAGCAAATTTCACGTGCACACAATTACCAAAGATATTTAAGAATTCATGGATATTTGAAGATGGAATTATATTACATATGCCTTGCCAGTTGTTTGGGAACTAATTATTCAGAGTTTTGATTTTTTTTTTAATACTTTAAGATTTGTAAGGTCAAACGGGATAGGTTGATAGCTCAATTACTAAAGTGTTTATTGTCTACACATGAGGGCCTGGGTTTGATCCATAGAACCCATGTTAAAAAATAAAAAAATCTGGGGAATAGAGGTTTTGTGGTGGTGGTGGTGGTGGTGGCAGCGGCGGCTGCGCTGCACTGCAAAAATAGGTGAGCCAATGGGCTACTAACCCAAAACACACAGTCATGAGGAGTTCTTAGACTGAAGCTTGCCCCTCCTCGCTTTGCCCCCCCATCGTGGGTACACAGTCCTGCGTTTGGGAGTCACAAAATTCGAGCACACTGTACTCCTCTGTATACTGGAAGGAGTGCAGGCCTCTGGAGAGCAGAGGTTCAGAGGTTCAGAGCAATACCCATGACTGAGCTGGCTGCGGATCCAAATCACAGTCTTAGGGGACTTCTCAGACTGAACAATTAGGTAGGATAAGAAGGAGCTCCCATCCCCATCCCCATTGCAGCTGGACTTCCCCCGGGGTTGGGAATCACAAGCTCCAAGGACACTGCATTCTTCTAAGTACTGGAGTGGTGTAGGCCCCCTGGGGAACAAAGGATCAACACAGTGGAAACAACACAACATTCTGGCCTCCAAGATAATGTTCTACTCTGTGGTTGATTCTTCTGAGGAGAACAAAAATTCAGAGGAACCCTACTAAATCTGGGATCCTAGGTGGCAGAGCTCAGAGGATCTAGCTCTGGGAGGACAGTGTCTGCCAATCCAGTAAATGAAACAGCTGTCTTCCAAACGTACTCACCCCTGTGACTGCCAGCTTAGATATCCCAGGCCCCCCTCAGCAGATGCCAAGAGGAAAGAGTAAGAAGACAAGCAGCAGAAACATGGACGGTGTGGCTCCGCTAGAAAGCCCAGACATCAACAGCTACTCTAATGCAGATGAATCTCAGGAAAATGACCTTAAAGCTTTGCTTATACAGTTATTTGAGAATTATAAAGAGGAAATGAATAGATCCTTCCAAGAATTACAGGAAAATACAAACAAATAGAGGCCATCAAGGAGAAACAGGAAACTACAATCAAACAGGTGAAGGAAATGAGTAATACTGTTCAAGATATGAAAAAAGAATTAGACTCCATTAAGAAAACACAAAGCGAGAAAACCCTTGAAATGGAATAATTAGAGAAAAAAAAAATCAGTAATTGAACAGATAAGTATAACCAACAGAATTCAGACAATGGAGGAGAGACTGTCAGGGGCTGAAGATACACTAGAAGAAACTGATACATCTCTCACAGAAAACATTAAAACAGAAAAATTTGTGAAGCAAAGCATCCAATAAATCAAGGACACCACGAAACGGCATAACGTCAGGGTTGTAGGAGTAGGTGAAAAGGAAGATGCCAGGTTCTAAGGACCAGAAAATGTTTTCAAGAAAATCATAGAAGATATTTTCCCCAACCTAAAGAAAGAGAATCCCTTGAATATACAAGAGGCCTACAGGCTACCAAATAGGCTAGATCAGAAAAGAAATTCCTCTCACCACATAATAATCAAAACATTAAATCTGCAGAACAAAGAAAATATATTAAAGGCAGCAAGGGAAAAAAGGCCAAGTAGCATATAAAGGCAGAACCATCAGAATTACACCTGACTTCTCAACAGAGACCATGAAATCCAGAAGGGCCTGGGATGACGTCATTTAGACATTAAGAGACCACAGATGCCAACCCAGACTACTTTATGTAGCAAAAATTTCAATCACCATAGATAGAGAAAACAAGATATTTAATGACAAAAGCAAGTTTAAACAATATCTATACACCAACCCAATTCCACAGAAGATAGGAGAAGGAAAATTCCATCACAATGAGGTCAACTACATCCAAGAAAATACAGTATATAGATAATCTCACAAAAGCAAAACCAAAACAGGCACAGCCATACACAATCACCACCAACTCCACAATAAAAGGATCCAACAATGTTGGTCATTAATTTCTCTCAACATCAATGGCCTCAACTCTCCTGTAAAAAGACAGAGACTAACAAAATGGATGTGGAAACAAGATCCAACATTCTGCTGCATTCAAGAAACATTCCTCGGCAATAAAGATAGACATTACTTGAGAGTAAAGGGCTGGAAAAAGATTTTCCAAGCAAACAGACCCAGGAAGCAAGCTGAAGTAGCCATTCTAATATCTGATAAAGTAGACTTTCAATTAAAATTGATCAAGAAAGATGGAGAAGGACATTGTATTCTCATCAAAGGAAAAATCCACCAACAGGTCAGTACAATCCTGAATATCTATGCCCCCAATGCTAGAGCACCTGTATTCATAAAAGAAATACTTTTAAAGCTTAAATCACACATTGATCCCACACAATAATTGTGGGAGACCTCAATGCCTCATTCTCACCAAGGGACAGATCTTTGAGGCAGAAACTAAATAGAGAAATAATGAAGCTAAGAAAGGTGATGAATCATATGGACCTAACAGACATCCACAGAACTTTTCACCCAAACACAAAAGAATATATGTTCTTCTCAGCACCACCTGGAACCATCTCCAAAATTGACCATATAATTGGTCACAAAACAAGCCTCAACAGATACAAAAAATGGAAATAATCTCCTGCATCTTATTAGACCACCATGCCTAAAGCCCATCCGCAACAGTAAAATTAACAAAAAGTCTACAAACACATAGAAACTGAACAATGTTTTACTCAGTAACAACTGTGTCAGTGATGAAATAAAGAAAGATATTAAACACTTCCTAGAATTAAATGAAACTGAAGGTACAACATATCCAAACCTTTGGGACACAATGAGAACCATGCTAAGAGGAAAGTTCGTAGCACTAAGTGTCTTCATAAATAAATTGGAGATATCCCATACAAGCAACTTAATGGAACACCTGAAAACACTAGAAAGAAAAAGAAGCAGACACACCCAAGGGGGCGGGGGCGGGAAGACAGCATTTTCAACAAATGGTGCTGCTCTAACTGGATGTCTACTTGTAAGAAAAAAATGCAAATAGATCCAAATTTATTATCCTGTACAAAACTAAAGTCCAAGTGGATTAAAGACCTCAAAATAAAAACAGACACACTAATTCTGTTAAAGGAAAAAATGGGGAAGAGCCTAGAACTCATTGGCAAAAAAACAACTTTCTGAACAGAATACCACCAGCTCAGGCTCTAAGATTAACAATTAATAAATGGGATCTCATGAAACTGAAAAGCTTCTGTAAGGCAAATGACACTGTCAACAGAACAAAGAGACAGCCTACAGACTGGGAAAGATATGTACCAACCCTACATTGGACAAAGTATTAATATGTAAAATATATAAAGAACTCAAGAAACTAAACACCACCAAACCAAATAATCCAATTAAGAAATGTGGTTCAGAGCTAAACAAAGAATTCATAATAGAGAAATGTCAAATGCCTGAGAAACACTTAAAGAAATGCTTACAGTCCCTAGTCATCAGGGAAATGCAAATTAAAAGGACTCTGAGATTCCATCTTACACTTATTCTAATGGCGAAGATAAAAATTCAAGCAACAGAACATGCTCGAAAGGATGTGGAGAAAGGGGAACACTCGTCCATTGCTGGTGGAAGTGTAAACTTGTACGCCCACTTTTGAAATCAAACTGGTGCTTTCTCAGAAATTTGGGAATAGTTCTACCTCAAGACCCAGCTGTACCACTCCTGGGCATATACCCGAAAGATGCTCCAACATACAACAAGGACATTTGCTCAACTATGTTCATAGCAGCTTTATTTGTAATTTCCAGAATCTGGAAACAACCTACATGTCCCTCAACCAAAGAATGGATAAAGAAACTGGTTCATTTGGACAATGGGATTCTATTCAGCTATTAAAAACAAGGAAACCTTGAAAACTTCAGGCAAATGGATGGAACTAGAAATGATCATCCTAAGTGAGGTAACCCAGCCCCAGAAAGACACACATGGTATCTACTCACTTATAAGTGGATATTAGCCCAACATAGATGTCCTCTAAGAGACTCCACCCAGTGGGGGATCAAACAAAACAGACCTTGGGTCTTGAAGCTGGACCTCTGGGCAGACTGCTGAGAGTTGTAGGTTACAAGTAAGGGGAGGTATGGAAGATCTGGGAGGAAGTAGGAGCTCCACAGGAAGACCATCAAGTCCTGGGGATCGGGGCACAGGGGGGTCTGCACAAAGTCATCCTCCAGTCAAGGACAATGCATGCAGAGAATCAAGACTCCCTTTTCAGATGTAGCCAATGAACTACTGATTGTCTACGTGTGGGGAAGTGGGAACTGCTGCTGAACTTCTGATATATACTCTGGTGCCCACTATTTGGTCATTGCCCCATTTCAAGACAGCCTAGTGGGCACACAGTGAAAGGGGATGCAGACAATCCTGATGAGATGTAATAGGCTGTTGCAGAGGTCTTGGCGGGGGGGGGGGGGGGTGGATAAGCAGAAGAGGGAGGAAGGGAAGATAAGAGGGAGGGGATAACAATCTGGAGGTAATGTGAATAAACTGTAAGAAATAAAATAGACATTTAAAAAATCTGGACAGAAGAGGGGTTGCTGCAGAGTCTGATACACCAGCCAAGGACCATGCATGGTGAGGACCTAGATCCTCTGTCTAGATGTAGTACATAGGCAGCTCAGTCTCCTTGTAGGTCTCACAATATGGGGAGTAGGGACTACTTCTGACATGGACTCTGGTCCCCCAATATTGATAACTTCCTCGTGGCTGGCCGGCCTTTCCAGGACACAGAGGAAGAGGATACAGGTAGTACAGATGAGACTTGATGGGCTGAGGTCAGATATAGGGGAGGAGGGCCCCCCTTTCTTAGTCTTAGGGAAGGAAAGAGAGAGGGGATGAGGGAGAGAGGGTGAGATCAGGGGGTGATGAAGGAGGGGGCTATAATCAGGATGTAAAGAATTTAAACTGCAGAACACACAGGTAATTTATATTCCTAATACCACTACATGAGAATAGCTCTGAGACTGGCTGAGACATGAATGTCTATGCATAGACAATGCTTCCTATTGGTTACAAAATCGCTGTGATTTAGGATTAGATGTTCTTTGTATGGTATTAATGAAGATTTACAGGTGTCTTTCTTCTGCTCATGCAAAGAGCAGATAACTAGCCTTAATTGTTATGTGCATTCTGCATACCTTATACATTTATAATTTTAGGTCTGTATAATGCTTATAAGAAATTATGTTTTCAGAACAAAAGAACTGGACACTGATGCTGGATCAGACCGGACAGGATTCATTCCTCTCAGCATTCTGGATGCTGCCATCCTGCATCCTTCATGTTCCAGAACCAAGTGCTTCAGTTGCTGTTTCCCATCAGAACAAGACAGCTTTGAAGAAAGCCTCCAATCCCAATTGGTCCAGCATATTAGACTGTCACACAAAGGACTTCTATTAAGCTTAGATTTCTCAACACTTAGAAATTGGACCACAAATTCTATTCCTAGCTTGTTTAACCATTTCTCCCAATTTTATTTGAGTCCCTACAAAGGTATTATTCATCCCAAATCAGCAGGAAGAAACCTTAAGAGAACAAAACTCCATTTCCCTTAATGGGGGTTGGGTAGGTTTTTAGTTGCTTTCTTGGGCCGTGGATATTTATTTTCATTGGGAGTTGGTTATAAGTTAATATTGGTCTTAATCAGAGAGAAAAGAAGGTTGGACGGATGTCTCTCTTTTCCTTTATCTTTCTTAGGTTTGGGGATAGGAGCTGAAAAGAAAGAAGGGGGAATATAAAAATATATAGGAATGATAGAACAAAAAGTAGATTATTGAGTCAACTTCTCAGCTTAAGGCCTTAATTGTGCTCACAAGGTTATTTTTAATTCATTGGTATATAAATTTGCATATTGGTGCAAAATAAGTTTAATTTTGATACATTGGTATAGAATTCAAATAGAAGATTATTCTGCTCTTAAAATTTTGGTTGTGAGTCTAGCTCCATGACCAAGATCTACGGAGGACGGTAGAGAGATGGTATCAGTCCTAGCCACTTCAGCAGAGTCTCCAAGAGTGTGGCCTACTGGGTCCTCCAAGCCCTGGAGGGGCTGAATATGGTGGAAAAGGACCAAGATGGGGGCCATCGGTGGATGAGTGGCAGCTGCCAACAAGAAGCATTAAAACAAAGGATGCTGGGATAATAAATTGCCTCATTCATAAAAAAAAAAAAAAGAAAAATTATTCTACTCTAATATGAGGTACTGTACCCATATCACTCAAGTAGAATACGAGGTTTATCTCCAGGACTCCAAAAGTGCTATTGCAGGCTGTGTAGGATAGTAAATTATTCACGTTAATTGTCAATTGATCAAATCATGGTCATGTCAATTACTAGTCTATTTTTACAGAAGAATATACATCCTAGGTGTAACAGATAGGTATGATTCTATAGACAGATAAGATAGTTAGGTAAGGCCTTTAAAAACCTCAGAGTCCTTACAGAAGATAGCATTTAACGATGTTTTTTATTGTTTTAAGGATTCTTTGACAATAAGACAGGTAAACTCCTGGCAATACCCAGCCTACCTCAAAGAAGATGATGAACATCAAAGAACCTCCTTATGGAAATGGCTTCAAATATGGCAAACAAGCCAATGGGCAATATGTCCTCATTTCAACCACTGACAGAATTCTGCCTAAAAATAGGCAAGCTTGGATGCAGGTAGGGCCAACGGCCAAACACTGCCAAGACAGGGTAAGCAAGTCCTCAATAGTTCCTTCCTCACAAATATGTCTGTCAGATATACTGGGCCAGAAGGCTGAAGATGATGCTCCAATGTTATAAAGAGTGTGGGGTGACTGTGCAGGCACCAAACTGTCTCTGCCATTTTTTTCAACTTGGAAGCTGCTAACCTGCTTTCCTGTTTACTCAGGTAATTAATTTTATTCCTTCTCATGTCTCTAATGGGGTTGAAGACCAGATAGTTTAAGCTTAGTTGATTAGGGGTTAAAATGTTTTTAAAGGTAGATAGATATTTTAAATTGATAGACATGAGATATGATAGATATTGATTTACATTCAGAGTTTTAGATTCACCATAATAGGAAAATGTTTTCTTCAAGGTTGCTAAATACAAATAGCCAAAACACTACGAATGTAACATTTATATAATTCCTGATTGTTTACTGGTCTTCTTGCTGTATGTAGTTTATTTTATATATGAGTAATAATATAAATATATGTGTAAAATATTATTAAAATATTGACAACAAAAAAGCTAAACATGGTGACTCACAGTTGAAATCACAATGCTAAGGAGACAGAAAGGTAGATCATCGGGTGTCACAGGTCAGCCATCTCAGCCTGCCCGATGAGCTCCAGGCTAGTGAGAGATCTTATGTGAAAAACCAAGACTGTTGGCCCTGTACATACAGCAGCAGAGGTTACCCTCTGTCTTCTATATGCTTACGCGAACACCTGTACATGTGCTTCTGTGTGAGCATGTGTGCAAACACACACCTATACGTGTGAACACATACATTGTTAGGCCACACCGTTGTAGGCATAGGGTTCTTGTGGACTGTGTACAGTTTACCTTTGTTCATTAAAATGCTGATTTCTCTACCCCACTATCTGGTTTCAGTCCAGACATTGCATAGTGATGTTTAGTCTAATTATTTCCTGCCTCAAGTTTGTGTAAACATGTCACCATTTGTTCTCTGTATTGCCAATAGAAGCCAAGCAGTCAAAGTTGAGCAATAACAGAGAATAGGGCGGGACCTCTTGGTCCAGTGAAGGGAGGAGAAAGAAGAGGAAGGAAATGAGGAGTGCGTGTGAAAAGGACAGAGAAGAACTAGGAGGAATGAGCTGGACCTAGGGTTTAACTAAAAAGCAAGTATAATGTGGGAAATCTGAATGGGAGGAATCTATCGTATCTGGGAGGTTTAGGATGGAGTAGTTATTACACACAGCATGCTATAGTCTAATTGAATAGATGTTAGTCTCTCTGTGTGGTTATTTGGATATATAACTGGTTAAGGAGTAACCACTGATTTTATTAAAATGATAAATCAATATTAAATACTAATAATATTTCAGCACATGGTTATGAAAACAGCTGTTTCTTTCATAAAAAAAACCAAAAGGGTAATAAATAATATGGGATCATTTAAAGCATTTCTGGACTCATATGCCTGACCAGTATGATGGACACTTAGTCACACACACACACAGACACACACACACACACACACACACACACACACACACACACACACACACACACGCACGCACCCTGGGGGGGAGAGGGCTCCAGATAGGGCTGTGATGGGGGTGGGGGGAGGATGTGCTTCTGTGATCCAGTGACAATGTCACCTCATTGCCGCTCACTCTTGCAAGAAGTCTTGAGAGATCCTTTGAGAAACAGTTTTGAGGAGCCGTTCCACTTTTAATTAATAGCAGTTAACTTAAAACTCAACTATTGTGTGGAACAAATAAAATGGACTGAATCTGGCTCAGGGCTGAGAGCTGTCCACCACTGGCAAAAGTTAAACAAAGAGCCTGTTCCTCCACCACTCCCACTGCACAACCAACCGGACAGGATAGCACAGATCCACGATGCCTAGATGGTTCTAATCAGTGTGTGCTAAAATTCCTGCAGAACTTAAATGTCGTCTTTATTTATTTATTTTTGAGACAAGGTTTCATGTAGGCCAAGCTGGCTTGTTTCAAACTGGTTATGTATCTAAGGATGACCTGGAACTCCTTCTGCCCTCACCTCCCAGGTGCGAGGGTTACGGGTAGATGTCATCACCCCAGGCTTTATGTGGCACCGGGACTTGGAACCAGGCATTCACGTCAAGTTAGGCAAATTCTACCAACTGAGCCACATTCCCAGCCCTCATTTTAAATATTCTTTTCTCCCTTCACAATTTTTTCTAAAATGTATCTTTTAGCATTTGAGGATCTTATATGTGTGTGTGTGTAATGTGCTTTGATCGAACCTACCCCATCCCTTTTCCTCCAATCTCTTCTCTGTCTTCCTTCCTGTTACTTGACACTCCAACCTAGTTATGTTTTAAACAATGCACCGAGGAGTCCACTCCGCATGACTTGTGGTATATAGGAGTGGGACCACCTATCAGAGCATGGATAGCCTCTCAGGGGATATACCCTATAAGGTAACAGATTCCCTTCCATAGAAGTTATCAACTGCCAGTAGCTCCTCACCTAAGGGAGGAACTTCATGAGCCTTTCCTCCCCCCTGTACCCCCCCACCGCACCCCTGCCCAGCCATCTATTTTGGAATTTTGGCTGGCCTGATCTGGTCCATGTCTTGAGTATAGTCACAGCCACTGTGAGCTCATGTGTAAAGATGCTCTGTCATGCCTGGTAAATACTGCTTTGCTGCAGACATTCTCTACCTCCATCATTTATAACATTCCTATCCCCTTTTCCACAATACTCCCCAAGCCTTGCAGGGGATGGATGCCTTCTCAATATCTTTGTCATATTTAAGGTTTTCACGTCAGTATGACTAGGTTTACATTGGTGGCATCATAAAGACATTTCATTTCAACTCATTAGCCTTTCTAGGACACTGAGAAACTACATTGCCAACAATTGTCTCCCTTGCAAGGGTTTGTTTCTTGTCTCTCTACTCATCATACATGTGAGGTCCTATCGTGAAGGCACTGCACTGAACACTGGGTATAAAACAGAGATGAGGCAAAATGGTAGTGACTGTGGTGGGGTTGGAGTGGGTCTGGGTGATGGGATTGATTACAGGTCCTCTTTCTGTCTCTGCCACTGCTGAGCTTCATGCCAAGGAGGAGAAGGTTTGGGGTTCTGGCCTCAGGCAGAGACTATAGGAAGCTCTCACTGTATCTCTCTTTTTGGAATTCTCTGCACATTCTAGATTTTATGACATATGTCTGCTTGGTTTAATGTAGCAAGAGTTTTAATGTACTGGCCAGCTTAATGATGTAACCATGGAGAACTTTTTAAAAACAGAATACTGCTTACTTCTGGAACTTACATAGAGTAGTCATGGCTCCTTAAGTGTCGTCTGCCAGTCTTGGTTGTCCCATTCTCAGCAACTACTCTTGGAAAGCCCAGAAATGGCCCACATGTAGGCACTAGGTACCTAGGGCTACAAATAAATGTGGCCTTTTGATTGGTTTAGGGACAACTTCATTACAAGCACCAATGTTGGCACCTATGCTCTATCAACAAACTAAATTGTGTTTATAATCTTTGAGATTGAGATGGTGGCACATCCCTTGAAGCCCAGCACTAGGGAGCCAGAGGCAGGAGGATGGTGAGGTAGAAGTCAGCCAAGGTTACTCTGTGAGTGGTAGGCCAGCAGGATCTATGCGCTGTGAGTGTTTCAAAAATACTTTTCATTTTATGAATTTGCTCTTTCATCAGACGCACCTTCCTGCACAGTCTGCCTGCCTGCATGATTTCGGCATTTATCCTGACTTAGAATAAATGGCTGAATCCATTGGAAACAAAGCATTTTAGGACTGTGGGTTGCAACCTCTCTAGGGGTCAAATGACCCTTTTACAGAGTTGCTTAAGACCACCAAAAACATAGAAATTTATATTATGATTTATAACATTTTCAGAATTACAGTTATGAAGTAGCAACAAAAATAATTTTATGATTGGGGTTTCACCACTACGTGAGAAACCGTATTAAAGGGTTGCAGCTTAGGAAGTTTGATTACCACTAGTTTAAAGACATCCTACAGAAGCAGTAAGCATTGCCCTGCAAGTAGATAGAAGCCTGGGAGTTTGGTAGTCAGCAGAGACACCTGGTTTAGATTTCTAAAACATGCTACCACGCTGTATGTGAAATATATATCTGACACATTTTTTAAAATTAAGGATGGCAAATATTAATTCCTTAAGTGACAATATGCAAGTATGACACTTCTAGGTTTAAAGTTTATGAAAACAAGATGAAACAAAAAGCCCACGTGGTATGTGAAGAGCACAGTCAATACTATCTCTATTGAAAGCCATGATTGGAGTATGACTTTAATGTCACATTTGGTTCCAAGCGTATTCTTCAGTATGACTCTGGGAGCATCCACTATATGTGGCTTGGCTAAAACAATATTTTGTTAGACTCTAATAGGATGTTAATGCCCTCATGAGCCAGGCTGGCTCCATTCAGTGTTCCTCTTAATTAGCTAACATTAACCACCATTAGGGTTTTATATGGTACGGTGCACATTACTTCATAGCGTCCACCCTGATCACATGGTGCTAGACCCTAATCCATGTCCTCAATCAATTGATTTCCCTGGGCTTTCTGAACACCAGGGTTTTATTTTAAAAGTTCAGGTCAATGTTAAGCGTTACATTATAGCTGCAAAAAGTTTTAAGAATCGATGTTAATTAACACTGTTAGTTAAATGTTAACCACGTAAGTGAAAGCATCTTTCATTCATTTGTCTAATAAAGTATAGCCATGTAATCTTCCATATAGTATTTGTGATTATGTAAGAAAATGGCGTCCACTAGTGAAAAGAACCTGGAAAGAAACAAAATAAGAATCTGCACATGGAAAACTATTTCCTTTCTTCCCCCTACCCCAACCCCAAAAGATTTACCTCTGGAGGGTTTACTGAGTGATGTAGGGAGAAGAATAGAAAATTTAGAGATGTGTATTTTGGGTAAATGAAATAATTGGAAGATGTTTTGTTTGACAAAGCAAATCCTAGCTGGCCAAAAAGATGCAACTGTATAGATGCTTGGCTTCAGTGTTTTGAGTTAGTGAAAAGAGGGCATTTTCAGATCATATTTGATAGTTAAGGTTTTTAAAAGGCAGCTAGGGAGCCATAAACTAGTAAAACCCTTGGAGTGGCAGATCATTCCTAAGGTGTGGTCTGCTTCAGACCTGTTCTATTAGTAATAATCATTGTCATCAAGAGGGAATCAGGTCAGAAAAACAGGTCACCTGTGATTTTTGCCAACTGATTTGTTTTCTGAATACTAAGGTATCTAGTGCAACCTTTGAACAATGATGCTAATATCAGGTGTTGCTGAACCACAAACATGGACAAGAATAGTGTGGGTAAAATTCCTCTTCATTCCAGTGGCCGTCAGCTTATATAGTAGACATATTTAAAAAACAAAAAAGCATCTTTCCACACAGAGGCTTTGGAACTTGGAGTCACTTAGGCTATATGTTTAAGACATATGAGAAAACAAACCAAGTCCCAAAACACTGAAGGATGAAGCTGAACCCATAGCCAGGGAAGGCAGGATCAAAACATCTTTCTCCATATATTGTCACCATTTATTCTTGTGTGACTCATGAAAGGAAGTGTTCTGCTATGTGTCTCTCTCCTCTCCCCTCCCTCTGCTCTCCTCCCCTCCCCTCTCCTCTCTCTGTTTCTCTCTGTGTCTCTGTCTCCCTCTCTGTGTCTCTGTCTGTCTCTCTTTCTGTGTATATGTGTGATATCTGCGCATGCATGTTTGTGTATGGACATACTAGTGTGCTAGTTGGGCACGGTATGTACTATAGCGCATGTGTGGAGGGCAGGGTCTCCCTTGCTTTTTGCCACTGATCATGCAGGGTAGCTTGTCTGCAGGCTTCCATGATTTTTCCTGTTTTCACCTCCCATCTTGTCGTGGGAATACTGGGATTACATATGTGAGCTACTGCACAGGCTTTTGAGGGGCTCTCAGGACTTGAACTCTGGTCCTCACACTTGTGTGGCAAGCACTCTTTACCCACTGAGCCATCTCCCTAGTCAGAGGCTTGCTTTTGACTGCTGTGTGTGGCAGGGCAAGTCTATGTTCCAGTTTGTGAATTATACTTTAGAGGCTTTCTGTGATTGAGACACCAACCAGAGAGTATGAGAAACTACTCCCACTATAAGACGCTTAAAACTTTCTCTAGTTTATACCCAGAACACAGATCTTCAAACTGTTGTTGTGCCAAAAGCCTGAAATAAATCAATTTGAAGGACGAAAGCTTATTTGGGCTCAGTGCTTTCAGTCCTGGTCATTTAGTCCCATCATTTTGGGCCTGAGTTGAGGCAAGGCTTCTTGATAGGTAACCAGTGGCTGAGAAAGCTACTCATGGTCGCCCTGGAGCAAAAAGAGCCAGGGGTAATAGGCCAGTCAGGGACACAGGACAAAGACCTACCTCTTCTAACTTGGTCTTACCACCTTGAAGCCCAAGTCTTTAGCACAAAGCCTCGGGGAGCCATTTAATATTCAAACCATCTCAGAGATCCAGCTCCAGCCTTTCAACTTTGATACCTTCCTTAACTGCCCATATCCTCGTGAAACTTCTAGGCATACCCTAATCTCATGAGAAAACAAGGCACTGATTTAAAAGAACTTCCTAGTGTGAGGAAGTATTTCAGTGTTTTCCATCTCACAGAGGCTAACACAACTTGACTTGCCAGACTGCTGTTGAAATCAAGTACAGATCACCACTGCTGGTGGTTCGTAGCGCCTACTGAGTCTGGGTCTTTTTCCATCCTTCTTAGGCTGATATATCAGTTCTAGAACATAATAATCAGGAAGGGTTTTTTTTTGTGTGGTTGAAAAGCCAAACCTGCACCTTAATACCTCAGGGTGATTTTTGTTTCCACAGCGATACGGTTCTCAGGTCAGTTACCGTCAGTGCCAAGTTGATGAGCAGAGCTCTAGGGCTTGTCCACAGGGCATCGCAGGAGGAGTTGGCAAGGGCTGGCAAGTGTAGCAGCAGCTGGCAGGGATGAGGGCCCTGGGAGACAGGGATTAGCACTATGATTATTAATTGAAAACACATACCCCTGACAAACCAGAACTTGGAATCCTCTGTTGAGCCGGAGACCAATGAAACAATCAGGCAGCAAATTTCTTTGTTCTGGAAATTAGTTGACACTATTTAAAAGACCCAGGAGCCCTTCACAGCACTGGGAACAGGAATTCTCAGTAGGTATTTCCTTTGCTGGATGAGTAAATCAGGCTGTGATTACAATGAAACAGAGAAAGGGATGCATACAAATTGTTAACTTTACTCATTTAAGATACTTGTTTCATGTAGGGCCACCAATTGGGATACAGCAATCACAAAGAGCAGTGTGTGTGTGTGTGTGTGTGTGTGTGTGTGTGTGTGTGTGTGTGTGTAGGCCACAGGTCAACCTAACAATGGCGCCATTCATCATGATTCCAGTCATTTTGGGTTTTGTAGCTCCTTTTTACCTATAACTGATGATTCAGCAAGGCTGGCTAGCAGGTAAGACCCAGGAAGCGTCTGTCTCCAGCTTACCAGCACTGGGATGAGAAGCAGGCACAGATGAAGGCGGCTGAACTGAGGTCTTCAGCACGCAAGTCAAGTCTTTCATCAGCTGATCCATCTGTCCAGCCCACAGTTTTGATAATGTTTTACTTCTCAGGACTGGATCTTTAGGGTGGACCCATATTAGGCACATTCATAAGGAGTACATTCATAATTGTCCTCTGTACCTACCTTGATCTAACAACAAGATAAGAGAAATTACTCATAACATATTTGCATTTAGTTTTTTTTTTTCAGTTTCTTTCCCCTCAATCATCCTGTTACCCTCAAGATAACATTGGAATATTTTCTAGTACAATAAACAAAGAGGTCCTAACCTAGGCCAGAAGAAAACTCTCTCAGCATGGAATGTCTGTTATCCAGGAACCGTGACCTTCCAGCATTTCAAAAAGGAAGCAAATTGTACTTTGCAGCATTAGAGAGTGGTCACCAGGGTAACTGTATGCTGGATGGGTGTGCTCAGCCCATCAGGGATCTTCTTCCTGGTGACTGATGAAACTATTTAGTCACTAAGGGATGTTAGGATCAGATGTGTACCTTACTTGGGAGTGAATTCCTTTTTTTTTTCCTCTCACTGTTCTGTCATATAAAAAAAATTTTTTTTTAAAAAACAAGACTTTAAAACATGAAGTCTCTAAAGGTAAGAGAATTTGGCTCTCCGTGTTAGAGTGAGGATGACGACAATGGGTAGAAAGAGCATGATGCAACAACCATCTCAAGCGCATCTGATGTTAAGAATAAACACAAGGGATTTCCCTCTGCCACTAACTCCTATTCAAAATACCTGACTCAAAGCCCTAAGTTGCTGTTTGTTTTTAAAACAGGGTGTCACTGTGCAGCCTTGGCTGGCCCAGAGCTCTGCATGTAGATCAGGCTGGCCTTGAATTCATAAGCATCCCAGTGCCTCTGCCTCCTACTTGTTAGGATTAAGGGCGTGCACCTCTGCTCCTCGCAAAGGCCTCCATCTTAAATGAGATTTCCAGGCTGGTGAGAAGGCTTAGCAGGTAAGATGCCACCAAGCCAGACTAGACTACTTCTGCTTGATGCCTAAATCTGAGGGGCTGGAGAGAACCAGTATCTGCAAGATGTTCTCTGGCCTCATCCAGCGCGCGCGCACGCACACACACACAGTGATAGTAAGAGAGTTCTTTTTTTTTTTTTTTAAAATAATTTATTTTTATTTTATGTGTGTTGTTTTGCCTGCATGTATGTCTGTGTGAGGGTGTCAGATTTGGAGTTACAGACAGTTGTGAGCTGCCATGTAGGTACTGGGAATTGAACCCCGGGTCCTTTGGAAGAGCAGTCAGTGCTCTAAACTGCTGAGCCATCTCTCCAGTCCCCAAGAAGGTTATTACTCTTCCTATCACTAAACAAAACAGATATCATCAGTTGTTTCCAGTGATTCCCTCCCACCCTCTCTTTCTTCCTTCCTTGGCCTCAAGTCACTGGTTCCTCTCTTAGTCCCCTAAATACTGGACTTTCTCTCTCTGTAATTAATTTATTATTATTGCTTTGCTCCTTAGTGAATGCAACCACAGCAGGGTAAGTTTGTAATGTAACTTTTCTCTATAATGCAGAAACATTGGCTGAAGAGTTGTGATTTTCCATTTAATGATACCTTTTTCATTAAAGAAATCAACCTGATCACATATTAAAATGATAAAACAGAATACCCCCCATTTCATGATCTCAAGGTACCAAGCTGTGGTCTGGCTATGGTCTCAGAGAGAAATACTATTTTTTTTCTTCTTTTAAAATAATTGTTCTCTTTTTGTTCTTTTATGTTTAATTATTTGTCTATATGTGGATATATGCCCATGTGTAAAGGTGCCCATAGAGGCCAGAGGAGTTAGATTTCCCTGGATCCGGAGTTGTAGGCATGTAATTCACCAGGCATGGGTGCTGGGAACTGAACTTAGTCCTCTGCAAGAGCAGTATGCATTCCTCCACGGAAGTTAAATCTACAAGCCTAACACCACTGGTTGGTTGTGCCACAGTGGTTTGCTTTCTTAAATTACCAAACTCTTAGTAATAAACTATTTAACAAACTATGTAGAACGTTGAAATCTAAAAAAAAAAAAAAAAAAAAAAAAGTAACAAGATGTTCCTCCTGCCCTCCTCCTTTTTTGTCCTTTTTTCATTGTTAAAAAACCAGAAAACAAAACAAAACAAAAATGTGTCTTATGTATATTGGTGTTTTGCCTGCATACATGTCTGTGCTGGAACCCCTGGGACTAGATGGTTGCTAGCTGCCATGTGTGTGCTAGGAATCAAACTCTGGTCTTCTGCAAGAGCAGATCATGCTCTTAACCACCTCTCCATCTCTCTAAGCCCCCTTTTCCACAGTGTGTGTGTGTGTGTGTGTGTGTGTGTGTGTGTGTGTATGCACGCATGTGCGCGTGAGTGCATGCATGCGTGTGATGTTTCTCTGTTTCTCAGGTGTCCACTTCATTGGGGGATGGGGTTTACCATTGGCCTGAGGATCACTAATTAGGCTACACTGGCTGACCAGCAAGCCCCTCCTCCTCCATGTCCTCAGCAAGGGCATTATCTACATGTTCTACCACACCCAACTAAGAAAAAAAAAAAAAAACTATCTGGCATAGGTTCTGTGTATTTGAACTCAGCTCTTTTTGCATCTAAGGCCAGGACTTTACTAACTGAGCCATCTCCTAACTTCAGTTTCTGGAAGCAATTTGTGAGGTTGACTGGCCATGTGTGAGGTCACTGCCAGGATGTGACAATTGAGGAAAAATATATTTCTCACAGGAACACCAATCAACAGACATTGGGTGGGGAAGGGTTCTCACAACTTGCATAATAGTCTATTCTACTTATCCACGGGAATAATCTTTAGAATTCTGGGTGTGACGGGGCACGAATGGATTTAGGAAGGTGGGGTATTTGGCAAAAACAGTTTGAAGAGTCATCCGCCCCCCCTCCCCGAAGGACTTGTATTTATGAGATTCAAATAGAAGGCAGAGGTGTCGCACTTATGAGATAGGATGGACCCAAAGGCTAAAAGTACAAATCTGTCTGGCAGGGCCCCAAACAATCACTTGATGCTTTGCTCAGAACGTTTGTTTCTCCCTTGTTTCGTGCTAGTGGCATTTATTTCTGCTTCACGAACTTGATTCTTTAAATGTCAGCAACTTAAACACACCACTTGGCTGTGCCACAAATAACCCGGATCTGGACTGCGTGATGCTTTACCGAGAAACGTGAAAATGGGCTTGTTTGTTTGGATATAGCGTAAAGTATTTTTGTTTCTTCTTTTCTGCTTTCAGTCTAATTTGCCACGCGTTTGAGGCTGGTAGCAATATTGGGAAAGAAATATGATAATGAGCTCTGCCACCAAGCATTCTCGGTACCACTCTCTTTCTCAGCTCTAGTTTCACATGTGTTGGTTCAATGGAATATTCAATAGACATTTATAGGAAATAAATTGAGAGATGAATGCAAACCAGATGGCATCTGGAGGTTTATTTGCAAAGTCCCTGCATCAAAGCTTTCTCCAGATCTCACCATATTAGCTGTGTTTTTCCAGTCCAGCAGAATCAGGAAGGTAACCACAGACTTCCTTGATGGAAAACATGTGAAAAACAGACCGAGTCCTAATGTGGGCTTGAGCCCGTGGTCAGGGAGCATCCCCGAAGAGAATTTTATTATCCTGCATTGCTCAGGACTGCCCGGAAAACACAAAATCAGTTGTTTTACTTAAAAATATTTTTGACAAGATTATAGGATATGGCTTTTACTTATTTTTATTAATAACCATAGTAACAGTTTAGTTGCGTTTTATTATAATCTCGGGATTGCTTTTCAGCCTAGACATATAAAAATCATCTATAACCAAAGAGAAAGGTAACATTTAAATACAATGTATATACAAGTATACATTAGATTTCTTTCTTTTTGTTTTCTAGCAGCTTGGAATGAAGCATTTACCTATTTGAACATTCTTGCATCCAAGAGAACTACCTGATTAAGCTTCAGAGAATCACATTATTGTAAGTAATATTTAAAAAACATTGATTGGACAGAATGAGAAATGATTCCCAAACTTAATTTATATATATATATATATATATATATATATATATATATATATATATATATATCAAAATCTCCTCAACCTTGAATGTACTCTGCTTTGTGCAGTTGGTTATGCCTAGCTTTACATCTGATATGAAATTAATTCTTCTGTGGCCTGTTATATAAATCATTATGAAATGTCAAAAGCTTGTACATATATTTTTTTTAAGTTTTCACTTACTTTCCAAATAGTTTCCATTTTTCAGTGTCAAAGACTTCTCAGGCACCCAGTCAATTTTAATGATTTTTTTTATCACTCTAGATTTTCCCTCTCACTTATAGTACATTTGTGTGTCTGTGTGTGTGTGTGCAAGCACACATCATGCCATGCTATACAGGTGACATATACAATGTAAATGTGGAAAATTCTTTTCTCACTAAGGTCGAGAGGTCAAATGGTACAACAGAGGAAGAGTAAAACACTCTTGCTACTTAAACATGCATCATCTAAAGATTGCCCTTTATAAATAAACATTATAGATTAAACCTATAGCCAGTTGGCTTCCAACTGCTGACTCTTGCAATTCCTATTTTAGGACAGTTCACTGAGGAGTGTAATGCTTTTTTGTGTATGCATATGTGACAATTTCTAAATTACCCATCTCAACAATGGTCTCCTCCTTTTATAGGTTAAACTTCTAAATCTATGGCAGTAGGCTAATGCCACTCGTGATAAAAAAATGTATGGGAGCAACATCACTTTAAAAATATGTGGCTAACTGCTGGAAGCTATTAAAAACCAAATAAACAAAAGAGATTACACTTCAAAGAAATGTCAACAG
Organism: Acomys minous; assembly: GCF_964271855.1. Classification (NCBI taxonomy): domain Eukaryota; kingdom Metazoa; phylum Chordata; class Mammalia; order Rodentia; family Muridae; genus Acomys; species Acomys minous. Next base: position 45,506,556 of record NC_140500.1, read on the forward strand.
TTTTTCCTGTCTCAGAACAGACGAATTTTCTTTACTTATACCCACATCTGGAAAATGCTTATGGCTTTATACATCTTTTATGGTAAAATGAATTTATTGAGTTTTAAAATTTTCATGATGGATTAATGCAATCTTCATAAAAGGTAAGCCCACACCATAGTAAAAAAAAAAAAAATCTGTCTTAACACTGAAGGATGATTTCAATAAGAAAGAGAAGGCCAATGTTAATTTTGAAGAGTAAAATAATTTTGAGGAAGCATTTGGTGGACTGATTTTAAAAAAATAATATTACCACAGAGAAATGAAAATGTGGTATCTTGTTTTCTAGGACCTGTCTTTAAATTAGTACGCATCATTTTGAAGTTGAGGGGGGAAATAAAAGAAACAAGTTAGAAAGCAAACTCAACATTTAAATGAATATACCCACTCTGATTAACTAACAATAGACATAAGGAATGGACCATTATCTCCTGATAGCCAGCTCTCTAAGGGGAAATTCCAAAAGTTAATGCCTTTCTGTAACTCGTGATGAAATTATGCTGCATACTTTTGTACGCTTAAAGATGGGATTTAATTTCTCCTACAAAAATGTGTACCTGTTCAGTGAGTCCAAACAACAGACTGTACAAGCTTCTTAGCATCCTCCTGTGGTCCCAAACTGACAGTGTTCATCTGATGTTATTTTATAATTAACTGTGTAGTAGCAACTTGCTCTCTATAAAAGCCTGCCAAGAAAAACAGCACCTCTGGTACCAAACCAGACACCCGATCAGAAGGACTGACTCACATTTAGCCATTTGCAGTTTTGACGAAAACTGGGGGAAGAAGGGCTTGAAATGTGGAAGTTGTCATCTGTGTAGGTCAGGCCAAGAATTAAGAGGGATTGAAGGATTTTAAAAAATTATAAAATAAAATAAAATAAAAACCCTATGACCACAATAATGTTTAAAATAAAATACTATCATTTGGACATAAAGTAAGTGGTCTGTGGTCAATGAAAAAGAAGAGAGAGAAAGAAAAATAAGCTGTAGCAGGCCATCTGCAAAATAGGCAAGTAGACCTATTTTGTTTATTTATCATGAGCATCAAGTAGATTCTTTCCCACTAACTGAAGCAGACAGTAATTATAAACACAGGTTGGTTAAATTCTCTGCACCCTATGGAAGGAAGCAAGCTTCTTTCTTTTCCAAACATTGTCATTTGTTTATTGAGCTTCTTTGGGTCTTGGTTTCATTTAAAACGATGTAAGCACACATCTGCTACCCCTGAAGACACTGTCAACCTTGTTAAGCTGAACCCGAACACTCATTATACAAAACTGTGCAAGTATCCGAGCTGCAATCTTTAGAGTAGCCAGTTAGCATACTGAGTAAAGAATTTGGATTATTTTTGTTCCATTACAGAAAACCTCACATTATAGTATAATCATACAGAAAGCAAACACTCACCGCCTCAGTAGTTTAGGATAATTAGTTACCTAAATTTTCTGAGGTGAATTCAATGTTCTTAAGCTAAGGAACATTACCGCATATATTTTTTAAAAAATCACAATACAATCGTGGCTAACAATGACATTATAAATACTGGAGTAAAACATCATTTTAGAAATCCTTAGTTTTTTATCAGTACAGTACCACCAAGGGAACATTTAAGGAACCGTTTTTATTAAAAAACGGGGGTGGGGGGCTGTGATATTGCTTATGTTAGCTCGTGTCAGATATCAGATTTCACAAAAGCTTTAACACAGTAGACGCTGTTAAAACATCAGTATTAGAGTTGTCATGCATCAGTGGCTTGGACTAGAGTGAGTGTCATGTATTTGCTGGGAAACAGCAGTAATAAATCGTGGCGTATTCCTTTCTAAGAAGTGACCTCAAGTCAAGTCAAATTGACCTAATGAACTCCCAGGACAATTGGATACATGCATTGGGTGGGAAGGCACAGATTGATGAAAGTGTATATGGAGGGGCTGGGAAGATGGCTCAGTGGGTAATGAGCTTGCTACGCAAACATGAGGTCCTGAGTTTGGATTCCCACAGGTCATGTAAAAAGCTGGCCATGAGCAGCCCATCTTTGTAATTTCAGCACTGGGAAGAGAGAGAGAGAGATAAGGATTCTGGGAGCTCTTTGACCACCAAGTCCAGTCAATTTGTGAACCCCAGATTGGTAAGGGACCCTGTCTCAAAATAGGAAGTGGACAGTGGTTAAGGAAGACACGATGTGATGTTGATCTCTGGCTTCCAGGAATGCACACATGGGCACATGCGTGCCCGCCCACCCGCCTGCTCAAAAGTTCACATGAAAATAAAGGCTTGCCGCCCAAATTGCTTAGGCAACTGTTCTAAAGGAGACAATCTGTGCCCATTCTGACTTCTGTCTCTCTTGAAATCCACCTAAATCTCCCCCAAAATTTGTGCTACTTCCGCTTCTTTGTCAGCCATGTCAGACACATTTCATCAATAACTAAACCCTCCCCCTGGAGTCTGGATGGAGTGTCAGAATCCTTCTCAATGCAACATACCCATTAGGGACTTCCAATCTACCCATCTGCTAGCCCACCATTAGACTCTTAGAAAGTCTGTATCCCTAATACTTGGCACAGTTCCTGTCACATGGCGGTGGATTAATTGGCAGATTAATAAATGTTTCTTCAGGGGATGATTACTTAACTCGCCTGGGATGGAAAAATATAATAGCTGGGAGCACAGATTGGTGCCAAACTGTTTAGATGAAAGTCCCACTTCTGTCACTTATCAACTCCGTGATTTTGGATAAGTTACTCAATGTCTCTGTTTTAGTTTTCTGATCTATAAAACGTGACAATGAAATCAATGTGGGGAATTAAGGATTTACTATGCAGAGTGCTTACAAGAACCCCTCATACAGAGAGTCTATAAATGTTGGCGGCTATTATTTCCCTTGTTATTGCTCATTGAAGCACACTGCATGAGAGAGCCATACATAGCTTGCTGTCTTAGGGTATTTATCTAGCCCTCTATAAATCTTCATGTGGATGCAGAAATATAGATCCTGGGACACACGCTTCTTTAAAATTCTGAGTTGACTCCCCATAGTTGATTCAACAAAGTCCAAGGAGATATATCAGAAAAATTGCTTTCCAATATGGAAGGCCGGCCTTTAAGTTCAAACCCAACTTGACTCCTGAATTCTCTCATACCACATCTTTCTATACCCTGCATCAGCTTGGTTTTACTTTCCTTGTGTTCGTAAGACTCTGGTGATATTAAGCAAACACTCTAAGTTGCATCCTTGCCACCTGCCCCACAACACAGTGCCCCAATTCTCCTTATTTGGCCAGTGATCTCTCATTCACGCTTTCCTCTGAGCCATCATACCTTCTGTTCATCGCTATGAGTGTCCCATAGACAATGGTTTGTCTTTCGAGGCACAACAGTAATGTCATCTCCTATGTGAAACATTCCCCAAGTACTCCAATGGACCAGCTTGCCTTTTTGGTACACTCTATAGTCTTCACTGCTGCATTTTATATGACCTCACCATCCGCCATTTGTACTGTGTTGGGGATTTCTGCTGCCTTATGTGTGTCTTGTGAGCAGAATACAATGGACTCACTTAAATATTTACTGATGGATGAATATGTCCAGTATATAAGTTCCAAATAATATATTTTTGCAGCTATTATTTACTTATTAAGTCATCATATGTTAAATACCCATAACTGTTTTCAACTTATGAAATCACATGCATTTAGTGATACACATAATGAAAGCTAAGTACTACTCCCCCATATATATCCAATCTACTCCCCGGTGTAATCAACACCCTCATCTGCTTTTTACTTAAGTGCATAAACATGATCACACATATGGGCCTCACAAACAGTTTTCTACAAAGGGATAGAAGTAATCTTTTAGATTTACTACTTATCTACTTATCTAGAATCAGTTACAACTTTGCGCCTCTGCACTCAAAGCAAGAAGTAACTGCAAGTGACATTATAGACAATAGGTATGTGATGGTCCCACAAATCTTTGCTTATTAGGAATAAGCAAGCAGGTGGAGACTGTCCACAAGCCATATACATCAATTAATCCAGAAGCAATTATCTTTTTTCTAATTCATCTATCTATCTATCTATCTATCTATCTATCTATCTACCTATCTTTCTATCATCTATCTTTCTAAATGTATTTCTATCCAACTATTTATCATCTATCATTTGTCTATTTATCATCTAACTACCTATCATCCATCTATCCATCTATCTATCTAACACACATGAAAGTTTAAGGAGATAGAATATGTCATTATTATTGGGGATTTTACTTTTTGGTCTACAGTTCAAATTTTTTAAAAGAAAATGCTGTAAGTCTTAGCACTCTAATGCTCTTCTGTGCTAGGGCTTTATTGTTGTGAAGAGACAATGTGCCACAACAGCTCTTATAGAGGAAAACAGTTCACTGGGCCTGGCTTACAGTTCTAGAAGTTAAGTCCATGAGTAGGAAACACGGCAGCCTGCAAGCAGGCACGATGCTGGAGAAGGAGCCGAGAGTTATCCATCTTGATCTGCAGGCAGCAGAAGGAAGACTGGGCCACATTAGGCCTACCTTGAGCACCTGCGACCTCACCTGTGACCTCACAGCCCACCTCCACTCCCTTCAGTGAGGCCACACCTACTCTAACAAGGCCGTACCTCCTAATAAGTGCCATTCCTACTGGGCCCAGCTTTCAAACACAAGAGTCTATGGGACTCTATTCAAACCACCACAGCTTTAATTTCCTTCAATGTTCACATTATATGCATGCACACACACACACACACATGTACACACACATACACATTGACACAAGCACACACTGTATGTTGCTTGCTTTACTGAAATATCACCAGTTGATGCATAGTCTTTAAATCTTACTGTTTTCTTAGTAACACCCTTCCTGTGTCTAGTGGCACAGCATGAACCCACTCTTGTCAATGGACATACTATGTGGCATCAGTTGCTGCTTGTGGCTTTCTTGTTCCTGCCAACAGCACTGCCATATTCATCCACATGGAAAATATCAGACTTATGTCTTTCCTGTGCATCTTCACAGGCAACTGCTATAATCACTTTAAGTAATCTCCCCTTTCCCCCTTTACATTCCAGTGGCTGGTATCCAGCACATATACAGGTGTACATCACGAGGACTGAGGTACACGGACTTAACTAGTGCTCATGGGATCTGACTGCTCTCTAGCACTGTCCATTGTAAGGAACAGTTTCTAGTGTTCATAGGCCTTTCAAGAGTCAAAGGGACATGGTGCTTGGGTTTAATTTTGTAGACCTCGGAGGTTATCAGCCATCACTATAGTAATTAGTAAGTACACTGAGTTTCCGGCGTAGCAGATCCTGCCCTGGCCTCTTTGAACATTGTCTTATATAATATTCACAATCAAACTTGGAATAGATACTTCTATTGCCAGCATTTATTCCAGTGGTGGGAAACAGGTTGTGAGAGGTTACTCATCATCGGGGTCACCCCAGTCATGTGACTTGCCCCATCACCTTAGTTGTTTTCATTGTATTTGCCCTCTAAACTTTTCAAATTCAAGAGAGAAAAGATGAGCATGTTAAGTTTAGGTGGGTTAGCGTGGCCACTCTAATTCACCCAGGGTCATTCCTCTGATTGGTTCAGACATTCAAAATGGTAACAACATGTTGTCTATCTCCTCAAAAGCTCACCTACAGTTAGAACTATCAAGGCCCAATTAAATAGAATTCAATAGAAGAAAAAGAAAGAGCTGGGTTTGAATTAGATCACCTGGATTATGGTCCTGATGAAGTCACCTATCAGTCACGCATTCTGATTAGTACATAGTCACTTCCTACTGAAGTCATCCTATCTTCAAAAAGGGGACCCTCTTTTTGGTACAGTAGTGTACCTGGGTTATGGAGGCCTCAACCAGGTGAACTATAAGGAAATGCCTGTGTTGTTGTTTTTCCTTTGGCGTCATTAAAAACTCATTTCTACTTTGCTAAAACTGCATTGCATTTTTTTTTTCAATGAATTGTTTTGAATAACACAACATGGGGACATTTGCATCTTCAAGGCTTTAGGACGTCGCTCTTCACTAAATATGGTAGGAAGTGCCTTTAAAAATCCAAAGCAGGATTTTAAAGCACAATTATGTGTACAAGTCATTTAAAGGAATCTAGTTAACTCTCCCACTCCTCTGTATTTGACCTACTTGGTAACAGCAACAGAAAGAGTCATGCCATGCTCCGAGGCTGCCAAAGAACACCAGGAAAATGGAAAACAAACAAACAAACAAACAACCCAAAACACTTATCCCACAGTCTCTGTCTATTCTTTTTACGCAATGGCCCCCTATTCAGAAACAGACCACTCTCCAGTAAGTCAACTTGCAAACATAGCAGAGGAAATTTTGGTAATGCAAAACGTAAGGTTGTTATTGTTTTTGTTTATCTTGTTTTGTTTTGCCACTTAAGCCATCTGAAGAAATGAAATAAAACCCTACAATGCTCCATTTTCAGAAAAATATACGTTTTTTTCCATCTTTGCATCTGCCCTGTGTAAGTCTAAGGCAACCTAGTCCAGCCCCATGCTCACTCCCTAGTGATGAAGATAAACACCTGTTATGTTTAAATCCTAGATGAAGTCAGAGTGTAAATGAGTCTAAGACCAAGCTGGGTATGTGTGTGCACACAGCTACTTAGCACTATGGGAAATTACATTCCTGCTATTAATATGATTATCACTGTAATGACAAAGGGCCACACACTGAGAGGGGGAAATTACAAAGAAGAAAAGGACTACATCATCTCTAGAGGAGCATGAGTTTAAAATACACAAGATTCTCAAAGTCCATTGGCCTCCAGATAAAGCAAAGGGACTCAAGTTTTACAATAATGATGATGGCAGCGGTCTAAACAGCAGCACATGCCAGGCGAACGGAGGAGGAAAGTGCTGGAGACTGTAGAAGGAGAGTACATACCCTCTCTTTTAGGCAGGCTTATTTCTCCTTCCCTCCCTATACTGTCCTTACCAAATAAACCCCACTGAGCAAATGCCTCACTGTGTTATTTTCTTTGAGGTAAACATGTGTGTGTGTGTGTGTGTGTGTGTGTGTGTGTGTGTGTGTGTGTGTGTACATGTGTTTGTCTTTAATATGCACAAGTACACACATACACAGGCATACATACAAGCACACATCGTATGTATCTCAGTGGTGTAATAACAGGAACCAGAGTGACTGTGCTGGTGAAGCACAGATCTGGCATTGGCAGATAAGAAAGAACTGTACAGGGTGTACAGGGTGAGGACTGTAGACCTAGCAGGTGGGCCTTTGGGTTTCAGGATTCCCTGGAACAAACTGGCTGTCCACAGGAGGCAAAAGAGCAAGCTAGGAGCCCACTCAGAGACTCTGCTGAAATATATAAGTTGAAAAGTGCTTGATGAAGGCACTTACCATCAACTTCAGGCCTCCACATACATGCACACAGCTAGTGCAACTCATCCACAAACATGTATAAATACCATACACATATGCGCATGCACACTTGCATATACACATAGGCATGGAGAAAAAGAGAGAAGAAAACTTAAGAAACCAGTTTGGTGTGTGCTGGAGCATCTTCTGGTATATTCCAAGGAGTGGAATAGCTGAGTCTTGAGGAAGCCCTATTCCCAGTTTTCTGATATAGCGCCAGATAGATTTCCAAAGTGGCTGTACTAGTTTGCATTCCCACCAGCAATGAGGGAGTGTTGCTTTCTCCCCACATCCTTGCCAGCATGTGGTGTCACTTGAGTTTTTGATCTTTGCCATTCTGATAGGTGTAAGATGACATTCTCCACAGTTGAGTGGAGAGTGGGATCTGACTTTCACACAAAGTCGAGTGCCCCATATTTGACCACATCCCCTGCATGGGGAGGCCTGGTGTCACTCAGAGGAAGGATAGCAGGCTACCAAGAAGAGACTTGATACCCTATGAGCATATACAGGGGCAAGAGGTCCCCCTCAGTCACAGTCATAGGGGAAGGGAGTAAGGGAAAAATGGGAGGGAGGGAGGAAATTACAAGGGATGGGATAACAGTTGAGATGTAATATGAATAAATTAATTAAAAAATATATAAAAAAGAAACCAGTTTGGTTTGTTGTTAACAAAGGGTGTGAGGAATTTAAATTATTTTGGTATCTTTAGAATTAGGATGGGCTTTATTTACTTCAAAGCCCACAGTAAACTAGAGTTAGAATTAGTGAAATCGGTTCCTCATGCTACACACCCCTTGTTTCAATAAATGATTTGCCTCTTCAGCAGTACACTTAAAGGGAATGCTATGACCCCGGTGGAGTATTCTTTTCCCTGTGTTTGCTTGATGCAGGTAGTTCACCGTGCACTCTGAAATAGCATTTGATGTAAAAAAAAAAAAAAAAACACTACCTGTTTCCTCCAACTGAAATGACTCCCAGAATCCATGAGGATGGCATTTCCTAAAGCAGTTTCTTCAGGCAAGTTCTGCCAGGAGCCAAGAGCCAAGTTCTCCAGAGCTGTTCTGAGCCTTGGGTCATCAGGACAGACAAAAAGCGAAAACAAAGGGCCAGCTAGGCACAAAGAACTTAGAAGGGCCCCGATGCTCTGGGTAAAGGAAACAGACAGGGGTATTGGGAAATCTCGGGCCTCTTATTTTTAAATGCCCAAATGTTTACCAGCTGACCTTCGTCTTTACTGCGGGTCTGGGAAGCAAGGTGCATACAATAAAGCACAAACCAATCAACTGCTTTCAGCTGTTCTTGTGCAATGAATTTTTAAACAGTTGGTCATTAAGCCCAATATATATTCAGGTCGGTTTTTGAACAGGACGGGAACAGTTTGGGAGCAGATGCCCCGGTCCTGCCTCGTGGACAGGGGGATAGTAAAGCAACTCGGAGGCTATTTATAGGGCCCCACCCTTCCAGGTCATTTTCTCCTCGTTCCTTTGCCTCCCAGCCACATCTATAGACGGCTTCAATGGTGACGACTAGTTATTAACTCCTGTTGTCACTTCTTTTCGTTAACACGATGGCAGCCTGAACACCATAAAGAGAAGAGTGGTCCAGCTTTCTCTTTGACTGGATGCGCTCTGAATAGTTTGAAGGTGGTATAGCTGGAAGCGGGCCTGTGTGTTGCAGTGCTGGATGGCGCGTCATGTGTTCGCTTCTGAGAAGCCGAGGCTAGATTCCACTTACTTTTGAACATCAATGAGCTAAAAGCTTTCAATGGTAAAGGGCTGAAATCACATAGCCGTTTCCCTTTACTACATTCTGGTGGCCATATGTACGGGAGTAGTTTTATCAAGGGGGGCAAACACAGGACTGTACTGAAGATGGGAAAATAATAAGACATAGTATCCGGCGAGCCCGTTTAAAAGGTTATCTTTGTGAGCCAAGACCGGCATCTAGTTCCAATGATCACATTTCTCCTAAGAAACTTCTAAAGGGAACATTTACCCAATTTTATTATATGCACTGTCCCTTCGTGCCCCCAAACGAGACAAGAGGGGAAGCCGCTGGAATCTATGTTTTAGATTAGAACGTATGTAAAACCTCATTGAGAAGTTACAAGAAATAAAAGTCCGGCGTGGCCAGGTATGTTTGCATGGTGGAAAAACAACCAACCACAGCTTGCTGATAAAATAAAGCCGTGGCTGGTAAAGGCAACAGTTAGCTTTATAAGACACAGCTGGCCACGTTGAAGGCTTGTTTTGTGTGACTCCAACAGCTGGCAGTTTAGTTTAAACAATATTTGAATAGCCAGTAATCGCAACTCTATCCCAACTGCAACAAGGTAGTAAAGCAGGGTGTTAAACATTATTACTTTTTTTTCTTTCTTTCTTTCTTTCTTTTCTTTTGGGGGGAGCTGGGTATGGTTGCAACATTCTGTACTCACTATCAGTTTCAGGGGAAACTATTCAGACGTAAATATTCACTCACTACAAGGATCACTTCTAGTATTTGATCTTGCAGGTTTTTGACCCTGGAAGTTTTCATCATGGAAAGTGAATGAACTTGATGAGGGAAATATTCTTCTTATTTAACTTTGTAGTGTTCCAGGGGGAAGATACAATGCGGGGGGGGGGGGGGGGGGTAGGGGGGGAGGATTAGGTGTCTGGATTTTAAATGAAAGAGAGTCTAAAAACTGCAGTTAGTGTGGAGAGACATTTGCTTACCTTCTGATGTTAAAGTTTTCTCCTCAAATTCAAGGAGAAGTGGTGAGCCAGCAACCTTAGGAAACACCCACTCTGACTACATGATGATAGGTTTTGATAACTGCGTATGAGAACACATATAATGTAAAAAAGACTATATGGGAAAGGCACAGAGAGCTCTATACAGTTCTCATACAAGGTGTCTGTGTGTGTGTGTGGGGGGGGGGTTTGGGGATAGGTGGGAGGAAGGGGAGAACGAAGCTGTTGTTGTTGTTGTTGAAGCGTAAGAACAGAAGTTTGCTGAAAAAAGAGAACTTTCATGTCCAAGGTCTAAGTTTGAAATGCACGAAGCTACAGAGTTGCTTCTCTCCTGCCCTGGGTATGTCCAGGTCACTGTTAATAGAGAGGAGGCAATGACTGGGAGAAAATGCCGGAATGTGCCAGGAGAGCTTTAACAGCCTTTGCTAGAACTCCATAAGGAGGGACACATAGAAAATGTGTCGGGCCAGATCACTTCTTGCCATAATTTCTCTTAAAAAAAAAAATCTCCTAAACCAGAATTTTAAAGAAGAAATGACTCTGTAGTTAAATAAATATGATTTTAAAGTAATATTTATTAAATGTAATATATTTATTAAATATGTTAAATAACTATTTTAAAATAGTTATTGCCTGATAAATGTCTATCACAATTGAGATATACAAGCACAATTTATTTTTTTAAAACATGGTAGGCTGCCAGGAAAATTTATTTTTAATAACTATTTTAAATATGTTACAATAAAAAAAAATGGCTTGTGCTCTTTCTGTTGGCTTTTTTAGAAGCAGCTAACTCATAAGTTCTGCTCCTAGAGGGACCCTGCACAGGTGCTAGCTGTGGAAGCTGAGCATGGGGTGGGGGTGGGGGCAGGTAGGGTGGGGTAGGAGTTAGTACAGAGGGGCGGGAGAGGGGGAGAGAGTAGGGATGGAATGGGTCATTAATTGAGCTTCATGTTCTCACTGAACATGAAACCACTCTAGTTTCATCTCTTGAATTTAATGCAGAGAGAAGATAGTTGATAACAACAGTGGTGCCTCTAAGATTATTGCTTAGAATTTATAATGTAAAAATAAAATAATAAAGAAAAGCTATTACTATCATTGAAGTAGGTCACTAAATTTGTGGCTGCAATAATTAATTTTCTCTTTATTCTTTAATTGTGTTTATCCCTCTTAGTGCCACAAGCTTAAGAGTATACCATAATGAAAAAAAAAAAACCCATTTCCACACCTTCTTAGGGTAGTTGGCACTAAAAGCTTTTTGGATCCATTTATTTATTTATTTATTTATTTATTTATTTATTTATTTATTGGAAGTTTGAGATTAAAATTGTTCTGTGCTTTTGATTGCTTTGCTCATTCAGAGTCTCTGAGTCCTCTCACGACTTCCGACTCATTGAGAAAACCTGGGTTGTGCTGTGTGGGTTCTTCACCTTCTGTAGTGCTTGTCTGATGATTACGCTAGACTTTATGTTCTTGAAGACTTACTCTGAGAACCCTCACAAACACACCAGTGTTGAGGCTTCTGGGTGGCAATTTAAACAACACATTTTTATATCACGGAAATTTTGTCTTTATTGAAAGATAGCTATCTTCTTGATGTTACACATGTGGGGTTTTGTAATTTTGTTTTCTTTCTTCTCTTTTTAAATTTTTTTTTTCCTGCCAGAGTCTCTGTAGCACAACCTAGCCATAAAGTCATGGCTATTCTCCTGCCTCAGCCTCAGCCTCCTAAGTGCTGGGATTACAGGCTTGACTCCATGACCAGATTAATTGTCCTTTCAAAAGGATCATCAGTAGGCATGGCCACTTCTAATTTAGGCCTGTGCTGGGGGCCAGGCATCATGGGGGTAGGGACACTACAAAGGGGCACTGTCACATTTCATCTTCAGGGCATGTCTTTGAAGATTATCAGAAGCATTATCATCACACTCTTTTTATAGGGAAACTGAGGATGAGAGAAATCAAATAACTTGCCTGGGTTACAGGGCGCTGAGAAGCAGGCCTGAGCAGTACACTAGAAAATGGAACACCATGACTACTTCCTAGAACAGTGCTTCAGGATTTGCCTCGATCAAAGTGATCAACTAGGGCTGTTTATTTCCATAGGTTTAAGGTGAGACCTGAGGTATGGATGTCCAGTGGTTTTAACCTAGATCTGCTAGCATTCTTTGAGTGATCAAGTGCTGGGCTAATGGTTCTCAACCCACGGGTTGAGACCGCTTTGAGGTGGGTCAAACAAACCCATGCACAGGGGTTGTATATCGCATCAGATATCCTGCATATTAGATATATACATTATAATTCATAACAATAGCAAAATTATAGTTAAGAAATATCAACAAAATAATTTTGTATTTGGGGCGGGGGCATGGGGATGGTCACCACAACATGAGGAACTGTATTAAGTGGTCGCAGTGTTAGGAAGGTTGAGACCCACTGCTCTAGGCCAAACGCTTTCAAAGTACAGCAAGCTCAGGATCACCCAGAGGGCTTGTTAGCCCACTGATGTTCAGCCCCACTTTCTGAGGGTCTGCTTCAATGAGTCTGCACTTGAACAAGGTAATTCCCATTTCTCAAGAGTTGCTGGCTGCTGCTGCGACTGCCCCAGGTCCTACCTTTACACAAGCACTGCATTAGAGGAAGCCCTACCCATGAGATTCCAATTCTGCAGTTGTGTAGAGGAGCCCCAAAGGAAAGGTTGTACAACAGCCGCCTTTAGTATAATCAGGCAGATTTGGAAGACAGGGGGTTCTCTTGTAGACTACCCACGTAGCCTTCTGCATCAAAGTGGTGTTCTGGAGTAAGGCTAATCAACAGTACACTGAACCTTATTACTCCCACAATGTCCATACTTTGTTATTCAAAGGATGTACCACAGTATCGTAGAGAAATCTCCACTTTCTTTTGTTGTTGTTTGTTTTGAGACAGGGTCTCGTTGTGTAGCTCTGGCTGGCCTAGAACTCGCTATGTAGGTAGACCAGGCTGGCCTCGTATTGTTCACAGCTTCTTAAGTAATGTTTGCCTTTAAACTGGCTTTTTGGTGAGCATGTCTTGGAAATTGTATCCCTATCTACGGAGGGTGCCCAGGGCAGCGGAATGATAACGGGTGAAGTCTGGGCTTTGATACTGAATGTATTTCTCAAAGTTCTACCTCTTCCAACAGTGTTCACTTAACTTTGATTTTCCATGAATTTTTCCAGGAGTTTTTAACTCCATCACTGAAGGAATAAAGGGACAACTGTAAGTTGAGGAGCATCTACACAAATATACTGTACATAAGCATTACTGATGCTTAAGCAATAAATAGAACTGTTTTTACGTTTTAGAGCTTTGCTTGGTGTGGGACTCTGCAGGATAAGGTTGAAGTCTGACTTCAGCCATCTTTTGCACGTGGAATATGTTTGTGAACTCCCTCTTCTCAGAAGGGTTCTTTCTTACTTCACCTGAGCTGCTAACACCAGATCTTGTAAGGGGCATCACACAGCCCTCAGGGTAGGTCGCAGGCCCCACCCTTTCCTGATAAGGAACTGGTTCAAGCACAGGGAATTCACCCTATGCTGAAGAGATCCTAGCCTCCAGAAGATAACCTTTAGTCAAATTTAGAAGTTATCTCCTCACCCACAGGAAGAACTGTTTTCTTCTTATGGTAGGACCCCATGCTACTGCATGCAAGTGAGGTACTGTATGTAGATTAAGTGTACTGGCCCCCTTAGCCCTAGCTAAGCCTTAGCCTTAGCCCTAGCCAAAGCTCCTCCCTACTGCCCAAGGTTTATAAATAAAGGCTGCCTGGCCCTCTGGGTGGGTTGGAGGGCTTGCCTTCTCAATTTCGACATTCTTCCACCGTGACTGTCTGAGACTTCATTTACTCTGGCGGGGGTGGGGGGGGGGGAATCACCGCTGGATGCCTAGTGGTCAGGCAGCAATGGCGGAACTGCAGGGCCTGCATCTTACCCGACCGCCTGCCAGCTGGTTTCAGACATCCCCTGGGCTCATCACAGCAGCTCAAAACAAGGAGCTGTAACACTTGGTATCGTCATGGGTTTGTGGAGCTCCTGAGTCTCCACTGCCATCCGAGACCTGCAGTCTCATTCTGAAGGAGCTAAACTGTAACACTCTGGTAGAAAAACTCACTTTCCACCTCCCCAGGAAAGGCAAGGAACATGGCCTAGTGCCCAGGTGACAGGGCTCACCCTGCGCTCTCTAGCTGCTTCTGATTGAGAAATGGGACCTTGGGACCTTTGATCTCAAGGTCTGCTAGTTCTCATCTGGAAGCAAGCAGTGCCTGGACTGATCGACAGGCGATGGGACCCTCCCCGGACCAATAGGATGCTAAACGACAGCCTGGGAAACCCTAGTATATACATTCCTGAACCATGTTTCTTATTCTTTGACAATTTCATATATGTATAGAATAAATTTTAGACACCATCAGCCCAGTCCCCTCTCTCACTCATCTCTCCCATTGAAACCTGTCTTTATCCCAGTGAGCCTGCCCTCATGCCTTCTGTTCGTGTGTGCTGCTATTGTATTTTGTCATATGTCACGTGTTCACGCTTTGCCATCTGCTCATGGTGTGAACACACCACAGTCCTTAAGCCTGTTTTCTTACTGATGGGCATCTTCATAGTTTCCATCAAGAATAATGGTAATAAGGTTGCCATGAATATTCTTCAAACACCTGAAAAAAATCTGCCGTGATTTTTTTTTTTTTTTGGTGTGTGTGTGGGGAAGGCAACATCAGTGTTACCAGATATTGACAAGTATAGTGCTATCCAGTATGACAACATCTTACCACATGGGCTACAGAGCCTTTGAAATGCAACTGGAGATACGACAAAAGGGTAAAAATCACAGGCGATTTCAGACAGTAAGAAATAAAGTAGGCGCAATATTTATTTTTTAAAAATCGATTATATGTTGAAATAACTTAAAAACTACTGAGTTAAGTAAAATATATTACAAAAGGTGTTTTTCTGATTTTCTTCTTGATTTTGAAAGCAGGGCTGACATTTGCGGCTCACATTGTATTTTCCTTGGTCAATAGCAGTCTCAATGTTCTCCAGAGAAATACAAATTTAGTAATACACCATGAAGTTTAAGGGCTTCCTCATTTTCTACCATGTAGAATTACTTGATTCTTATGTTTGCTATTTTTGTCAAGTAATATCTTGTTTGTGTTATGATTTTGCACTTAACTCATTTTGTATGAAGTTTAAACTTATATGTATTTATAGTCCACTTGAACATCTTTCTCTGTAGATGACTCCTGTCATTTTCCTGTTGGGCCATTTGTAAATTTCTTACTAATTTATATGAGTTCTTTATATTTTTCATCTATATTTCTTTTTATATTCATTTTTATTTTTATTTTAAAATTAATTCATTCAGATTACATCCCAATACTTGTATCTTCCCATTCCCCCCTCCCTTCTTCTTTCACCCTATTCCCCTCCCCTAGATCTGTGAAAGAAGGGGACCTCCTACCCCACCATATGATCACAGCCTATCAGGTCTAATCCTGATCGCCTGCTTGCATTTTCTCTGAGGGCCACCAGGCCTCCCCACCAGGGAGAAGTGGTCAAATAAGGGGCACCAGAATTCATGTCAGAGGCAGTCCCTGCTCTCCACACAACCGTGGAGAATGTGCTGTCCATTGGCTAGATTTGAATAGGGGGTCTAGGTTTCCTGCATGCTTTGTCCTTGGTTGGTATAGCAGTTTGTGTTAGCTCCCTGAGTGCAGATCCACCAGTCTCAGTGGTCTTCTTCTTGGGTTTCTAGACCATTTGGGTACTTCTATCTCCTCACTCTTCCATACCACTCTCACCTGGAGTCCAATAGGGAGTCCCAGCATCTGTCCTGATCCCAGGCTGAGTGAAGACACTCAGAGGACATCCAAGTAGGGCTAATAACAAATTACAAGTGAGTATATACCATACTCACTTGTTTTTTTAAATTGTATTAATTTATTCATATTACATCTCAATGGTTATCCCCTCCCTTGTATCCTCCCATTCCTCCCTCCCTCCCATTTCCCCCTTACTCCCCTCCCCTATGACTGTGACTGAGGGGGATTACCTCCCCCTGTATATGCTCATAGGGTATCAAGTCTCTTCTTGGTAGCCTGCTATCCTTCCTCTGAGTGCCAGGTCTCCCCATTCAGGGGACTTGGTCAAATATGAGGCACCAGAGTACATGTGAAAGTCAGACCCCACTCTCCACTCAACTGTGGAGAATGTCCTGTCCATTGGCTAGATCTGAGTAGGGGTTTGAAGTTTACGGCCTGTATCATCCTTGGCTGGTGCCATAGTTTGAGCGGGACCCCTGGGCCCAAATCTGTCTATCATAATTTTCTTCTTGTAGGTTTCTAGGATCCTCTGGATCCTTCAACTTTGCCATTCTCCAATGCTTCTCTCATCTAGAGTCCCAGTAGGATGTCCTCCCCTCAGTCCCAGTTTCCTGATTAGTGAAGACTTTCATGGGACGTGCTCCTTGAGCTAGTATGCAGATATAAGTGAGTATATACCACTTGACTCTTTCTGCTTCTGGGTTAACTCACTCATTATGATCATTTCTAGTTCAATCCAATTGTCCACAAATTTCCTGAATGGAATACCATACTCACTTGTAATTGGGCACTAGGCCAACAGGTATATGCCAAGGAGTGAAATAGCTGTGTCTTGAAGTAGCCCTATTCCAAATTTTCTGAGAAAGTGCCAGATTGATTTCCAAAGTAGTTGTGCAAGTTTGCAATTCCACCAGCAATGAAGGAGTGTTCTCCTTTCTTCACATCCTCACCAACATGTGCTGTTGCTTGAAGTTTTTTAAATTTTTAATTTTTTTACATATATATTTATTTTCTATCTGAGCCATTCTGATGGGTGTAAGATGGAATCTCAGAGTTGTTTTGATTTGTATTTCTCTGATGACTAAGGACACTGAGCATTTTCTTAATGTTTCTCAGATGTTCACTATTCCTTTGTTGAGAATTCTCTGTTTAGCTCTGAACCTCATTTCTCAATTAGGTTATTTGGTTTGGTGGTGTTTAATTTCTTGAGTTCTTTATATATTTTGGGTATTAGCCCTTTGTCAGATGTAGGGTTGGTGAAGATCTTTTCCCAGTCTGCAGGCTGTAATTTTGTTCTGTTGACTGTTTCCTTTGCCATACAGAAGCTTTTCAGTTTCATGAGGTCTCATTTTTTAATTGTTGATCTTAGAGCCTGCACTGTTGGTGTTCTGTTCAGGACATTGTCTCCTGTGTCAATGAGTTCAAGATTCTTCCCCACTTTTTCTTCTAACAGGTTTAATGTATCTGGTTTTCTGTTGAGGTCTTTAATCGACTTGGACTTGAGGTTTGTGCATGGTGCTAAATATGGATAAATATGGTTCAGTTGCATTTTTCTGCATGTAGACATCCAGTTAGACCAGCACCATTTATTGAAGATGCTATCCTTTCCCAATTGTATAAATCTGGCTTCTTTGTCAAAAATTAAGTGTCCGTAGGTGTATGGATTTATTTCTGGATCTTCAATTAGATTCCATTGATCAAACAGCCTACTGCTATGCCAGTACCATGCTGTTTTAATTACTATTGCGCTATAGTACCGCTTGAGGTCAGGTATAGAGATTCCTCTGGAGGATCTTTTATTGTATAGAATTGTTTTAGCTATTTTTTTTGTATTGCCATATGAAGTTGAGAATTGATCTCTTAAGATCTTTAAAAAATTGTATAGATATTTTGATAGGGATTGCATTGAATCTGTAAATTGCTTTTGGTAAGATGGCTATTTTTACTGTTAATTCTCTAGATCCACGAACAAGGAAGATCTTTCCATCTTCATGTTGGAAAATTTTTTCATACAAGTCTTTCACTTGCTTAGTTAGAGTTACAGCTAGATACTTTATAATATTTGTGGCTATCGTGAAAGGTATAGTTTCCCTAATTTTTTTCTCAGCACAATTGCCATTTGTATAAAAGAGGGCTACTAACTTTTTTGAGTTATTTTGCATTCAGCGTCTTTGCTGAAGGTGTTTATCAGCTCTAGGAGTTCTATGGTAGAATTTTTGGGGTTACTTATATACACTGTCATATTGTCTGTGAATAGGAATAATTTGACTTCCTCCTTTTGATGTGGTTCCTATTGATCTCCTTTTGTTGTCTTATTGCTCTAGCTACACTTTCAAGTATTATATTGAAGAGATATGGAGAAAGTTGGCAGCCTTGTCTAGTCCCTGATTTTAGTGGAATTTCCATGAGTTTCTCTCCATTTAATTTGATATTGGGTATTGGCTAGCTGTACATAGACTTTATTATGTTTAGGTATACGCCTTGTATCCCTGATCTTTCCAAAACTTAAATATGAATGGGTGTTGGATTTTGTCAAATGCTTTTCTGGCATCTAAGGAGATGATCATGTGTTTTTTTTTTCTTTCATTTTATTTATATGGTGGATTTCACTGATGGATTTCCATATATTGAACCACCCCTGCATGCCTAGGATGAAACCTGCTTGGTCATGGTGAATGATGTCTTTGATGTGTTCTTGGATATGGTTTGCAAGTATTTTATTGAGAATTTTTGCATCAATATTCATAAGAGAAATTGGTTTGAAATTCTCTATCTTTGTTGGGTCCTTGTGTGGTTTAGGTATCAAGGTGACTGTGGCCTCACAGAATGATTTTGGTAATGTTCCATCCATTTCTATTTTGTGGAGTAGTTTGAAGAGTATTGGTATTAACTCTTTTTTGATGGTCTGGTAGAATTCTGTATTGAATCCTCTGGCCCTGGCCCTTGTTGTTGTTGGGATATTTTTGATGACTGCTTCTATTTCCTTAGGGGATATAGGACTATTAATTTTTTATCTGATCTTGATTCAACTTTGGCAAAAGGAATTCATAAAGAAAATTGTCCATTTGCCTTAGATTGTCTAATTTTGTGTTGTATAGGCTTTTGAAGTAAAACCTAATGATTCTTTGTATTTCTTCAGTGTCTGTTGTTATGTCTCCTTTTTCATTTCTGATTTTGTTGATTTGGATAGTGTCTCTCTGCCTTTTAGTAAGTTTGGCTAATGGTTTGTATATCTTGTTGATTTTCTTAAAGAACTGTCTCTTGGTTTCCTTGATTCCTTGAATTATTTTCATTGTTTCTAATTTATTGATTTTAGCCCCTGAGTTTGATTATTTCCACCATCTACTCTTCTTGGATGTTTGTGCCTGTTTTTTCCCCTAGGAAATCTAGATGTGTCATGAAATTGCCTATATTATGAAGATACTTGGTGCTAAGAACTTTCCTCTTAGCACTGCTTTCAATGTGTCCCATAAACTTGGATATGTTGTACCTTCACTTTCATTGAGTTTTAGGAAGTCTCTAATTTCTTTATTTCTTTCCTGACCCAGGTGTCATTGAGTAGAGAGTTGTTCAGTTTCCATGTGTGTGTATGCTTTTTGTTATTTCTGTTGTTGAAGTCCAGGTTTAGTCCATGTTGGTCTGATAGGATACAAGATATTATTTCAATTTTCTTGTATCTTTTGAGGCTTGCTTTGTGGTCAGCTGACTATATGGTCAGTTTTTGAGAAGGTTCTTTGAGGTGCTGAGAAGATGGTATGATCGTTTGAGCTTCAATGAAAATTTCTGAATATCTGTTAGATCCATTTGATTCATGACATCAGTTAATGTCATTATTTCTTGATTTTGCTTCTGTTTTGTTAACCTATCCCTTTGTGAAAGTGGGGTCTAGAAATATCCTAATATTAATGTGTGGGGATCAATGTGTGGTTTAAGCTTTATTAATGCTTCTTTTACAAATGTAGGTGCCCTTGTATTGAAGGTATAGATGTTCAGAATTGTGATGTCATCTTGGTTGAATTTTCCTTTGACGAGTATGATGTGTCCTTCCTCATTTCTTTGGATTAATTTTGGCTGAAAGTCTATTCTATTAGATATTAGAATGGCTATAGCAGCTTGCTTCTTGTGTCCATTTGCTTGGAATACCTTTTTCCAACCTTTTACCCCAAGATAATGTCTATCATTGTGGCTGAGATGTGTTTTTTTAATGCAGCAGAACGTTGGGTCTGGTGTATGCTTCCATTCTGTTAGTCTGCATTTTTTTTTAATTGGAGAGTTAAGAGCATTGATGTTAAGAGATATTAATGACTGTTACTTCCTTTGCTTTTGATGTTGGTTGTGATAGCGTGTTTGTGTCTTTGTCTGGTTTTTGTTTTGCTAAAGTGAAATTACCTATTTACTGTGTTATCCTGGTTGTTGTTAGCCACTTTGGGTTGGAGTTTTCCTTCTAGTAACTTCTGTAGGGGTGGATTTGTGGATAGGTACTATTTGAATTTGTTTTCGTCATGGAATATCCTGTTTTCTCCATTTTTGGTTATTGAAAGTTTTGCTGGGTATAGTAGTCTGGACTGGCATCTGTGCTCTCTTAGGGTTTGCAACACCTCTTCCCAGACCCTTCTGGCTTTTATGTCTCTGGGTGTGATTCTGATTGGTTTGCCATTATATATACTTGACCTTTTCCCCTTGCTCCTTTTAATATTTTTTCTTTGTTCTGTACATTTTGTGTTTTATTATTTGGTGGGAGCATTTTATATTCTGGTCTATTCTATTTGGTGTTCTGTAAGCCTCTTGTATGTTTATATGCATCTCTTTCTTTAAATTGGGGAAATTTTCCTTTATGATTTTAATGAAAATATTTTCTGGGCCTTGGAGCCAGGCGTCTTCTCTTTCCTCAAGTCCTATTATCCTTATGTTTCATCTTTTCATGGTGTGCTTGATTTCTTGGATGTTTTGTGTCAGAAATTTTTCAGATTTAACATTTTCTTTGATGGTTGCATTAAATTTTTCCACTGTATCTTCTACACCTGAGATTATTTTCTCTAACTCTTGTATTCTATCGGAGATGGTTACCTCTGCAGTTCCTGTTTTCTTCTCTAAGTTCTCTTGTTCCTGGCTTTCCTCTGTTTGTGCTCTTATCATTGTTTCCATTTTCATCTTCAAATATTGAACTGTTTTATTGATTGCATGTTCCTGAATTTCTTCTAGTGATTTCTTCATTTCCCCTCTATAGGCTTCTGTTATAGCCTCTCTAAGGTCCTGAATTTGTTTGGCCGTATCTTCCTGTATTTGTTGATGGATTAACTAATTTCCTCCTTTATCATCTTCATTATGAAGGATTTGAGATCATTTTCTTGTGCTTCAGTTTCATTTGAGTTTACAGGGTCAATTTCTTTGGGATAGCTAGGTTCTGGAGATGCTATCTTATTTTGACTTTTACTGTTTGTGGTTTTTATGCTGGCCTTTACTCATTTTGCTGTTTCTGATGTTGGGAGGTAGTTCCTGGTGTCCTTCACTGGCCATTGAGAGCAGTTCATTGGTGAGTGGCTATAGGTTGAGACCCCTTACCTGTGGGGATCAGGGAACCCTTCCATGAGTCAGGCAGATGACCTGGGTTTAGCACTGGGGGACTTGGCTTCACACACTAGGCCAGCAGATGCTGATGCTAGTGCTCTGCAGCTCAATGTCTAGTCCAAGAGAGTGTAGGCAGAGCCCCCTCTCCTGCATTTGGCTGGGCTTTGGAGAAAATGCCCACAGCCACCGGGGCCTTGGTTCAGTCTGACAGAGAGTTTGGGTACCACATGTTAGCTTGAGGAATTTGGCTGGGTTTTGGTATTCCTGCATGTGTCTGCTCAGGCCGTGGGGTCTTGGCTCAGTCTGAGAGAGAGAGAGAGAGAGAGAGAGAGAGAGAGAGAGGAAGAAGAAGAAGAAGAGGAGGAGGAGGAGGAGAAGAGAAGAGGAGAGAGGGAGAGAGGGAGAGAGGGAGAGGGAGAGAGAGAGAGAGAGAGAGAGAGAGAGAGAGAGAAAGAGAGAGAGAGAGAAAGCCGCATATAGCCTGTGGCATTTGCTGGGCCCTGAGTCCCTCTTCCCTCTGTAGACCAGTGGGGGTGATCAGAGGTCAGATCTATCCCAGCTCCACATTCTGGGTTCCTCCCTAGCCCAGCAGACACTGAGGCTGGTGCTCTATAACCCACAGTTCAGAGAGAGAGAGAGAGAGAGAGAGAGAGAGAGAGAGAGAGAGAGAGAGAGAGAACAGGTACTGTCAGATAGCTTGTGTTTGGCTGGGCTTTAGAGACCATGTCCTCAGCCACCCAGCCCTGTGGCTTTCTGTGGACTGGCAGGGTAGTCTGAGGTCAGACCCACCAATTCTCCTGGGTTCTCCCTAGGGCCAGAAGATCCAGATGCTGGTGCTTCACCACTCATAGCTCAGTTCCAGATGCAGAGTCCAAAATATATAGCTCAGCTACAGCTCACAGGCATGTGAATGTCCAGACTCTGGGGACTGAGCCCCTGCTCTCTGGGACCAGTTGGGTGGCCCGAGGCCAGAGCCACCTGTTCTGTACAATGTGTGGCCCCCTCTCACTGACCGATTTCTAGGTCTTGTGGTCTGTAGCTCCCAGCCGTGTCGCTAGGCTTCATTCTTCCTATCAGACACAGTGCATGGTCTGCACCACCATCTTGGATCCCCCCTTTTCATCTATATTTCATGCTCTATTTTCCCCAATGGTATCTTTGGATTTAGGAAAATTTAAATTTCTGTAGACTAAGCTGCCATCTCATCCTTTTTCTAAAAAATCAGGGAGGCAGAGGCAGGCAGATCTCTATGAGTTCAAGGCCAACCTGGTCTACAAAGCAAGTCTAGGACAGCCAGGGCTGTTACACAAAGAAACCCCGTCTAAACAAAACAAAGATCCTGTATAAAATAACAGCAACAAGAGCAACAAAAGTAAACCAACCAACTGAATAAAAGCCCCCAAACAAACAAACAAGCAAAAAAGAGGAGGAGGAGGAAGAGGAAGCCATGGAGTATCACTAATTTGTAATAGCAGTCTCAGTATGCCAGGGTTTTGTTTGTGCTTTTAGAGTTGAAGGAGGTTAGAAATGACACTTCCACCCAAAGAAAACAATAATAACTAAACCAAACCAAAAAGAAAAAGAAAGCAATTCATAAGAAACATTAATTTGTTAATTTATAAAAATAAAAAATAATTACAAGATTGATAAAGTCAATTTTGGGGAGGGGAAGTAGGCAATGTTTATAACAATTAAAGCTGGACAAACCCTTTCATCTGTTAATTTCTTTACCTTTATCTGCCCTGGAGGAGGGAATCATCGCTGATTTATATATAGTAGTGTGTATGTTTGAACTGTTCGCTAAAATAACCATTTGTCAGAGTGAAAACTAGAGGAAAATGTAGATTATCTAAATGCTCATTATTAAGGGAATATTTTCACATACTTGGTACAGACATTATAAAATAACACAGAGCCATCTAAAAAAGAGCTGCAGCTGAACCAGTCCTATGACATGATCTCCAAAGACACATTGTGAGTGGGGTGGGGAGGTTGGGAGGGAGAACAAGACACAGAACTTGGCCTAAAACAAAACAAAATAAAACAAACAAACAAAAATCACACTGCTGTGGACATGGGTGGTCTAAATGCAAAAGAAAAATAGAGGAGAAAAGACAGAAATTATGCTGGAGGGTACATGGTTGGAAAAGGTCATAGGGTTTTGAAAAAACAATCGTCTTTGCTTGCATTTCTTGCGCAATTATTTGGTTGGCTAGTTTGTTTGTTATTTTGCTGTTTTTAGTTTTTGTTTTGTTTTGTTTTTGAGACAAGGTTTCTCTGCACAACCTTGGGAACTTGCTCTGCAGACCAGGCTGGCCTGTGTTGTGTAGTTATACATTAATGAAACTAATGAAGAAAAAATACTGTTTATTTACATTTTTTCTGAAACCCTTGCTCCTCAACTCAAGCTGCATCTCCTATTTTCAAAAAAGAACTTCGGTGAGGGGTCTTAACTAACGAATGAAGCTCGCCCGCCCTTCTAAAGCCCGGGCTTTCCACTCGGACAGGTGTGTTCGAAGTCCCTCAGAGACTAGTTCCTGGTGAAAAAGGCCAGAAAAAGTGGAAAATGGAGGCTCAGGGCCTTTGTGCCAGGGAGGCGGCAAGAGTTCAGTCTGCAGACTTTCCACTTGACATTTTCCCCCCCAGGACAGAACATGTAGAGACACATTCGCCAACAACAAAGCCAGCACTGGGTTTTAGAAACAGCGAGAAGCAAAAGCGGGCCTGAGTGAAATTCCTTTGAAGACTACCTGGGCTGTCCATTGTTGACATTTATCCTCTGGGAAAGAATCAGCAAATATGTATGCGGTGACTGCACCCCCAGACTGGGCACTGGATTAAAAACATGGCAAAGCAAACACAGTAAGACGCATGCCAAGCTCGGAATAGCTGGGGCTGTGCAAACAGGTAGAGAAGCCTGCTCAGTTGAAACCTGCAGTTGGGTATTACAGACAGCAGAGATGCGTTGGGGGGAATTTATGAACCTATTTGGACATCATAAGTTTGAAATTTCCAGACGAAATTGAGCCTTGTACGGTTCCATTTATCACACTTTCCATTTCAGCCTGGCCACGACGGAGGGAGTTTAAAGTGACAGCCCGGACTCACCCTTACCCCCAGGCCACCTGATGAAATTGGGGAACAGAGCTTGTGTGGCACGTAGAAAAAAGATGAAAAGAAGGGGACGAGCCGCGGGGGTGGGGGTGGGGGAAGTGGTGTGGAATGAGTGAGCAGGGCCGTGGTGGCGCTGAGCAGGTAAGAGTTCCCCACGAGAAGGGACAAAAGAGGCTGGGGAGGGCCTGATGGAAAGAAAGACCCAAGGAGCAGAGTGAGAAGAAAACTTGCAACTGAGGCCTCCCCCCTGCCCCCCCCCCCCCCGGTGCAAAGTGAAGATGAAAGCGGGGTGCCTGGGAGGGAGGGGGTGAAAACAGTCCAGCTGCTCAAGTAGAACACTGAGCGGGGCCGGCCAATCTAGGGGTGCTGATTCAGAGCCCTGATCAGTCAGAAAGAAAGGCCTAAACAACAAAAGAAGCAAGCGCAAAAGGAAGGTAGTGTCTGGAGGAAGGCAGGCTCCTCCGTGGCATTTTTTTTTTTTTAAACTGCTTTTTAGATTGGGAAAAGAACTGCAAAGTGGGTGGAATGATGCCAGCTTCTCCAAACGTGTGGCTACCTGCCTGCCTGTGGCCAGGATGTTTGCTTGGCTGCCTATCAACTCTTTTTCCTGAGGAGGTGGGAGCCTTCGCTTATCTGTTCTCATCAAATGCCCCGAAACCGCTTCCTGATAAGGCAGGAAGGGCTCTGTGCTTCACTGGGCAAAGAGCGGGAAGTTTCAGAGTAGCCGTGGATAGCTCTCCTCCTTTCTTTTGTTTTGTTTGTTTGTTTGTTTGTTTGTTTGTTTTTTATCCTAGGCTATTCTCGCTATTTTTGCTCCCTCCCATCCTTTAGTTTCAGTTGACGCTTTTCCCCCCCTAGCTGTTAACTTCAAGCAACAATGCTACCTTTAGAAAAAACAGGATTGTGAACTCCAAGAAGCTCAAAACTGGCTTGGGGTAATCAAAGAAACATTTGTATTTGCTTACTCAGTTTTGAAGCATCTCTGGGGACTCACCAGAAGTAACCACTTCTTTTTGGAATTCCATTTGGCTAATTGAAAAAAAAAAGTGTGTGTGTGTGTGTGTGTGTGTGTGTGTGTGTGTGTGTGTCTTGAGAACAAAAAAGAAGATACTGCAGACAAAAGAGATCTTTTATCTCCCCCAGTGGAAGTGTTTTGCATGTAAACAATAAAGTACTTTACATGCAAAACTCAGGGGTGGGTTAATGACTGATTCTGTCCACACGTACATTCTCTAGTAAGTTGTGGTTTAAAAAAAAATGCCCTCGAGGCTGCGGTGCGTGTGGGAAGGGAGAAGATCTCAGTCAGTGAAGTGCTTGTTGAAACAACAGGAGGATCTAAGTTGGATTCTTCAGAACCCACATAAAAATGCCAGGCATGGTGGGAGGCTCTTGCAGTTCTGGTCCTGGGACTAGCTGGCTAGCCAACTTAAGCAAACCAGCCAGCTCTAGGTCAAATGAGAGACCTTGTCTCACAAAACGAAGTGCCTGGTTCCTCAGAAGTGACATCAGAGGTTGACCTTTGGCCTTCACAAACATGGTCACATGCAGCCACAAGAAAATGCATACACACATGCACACACACATGCTTACACACACATGTGCATACTCATACACACTCACACAGGTGCATGCTCATACACACACACACATACACACACACACACACACACACACACACACACACACACACACACACACCACATGCATACTCAGGCACAGATGCACTGCCCTTGAAATAAAGTTTCCTGCTTCCTCCTCACAGACTCATAGAGACATCAGTCATTTTGTGATATTCGACTTGATCGTTGGATAAGCAATTAACATGTGCTTCTTTCAGATAGAGCCAAATGTCTCATCTGATTTTCAGATAATGGCATTTCAAGCCTTTGATTCAAATGCGTGCACAGTATACGGGAGACGGTTCCATTTGGGGCGACTGATCAGACCTGCGAAAGCCCAACAGCGGGATGCTCATCAATGACTTAGGCTGCTGCTCAAGGTGAAGTGGTTCCTGGTGCTCAGGTGGTTGTGCCGAGCTTCGAGATATTCCCAAGTGCATCTCCAAAAGTGCTTCAAGGATGCCTATGATGGGAGTGCTGACCACGTGAGCACCATGTAGATGCACAGCTAGCCTGCTGTTCTCTGAAAGGCAGGAGGGGAAACAATAACATTAGATGTACCTAGTGTGCTGAGCAAGCGCTTCTCCTGGCTCCTTCCCCCAAAAACCTGAAACTGGTGTTTTGGAATCAAAGGAGGCAGTAGTGTGATTGGACTGGCTGCTGTAAGATGTGCTCGCGGCTTTCCTTCTCTCACTTGGGATCGACCTGAAAATGTGTGTTCTAAATCTCTTTTCACAATTATGAAGTTTCGCTTCCAATGCAAAAATATCTCACAGGCTAAATGAGAGCAAACACCCCTCTAGAGGGGCATGTTGGCTGTCTCCCAGACTAATATGGGGTTATGGTCCATGATAGGATGAGATGAGGTAAAAATTTCCCATTGCTCCTCAGATAGACAGGAAATTGTCGAGCTTGAAATAGATTTGGGCTAAGTCACCAATTAAAAGAATTTGGATCAGAAAAAAAAAAACCCAACGTGGAATATGATGTAGATTTTTCCAGTTCTTATTCAGGGAACCTTATTGCAAAAGGTTGAAAGATAATTGAGAAAATAATTTATATGGTGGCGAGAGTTATTTGTGTGAAGATAAAACACAGAGTCCTTTTCATTGAGGTAGGGAAACTGCCAAATAGCTCTTGGTGATAATTCTACGCACAGAATTTTCATAGTGGGCTTCAGTACCTTGCCAGATGAAAGCTTTTGCTCAGTTTAAAGTTGGAAAAGAGATTTGAGTCCCCACCAAGGATAATGTGTTAAGCTTGGTAATTAAAGACTGTTTTTCATAAATAATGCCAAAAGCACAGGGGGAATATTGGCCTCATATATTACTGCACTTTAAAGAAATCAAGGACTTAATAACATTCTAGACAGGAAGGCGCACATACACATTACCGTCAGGGCATAATATAAACCTGTATAGGTTTTAAACAAATATTAATGTGCAATATTAAGAGACAGTGTGCTTGCCGTGTCTGTAAATGATGGTAGATTTTGAAAATATAATAACAACTTTTCGCCATACAGCCTAGGACTATTCAAAGGGAGGCCCATGCTCTGCAGCTGGTCCACATCTGGACGAAGCCCAGGAGATAAGCAGAGGACCTGAGCTATGGCATTCAGGAACTTAGACAGTGAAATGGCGGCAGTTGGCTGTCGTGATTTGCAAATGAGATTGGGTTTTCCATGTCTTCATTATTTCAATTTCCTACTTTTGCATCTTTATTGCATTTTTTTTTTTTTACAAATGTACTTGTCTGCATGGCTGCACAGAACTCTGCAGAGAATTAGTGAAACACTAACAGTATGGTGCTTTGAGAAATCTCTTCACTATCATTTGAATGGGCGTCGTCTTGGTGTTCATGATTTCACGTGACTATATCAGAAACACTGGCCACGTACATTGACTGTGGTTGCTGTTGCTTTAGCAGGCCCTCCCTCATGCCAGCCAGTCTCTTTTATTTACTCTACCAACACCCTCACCTTCTTTCTTTCCCTCCCACACCCAACAGTCTGATTTTGAGGCTTTACAATCGCTTTTTCCTTTGGCTGGAATGCTATCCCTTCTCCCTTACCGAAGATATTGCTATCTCAGCCTTAAAGTCACCGCCTCTGGCTGAGGTCACTGATTCTGATACATCCCTGGAAGACTTTTCATGGTCACTCTCAAGTGATGGTCTCATGGTCACATATATGTGTGTGTGTGTGTGTGTGTGTGTGTGTGTGTGTGTGTGTGTGTATGTGTGTGTGATATATCTATAAGCATATATATGAATATAATATATGCATCCCTTTTCTTTCCATACTTAATTGTTAATGAGAGTTTGAAAGTTGCCTGTTTCATTCACTGCTGTATCTAGGTCAATGTATATGACATGTTGACATGTTGAGTTCATTAAGAGACTATTGGACAGCTTGGATATCCATATACCCTTAATAGATGGTAAGCCTCTCAAGGCCAGATTTGATTTCACTGACGTATATTTCCCTCACATTTTGGTCCAGCAATTTGGTGCAGAGAAACTATTTAAAAATGCCTTTGGTTCTGAGGCTTGAACGGGGAGCCTTGCACATATTAAGCACACGCTGTGCCACTGAGCTACATCCCAGTCATGAGTAACGCCTTCTGAGGAAATAAAAAAAAATGTATTGTCCCTTGAGAGCATCTGTGTGAGTGTCCCATAGGCAGCTGGACTCAGATAATTGCAGAAGATTTCATCTTCTGCTCTTTTGTCACCACCAGGCTTCCAAGCTGGGGACCACTGTCACAGCTGATTCTTCCCTAGCCTCAAGGGAAAGGCAAACACAAGACACTGGGATTCCCCTATTGCTTCTACTTTTGTGTGTTTTCTTTTCTTTTTTTTTTTTTTTCCTGAGACAGGGTTTCTCTGTGTAGCCTTGGCTGTCCTGGACTCGCTTTGTAGACCAGGCTGGCCTCGAACTCACAGTGATCTGCCTGTCTCTGCCTCCCGAGTGCTGGGATTAAAGGCGTGAGCCACCACCGAAGGCTCCAATGTGTGGCTGGAAACTTCTTTCATTGCCCCTTCCTTCTCAAGATGGCTGCAAACCCTAGAGAGGTTCTTGCCTTTGGCAATGTGGGTGATGTTAGAGGAAAGAGAAAGCACAAGTGAGGATTTGACATAGTTGAATGTGTAGATATAGAAGAAAGGAAAACTGCAAATAATATGATATAAAAACAAAAGAAAGTGTAAGATTCTTGTTAATGTGTTAATGGATTTTTTTTCTTTTTGAGACAGAGTTTCTCTGTGTAGCCTTGGCTAATCTGGACTCTCTTTCTAGACCAGGCTGTCCTTGAACTCACAGAGATCTGCCTACCTCTGCCTCCAGAGTGCTGGGATTAAAGGCATGTGCCACCACACCTGGCTGTGTTAAAGGCATTTTAACTCTATACATACAATTAACGTTTATATTAGGGACTAGAATCCCTTGGAGCACATCTTTAAGCCCATCAGAGGCAGTTAAGCTATCTTTGTGTTCAAAGTCAGTCTGGTCTACATAGTAAATTTTAGGCCAGACGGGGCTGTGTAATGAAATCCTGTCTCAAACCAACAAACAAACTGGCAAGATTTGGGGCTCAGAA
This sequence comes from Acomys minous, assembly GCF_964271855.1. Classification (NCBI taxonomy): domain Eukaryota; kingdom Metazoa; phylum Chordata; class Mammalia; order Rodentia; family Muridae; genus Acomys; species Acomys minous. The sequence goes on from NC_140500.1 coordinate 45,536,513, forward strand.
GTTTAGAGTGTTTCCTGCTCTTCCAGAGGACCTAGATTCAATACCCAGAACTCACAGTGGCCAGCTCACAATTTCCTGCAACTCTAACTCCAGGAGCTATACCATCCTGTGGCCTCCAAGGGAACCCAAATCCACATGTGTACACATACATACCTGCATGCATGCATGCATACATACATACATACATACATACATACTACATAGACACACACATATACACACATACACACACACATGGACATTAAAAACTCTAAAACCTAAGGTCAATGAACTTGATACGTATTTGAATATTAATAATAAAACAGCAAATGACAAGCCTGGTGGGGGAATGGTCCGATAAAGACATGGGAGGGCTGGCAGCTGCAAAAGGACCAACGGGGGTTTGTATCTCATCTGAAGTCCATGCCAGGGAAGCAGCTTGGGGAGTGGATAGTAAGCGAATGGAGCCAAAGTATTAGGTTGTCTGTTTCTCTTCTCTTCTTTCTAAACCTGGCTATGTTAGTGTACAAGGATAGTACATTTTTGCTAAAAATGTGTTGAATAGGATGGATGAAGAGGCTGAGGCAATTCAATAAGAGTGAAGGAAACAACCCACGGAAGAGAAAGATCATCCAGTCCAACAGCAGGGCCCTTCTGGAAAGGGTCGCGAGGCCACCCACAAAGGACACCAGAGTGCTTAGAATGTACTGACTGCGATGTCTACAGTAGCTTTTTAACAAACAGAACCATTGCATTAAATTTTTTTAATTAAGAAATTTTAGCAATGGGGAAAAAAACTTGCACACATACAGGAAATAGATAATTATTTTAACATTTGGTGGCCTTTTATTAAATATTCTGAAAAATATAAACTCCATGGATGCCAAATTTTGCAACATGATCTTCTTCAGTCTGTTGCTATGAAGAAGCAGCTGAGTGGAAAGAAAGAAAAGTCTCTATGCTGAGGGGAAAGATGGCTTGTTTTCTGGCCTCCCATGCTTTTCTTCTCCTTGCCATTTAGGCAACAATAAACTTGTCAAAGATTTATTTGGGGGTGTAATCCTAGACCAGACTCATTAATAGGTGGCCTTTTGAAAACCAGGATAGGACGGGATAGATGAAACAAAAACCAAAACCAAAACCATAATGAATTTAGGTTAGTTCATGTTTATCTTTAAAGGAATTGTTGTTTTCTGTGTACCTCAAGTTAATATTTTACAGGTTATGTTTCTGCATGCAGTCGCTGTGGTCATTATTCATTTCCAGTAAGATTAAAAAATGAATGTTAATTATTCTAGATATGATGTGCAGTATTAACCCATTGATGGGAAGAAAAGGAGGATTCTGTGTTCACCGCTACTCAAACCCAGAGGCATGGGAAGAAGACAGTGGGATATGGAGAGGCTGGCTGCTGACTTTGCAGCCTCAGGGTGGTCTAATGGAAACACTTACTAAGTATGTGAACTTAGGTCAGAAGTTTGATGTCTCTGAGCCTGCTCTGCAGGGCAGAGGATGCGCTGCTGCAGAGCTGTAAGGCACATGGAAGGAAACGAGGCCTGAGAAGTGGGGTGCTTCTGGTGTGCAGTTAGTGCAACCGTGCTGATGGAGAGCCTGGTCTGGTCTGAGTGTAAAATGCCTTATGGTTTGCATAGCCTTATGGTTTGACTACTGGGCCCCCCGCTACTGACAGTATTTTGGGAGGTAGTGGTTCCGTAAAGACGGATAAACAAGGCAGAGGAGGGAGGTTACTGTGGGCATGCCTTGAAGTTTGTAGCTTGGCCCGACTTCCTGTGCTTCTTATCTATCATCTATCTATCTGTCTATCTATCTGTCTGTCTGTCTGTCTGTCTATCTATCCATCCATCCATCTATTTCATGTGTGTGTGTGTGTGTGTTGTGTGTGTGTGAGAGGGGGGGGAGGGAGGGAGGGAGGGAGGGAGGGAGGGAGAGAGAGAGAGAGAGAGAGAGAGAGAGAGAGAGAGAGAGAGAGAGAGAGAGCGCACACCAAAGCCAGCAGAAGCCAAAAGAAGCCAAAAGAAGGTACCAGCCTCCTGGAAAGTGGAGTTACAGGCAGCTGTGAGGCACTCTGTAGATACTGGGAATGATGCCTGAGTTCTTGACAAGAGCAGTGTCCAGGTATGTATGTATGTGTTCTTAACTATTGAGACGTCTCTTCAGCCCTACTTCCCGTCCTGTCTGTTTCTTGATGTGTCAAGATGTTTCAAGCTAGCACCGCCACAGCTGTTCCTGTGCCCAGCTCTTCTTAGCCATTACAGACCACATTACATTAAACCATTAGCCCAAACGAATCTTTCCTTCCTTATGTTCATCAGCCTAACATTTTACCACAGTGACCAGAAAAATAGCTAACACACAGACAACAGGGATTACATATGAAGTGACAGGAAACCTTACATGGAATGTAAGGTATAAATTTGCACCTCAACGTGAAGAGTGGTGCTCCCATTGCGACTCTCACTCCAATCCTTTCACCCACTCAAAGAGAACATCTTTATTGGATGGTAGAACACCTGAGGCACTTGCTAGTGGTTTTTATTTTGTTTGTTTGTTTTGGTTTTTTTTTGTCTGTTTGTTTGTGGAGAGAAGAAATTAAGCCTTATTATTTTATAGAAAATGCTAATGGTTTGATCTTCTGTTTTTAAATAAAATTTTAAAGTCTATTTTCTCATTATGAGAGTTGACACTCGATACTAGTTCCATGTTTATAATAATATAAAAAATTTTAAGCTATATTTTAATAAAAATAGAGTTTGTTTTAAAAAAAAATGAAGTCAAATAACACAGGCAATTGCAAGTAGAACAAAAATCTTGACCTTGGCCTGCTAAAGACAGAAACTTAGCAAGGGCTGGAATTGCTCCGCCATTGTTTGCTTCCACGGGGCAGTCCTGCCTCTTCACAGTGAACGTCTTAGCCAGATTGTCTTTAGGGGAAAGGGCAGCCTGGCAACTGCATCTACTAATCTTAATCTTTGATGGTGATGGGGGTGGGCCTGGGTTCTTGATGGGACCAGACAAATGAGGAACCATAAGAGGTCTTAAAGGAGAAGGGGGCTGTACATAGTGGTTAGAAAGAAAACTGAACAAGAGCATGGAGCATGCCTACACACACACACACACGCACACACACACACACACACACACACACATGCACGCACGCACGCACGCACACACGCGCACACATACACACACACACGCACACACATACACACACGCGCGCACACACACACACACACACACACACACACACACACACGCAGACAATACATTCTGCTCATCTCACATGACTTTATGTGCCACCTATGGAAGGTGGCCAGAGTGGCCTAGCTCTTCCGGATTTTATCATCTTGCTGAGACTAGCCTTGAACGCCTGAGCTCAAAGGTATCATCTTCCACAGGCTCCCAAGGAACTGGGAGTATAGGTCTGTCCAATCCCTAGTTTACTGTGGCACATAAACAGAACACTTACTGACTCTAAGTGCATAGCTCAAAGTGGCATCAAACACAAAACTACAACCAGCTGCCTGCTGCTGCTGCTGCTCCTTCTCGTCCTCCTCCTCCTCCTCTTCTTCTTTTTCTTATCTTTCTTCTTCTTTTTGATTTTTTGAGACAGGATTTCTCTGTGTAGCCTTGGCTGTCCTGGACTCGCTTTATAGGCTGGCTTCTAACTCACAGCGATTCACCTGCCTCTGCCTCTCGAGTGCTGGGATTAAAGGCGTGCGCCACCACCGCCTGGCTACAGGTTCTTCCCTCTAACAGAAACGGTGTCACACTGGAGAGACTGCCTCATTGTCCTTCTTTCCTACCCCCCACCGTTGTCCAGCCCACTATCTACTGCGATGACTCTGCCTATTCTAAGATCTTCAAGAAACGTGAACTCAGATACGTATCCTTGCGTCTCCTGTTTATTTCATGTAGCCTGTGGCCCAAAGGTTCACCAGCGATGTAGCATGTAGCAGCATTTCTTTCCTTCTCAACACCAATTAGTATTCTGTTGTATGATTTAGTTTCTATTTCACACTTGGACATTTGGAGTATTTCTCCCTGTGGCACATGGTTATTACACAGAGAGAAAAGGGATGTGGCTCAGAATCACTAGGACTTTTGTGGGGGGGGGGCGACGACATAAAACTCACAACTTAACGAAAAAGTGGGTGCTATTACAAGGCATGCAGAAGTGATTTGATGAAGGTTTTGTTTGTTTGTTTGTTTGTTTGCCTGCTTTTAAAGCACCTTTTCTACCATATGTGTTTCTAAAAGTTTTCTTGATACCAACATGGGATTGTGAAAATGAACTACTCTATTTTTCAAAGACACTTTATTTTAAAAGTAAGCATTCTGTGTCTTTCTCCAATTCATAATGACCTCGTGCACATGTGTTCATGTATGTGCAAATGGAGTCTAAATGTCAAAGTTGAGTGTCTTCTTCAATTACTTTCTACCTTATGCTTGTGTTTATCATTGAGCCTGGAGCTCATGACAGGATGGGAGACTGTCCAGCAAGCCTCATTGCTCCCCCTGCCCCTAGTGGGAGTGTCCCTGGGAATAACATATGTGGCATTTACATGGACCCAGGGACCCTACACATAGGTCTATGTGCTATATGGAAACCATGTTACCAACTGAATCTTCTTTCTATCCCAACACAATGTTTTTTTAAAAAGAAACTTTTCCCCAACAAGTTAGGCTTCTGACCACCGATGTACAGCATAACCATTGAGGGTCTCATCCAAGATGAACCCATTAAACTATTTCTGTTCATGGTGGCTCTGGGATGCAGATGGCCATCTGGCTGGTCCACTATGTATCTGGAGACTTAGACTGCCTTTCTCATTTCATGTGCACTGAGAAGTTGATAAAGTTGGTACCAACAAAGGAAAGTTTCAAGAAGAAGAGAAAAAGAGAATGGGATAAGGCTGGCCAGGCTTGTAGTAAGCATTCCATTTTTTTCCCCCTAGCCATCCCTGTCCTTAAAGAAATCCTACTTTCTCCAAATATTGGTCTGGCTTGGCTAGACATCTCTTTTTTGTATTTCAAGAATCTTACTTACATTATTTTTTGGATTCTTAGATTAGAAATAAAAGTAGAACACACACACACACACACACACACACACACACACACACACACACACACCCCAACTCCTAATCAAAGGATTCCATTTATATAATATGCAAACACTTGCTTCAACCTCTGTTCCAGTTCATGTGAAGTGACTGAGAGTTCACTATGCTACAAGATGTTTCAAGAAACTACTTCTTATCTTGGGAAATGACCCCAGAGAGAAGAGAACATCTTACTTCTTAGGTCAGCCACACAGAGTCTGTAACCTGCTAGAGTGTCATCATGTCAGTCTTCTCAGGCCAACCCCATCCTAACTCAGCTGAAGAATGGAAAGTAATAATATGCTTACACAGAGAATAATATTTTGCTTCTCAATCAACTACCCACCCAATCTGTATCCCAGCTGTGTGTGATCCTTTGCCTCAAAGCTTGAGGCTGCCAGAAAACCCAATATGTTAAACGGAGAAAACACTGTCCTTAAGTAACAGTGCCCCATAGTGCAAGCAACATCCTGACCCGCCCTAAAAGCTGTAGCTAATGTTTGCTACAGTGTGGGGAGAGGTATTAGGGGGCAGGAAATACAGTTTAAAATGAAATCAAGAGCTACAGAGAGTTTTTTATTCATGTGACATGAGTTTGTGATGAATTACTCGAACGCTTTCAAAACCCTAGTAAATGGATTGATATGACAACAGATTTTGTCCCGTGGCTTATTTAGTCCCTACATTTAAATTACAGAGAGGGGAGGGCATTGACTCATTTGGACCACTAGAAAAGCATTTACGGTCCTAGAGAGAGTGCTAGAAGTAATGGCTCAAGGGAGGGTTTTTCAAGCACCTTTGTAGACCAAGGAACGTCATCAGAAGAGAGAAATTATAAAGACATGGGCTTGGGAGACAGAACAGCAGGTGTGGGGAATTATGCCCCAAGTGTAGAGTAACTCTGGGGAGGTCATGTGGATCAATGGATTTCAACCTGGTCTCCTCCAAATGGCATAGCCAAGTATTCACAGCTCTTGCTAGGCAGCCAGAATGATTTCATGATTCTGGAGGTGGGACCCCCCCCCAACTATATTTAACATATTCTCCCAGGGAATCCTGAAGTGCAGCAGAGCTTCAGATCCACTTACACTAAGGTGAAGGGAGGGCCAGGGAGTCTGTCTTAAGATCTACTGCTGTGATTAAACAGCATGACCAAAAGACAACTTGGCTGGTGGTGTCGGGGATGTTTCAGCTTACAACTCTATCACTGAAGGAAGTCAGGGCAGGAACTCAAGGCAGGAACCTGGAAACAGGAACTAAAGAGAGACGGTGGAGGAGCTCTTCTTGATGGCTTGCTCACGGGTTGCTCAGCCTGCTTTCTTATATACATCATGACTACCCCCTAGGGTTGACATCATTAATATGGGCTGGGATCTTCCACTCTTTCTTTTCTTTTCTTTTTTGCGGGATGGGGGATGGGTTTCTCTGTATAGTTCTGGTTGTCCTGGAACTCATGCTGTGGATCAGGCTGGCCTCAAATGCTCACATCTGCTTGCCTCTGTCTCCCAAGCGCTGGGATTAATGGCATGTGCCATCACCTTCTGGCCTAGGGACCTTCCACGGTAATTATCAACCAAGAATCTGCTTCACAAGCTTGCCCACAAAGCCAGTCTTATGGGGGAGTTTTCTTGGTTGATGTTCCCCGTCTTCAGATAAATCTAGGTTGTGTAAAGTTGACACATAAACCACCAGGACCCAAACAAATAGCAGTGGGTTCAAATTAGCTTGTCTTCTTACTGGCTAGGTAATGTTGACTATTTACCTAAACATAGAGAGATTTTTTTTTCCTTCCCTGGCAAAGTGTGAAAAATGATTCCCATTGCACACTAATGTAATGTTTAAATTTACATCATTTATAGATAAACTTGTCAAGGTGCTTGATACACTGAATTAATGGTGCCATGTTCTTAAGCCCCAAATGGATGGAGGTAGCACTTTGTCAAGCCAATCTAGTCAAGATTTCAACCCATACCCCAACTGTCACACCAATGGCTTTCATTAGGGTGAAAGCACTCTCTTATTTACCAACAGCACAAATGCCATCTTCATAGATTTATTCCCTCCACTTATGGAATTGCTAAGTGTGGAAGACCAGAGACAACTATATTTTTGTATAAACATTTCAATAAGCCTTTTGTTAAAACAACCTTTTTTTTTTTTAATTTATGACTTTAGGTGTTTTACCTGAGTGCATATCTGTGTACTGCTTTTGTTTAGTAGGCCATATCCTCTAGAACTGGAGTTACAGAAAGTGGTGAGCTTTTATGTGGGTCCAGAGAAGCAAACCAAACTCCTTTGCAAGAGCAGCAAGTGCTCTACCCCTGAGCCATTTCTCTGGGCCCTTTAGTTATATCTCACCTCCTATTTTTCCATCAAAAATACTATTAATTTCATGTTTCATTTTAATAAATGCATCAAAGAATTAGGATCTATGTTATCTACCAGTGGTGCTGTTGGGAGGTAGTGGGACATTTAGCAGGAAGGGACTTGGGATCATGTGACTCTGTCAAATTCTCACCACTTGATTTTCTTGCCTGGACATTGGATATGTAGTTTTGTTACCCAGCCCTGCTGTCATCCTATACCCTACCAGAAGCCCAGAGCAATGTGTCAACTGATCTCGAAGTGGGAACTTCAGAACTGTGTGCTAAATTGGAGCTTTCTTTTATAATTACTTTAGCTTGTGATAGAGTCAAGGAAGCCAACACAACGAGGAAACGCAATGAGGTTCTATTGTGCAGAACCAAGGTGATGAGAGATTAGTGTTTGTGTTTTCTGTAGTACAGGAACTCATTCTGATGTATACTAGGAGTGTCTCCATAAAGTCATCAAAAGCCAAAAGTATTATAGGTAACAAATGTATCAATCTTGACAAACCATTGGAAAGTCCAACCATCAGACCATTAAAAGTCCAAATTTGCTTCAATGTAAATTAGGTTTTGTCTCAATGAACTGTTTAGAAGTGAAAAACAAACAAAAAACAAACAAATGAACAACAAAAAAACAACAACAACAAACCCCAAACCCAAAACAACACAAATGAAACCACTGTGTGTACAGAATCAGAACACCTCATAAAAAGGACTTGTTCAGAGAATCTGCTCCTAGCATCTTCATGGTGCTGTTAAGTCATGATCCAAGTATCACACATGCCTACTAGACAGAGTATCACCTATGTCCAGCATGAAACGAGTATTATTAGACAGGGCAGATAGGGCAGCATTATACATAACAAGAGAAAAAGTGAGTTAATTTAATTAGATATAGAAATTGCCCGAATGATGAAACTGTCAAAGTAGGATTTAAGAATTGCTCTATAAATATATTTTAAGGAAACTGTGGACAAAATGAGATAACAATAATGAATTTTAGCAAAGAAATGAAACACAAATAGCAGGGTTCATAGATAAGGGTACAGCAATGAAAAGGAAAAATACACTGATGTGCCAGACATGGTAGTGTATGCCAGTCATGCTAGCATATAGGAGCAGAGGAGGCAGGAAGATTGCAGGAGGATTATTTCAGGTCAGCCTGCATTACCTAGTGAGATCCTGTCGCAAAGCTACATTTGTATTCACAGGTAACTATAACAGCATATCGGATACTATGGCCAAAACCATCAATGATTATGAAGGTTAAAAAAATCGTGCAAAGCTGGGTATGGTGGTGAACATCTTTAATTCCAGGACTCAGGAGGCAGAGGCAGGCAGATCTTTGTGAGTTCCAGGCCAGCCTGGTCTACAAAGTGAGTCCACAGCAGCCAAGGCTATTACACAGAGAAAGCCTGTCTTGGAAAAAAATCATGTAAATTTAAGCATATCCATAGAAAAGATAAAAGTAGTTCTACAAAACTTAGAAAGTGTGAGACAATAGTACAGTGTATGCAACCAGAGTCTTCAGGACATATCTAGAAGAAAAGATAAAGCATATTCTTAAAGAACATTTTTTTAATTTAATGTAAGACTAGTAGCTCAGCAAATGCTGAATTAATTGAACCAAGAGGAATAAACTAAGATTATATCTTAGAGCATCATAGTAAAACTGGTGCGATCTCATGATAAAGAAGCAGCTGCCAGTGGGTGAAAAATATATATAGGGGAACAATGATAAGGTTTTTCATTCCAATCATGGGGCATAATAAAAAATATATGGATGCGAAATGCCAGTTATGTATAACTCAAGAGTGGCTTAAAATACTCCTGCCAAGCTAGAATTTTATATCCAGAACAACTGACATTCAAAAATGAAGTCAAAGCCAGGTGTGGTGGTGCACGCCTGTCATCCCAGCACTCAGGAGGCAGAGGCAGGTGGATCTCTGTGAATTCAAGGCTAGTCTGGTCTACAAAGTGAGTCCAGGACAGTCAAGGCTACACAGAGAAACCTTGTCTTGAAAAACAAAGAGAAAGAAAGAAACAAACGAATAAAATGAAGTCAAATTGATGGAGAGATAGTCCAGTAGTTAAGAGTACATGCTATCCTTCCAAGGGATCTGAGTTTATTCTGAAAACTCATGCAACTCCAGCTCCAGGGTATCTAATGCCCTCACACACATGACATGCACACTGAGATACACACACATGAATAAAAATGAAAATAATTCCTGTAAAAATGAAGTAAAAACAATATTTTAAACCTGCAGAATTATTTCTTTGAATAAGCTTTAAATTTTCTTTAAACATAATTTATAGCCAACTTCTGGTAAGGTTGGAAAAGGAATATGTTTATATTAACCTCTGTTGGAATGAACTATAAAATTCCATATTTAAAAAACAATTGCAAGGCACTAAAACTGTTTAAGAGCAGCCAGAAACCAGTGGAGAGTTTAATTTCTAACACTGTGACTGAAAGGGATAAGAATGATGAGTGTCTGCAGTTTTCTGGCTTGACAATGCTGCTTCACGCAGGCGGTGGCTGAAGGACGGGGCAGGTACAATATCACCACCTTGCTGAACAAAAGGCTGGAGATTAGACTGGGGCCCAGAGAATTAAAGAGGAGACATATGGACAATAGAAACATGTAAGAAGTTGCAAAACCCAAAGCCAGAGTTTAACAACAACCATTGGCCACTGAATGGCAAGTTACTGGGGAGGATTTGGTGGTATTCAAGGACATAGGTAAAGACCAGGGAGAAATGTGTTATCTTGACTGACAGAATGACATAGAATCTTGCTCTGTCTATTCACATATGAACACACACACACACACACACACACACACACACACACACACACACACACACACACACACCCCATTTCATATAACATAGATATTCTCAATAGCAAAACTGGTAACCTAATATATAAAATGCAGACTTAAGCAAGTTTAGGACTAGGAATACCAATATAGGCAAAGGATGTGAGCCAACAGTGTGAAAAGTTAAAAAGCCTAGGAGGCTGCCTAGCATTGGCAAGGCCTGAGGACAAGCTCTAATATAGCCAGAAGGCCTACGAGCATGCGTGAAGATTCACTAATAGGAAAACACTAATTAAAATCCCGAGGCATCAGTTCATACCCATCATATGCACAGGAATCAGTTGGCTAACGGAAATCAGCAGGGACCATGGCAACGTAAGAGTCTGTACTTTGGTCTGCGGGTTTTGGTTTACACGTGTATCTTGACTCCCTATAACTGGATAAGTGCATCCTGGGTATATACACCAGGCAGAGTCTCACTCGGATTCCCAACAGAGCAGGCGTGCAGATGCCCCTCAGCCTTATAGCAGTGGAGATACAGAGCATACTTCATGATTCTTGCGTGACCGAATTATGTATGAATCACTCTAGGCTCATTCTTTGGAGCTCTATGTAACAACAACAACAACAACAACAACAACAACAACAAAAACAACAACAACAGGCCCCAAACCAAAAACAAAACAAAAAGCAAAACAAAACAAAACAAGCCCCCAAAATCAAATAGGTAAAGGCACATAGGAACTAGAAAAAAAATTTTTAAAAAGAGAGTCAAGTAGAGTCAAACCCCCAAACAAGCTGTACAGCATGTGCTGTGGGAGTCAAATCAACGTTACGAAACCACATGCAAATAACACAGGGCACAGCAGATGTACTCTATCACTTGTCTGCTGGAGAGGGCAAGGTGGGAGAGGATTCCACAGACAAAGTGAAGCAGAAATACAAAGGAAGGAAAGAGGGCCTTGCCTCATCCAAGAAGATGCTGAGACCGTTTGGGGGAAATAGTTCATTCACATGTACTTGTCGAAGAAAAATAAGACTTAGGTACTTCTGTTAATTTAGTGCAAACTATCTAGTGGGCTCCTCAGAAACATCACATCAAATCTGGATTTGAAGCCATTTTTTTTTTCCGTATGATATTCCCTAGAACAATGCCTATAAGATAGTTAGTACTTTGTGAAAGTAGGTTGTCTGTAACATGTGAGGGAACAAGTGGCCTTTTCTGGAATGCTCGCATTTTATCAGTCTGAGTCCTGGTAACTTGTTAATAAGCTAGAAGCTCCTTTTCTCCCCCCATCCTCGCAAAGTATAACTTCTCACACAAAAACCAGTGCGTGACTGCTGCAGGAATAAAATAAGTATGTGTGTCAGATTTCTGCTACTATGACAAAATGCTTGTGATAGACAACTTACAGGAAGGAAAGGTTGGATTGGACTGGTGATGCCTGATGTTTTGCCATTCCCCGTGGCTGTGAGCCTATGATGGCGAGTCACATCATGGTAGGAACATGTGTGGCCTTCAGGAAGCAAAGAGACCCAAAGGGGGCATAGTCTACATTGTACCACCAAATTGTGCCATAAATAACCTTCGTCTATCAGCACCCGTCTCCTATAGTTTCACCCAGTAGTGTCACAGGCTGAGCATGGAAACCTTGAGCTTTGAAGAGCATCAAGGCCCAAGCTGTCACGATGAGAAATACAGAACGACACGGGACACATGCAGTCGAGTCTCACTCCCAGCACAATTTGTGTTAATGATGTTAGACAATGAAAATCATCCTGTGAGTACTTTATTTATTTTTCTGAAGTATCCCTACTTGGCATCCTTTCTGCTCTCTATGCCACTAAAGCTTTAGAAGTAGCACATACATTGAAAAGACACAATATACTTTTTTTAAACAACACCTTATAATTCTTACTCCTGCCCCACCCCCCACCCCTTCCACAGTTCTATCTGGCTTTCTAGCGGTTGGTCTAAATTGGATTTTACTGTATTTGGCAGGTCCTTGGTATTATATAAATCACTCTCTTATTAACATTCTCACACCACTAATTAGTTAAGGGACCGTACCCACTGTGCACGTGTAGCTCCCACTACCTTCACGAGGATTTAACATTCATACCTTAGGGCAGAATTGGCATTTAACAGGAGAAATTGTTTCATGTGAATTAACCTTGAGGACGAGAGATAAATAATCCAGGAGGTTCCAGAAAATTCCCAAGTGTCATCACTGGGAATCCCATGCTCACAGAATGGCCCAAATAGCAGTGGCATACTCAGAAATTTAAACCACCCTCCATCGATTAGAACTATCTATAGTCTTCCATTTATGTTAAATCCTTCTAGAGAAAAACACTTAAGGGGTTTTGGTCATCGCAGCGCACAGTTTGTAGCATTAGCTGCAGCCACGGATGTTCCACAGTGTTCGTCTCCTGCCCCTTTAAATTATTTCAGTTATTGCTGATGATTTGGGTTCCTCATTAATAATAAAGAACTAATTTCTGTGGATTTTGCAAAAACAACATCATGTCAGTTGATTTTTACCAAAAGTGAGAAAATGTGGGCCTTGGAAAGTTGCAGCCATTTTTAGAATTTCTATGTGCCGGGCATCATGCATGGATTTGCATAAAAGTCATTCTGAACCACAATTTGATGTGTGAATACATGCAACTAGCAATACAATGAAAGGGTATCAAACTGCTGTTTTAAAAGAAAACCCTGCTTGTGTGTGGGGTGTGTAGGGAACACTGTCGAGAAAAAGCTAAAATAAATAAATAAATAAAAGGTAGGGGGTGATTTTTAGGTCAGATCTTAAATGAAGAAAGTGAGAATGGAAGCCTGAATAGAAATACTAATTAGGAACAGGAAAACCAGACATATGAGTATATGTAAAAAAAAAAAAAAGGAGGGCATTGGAGCTAGGGGTGCTGTTACTGAGGCTGTGGCACAGTGAGGGAGAACATGATACATACATACATATTACATATATATTACATATATAATTTAGTTTCTCTTATGAAGCTCAGAAATCCATTTTAAATAATAACAGTAAAGTTTTGATTTGGAGAGAATATGACCAAATATGTAATAAATATACATGTTAGAAAATTCTGAAAGTGAGGGTCTGGAGAGCTGGCACTACCAGTAAAACACCTGTTTCACTAGCAGGAAGACTTGAGCTCCAGATAGAGAAGCTCGGTACAGCGGTGCAGGTCCGTGAACCCAGTGCAGCTCGGGACAGTGGTGCAGGGCTTTGAACCCCTTGCTGAGGAGACAGACACAGGAGAACCCTTTGGGCTTTCTGAATGGGTGAGCCCTAGACTGAGTGAGAGACCCTGTCTCAAAAATGGAGAGCGATTAAAGGACGACCTGATGTCAACCTCTGTCCTCCATTTACACAAACACACACACACACACACACACACACACACACACACACACACACACACACACATATATATATACTTACACACAGAAATGAGAGAATTTTATACATACAAAGGTGAAGTCAGCACTTATGAGAATCCTTATTAATAAAACAACAACTATGCTGTTTCGAGGGCCATCTAAGATCTTTTTTCTATCAGCAGCAAAGATATTAACTCTATCTGTGGGAGCCGCATATTTCAGGAGACACTGAGTCCTCTCTCGAGTCACAAGATTGGGCAAGAGTTGCTGACTTTAGACTGGTTCTATCCGAAGGAAGTGTTAATTGCCTAAGAGATAGGAATGCGGCCTAACTTGGTTCACTTAGACTAATAACACTTTGGGGTTTTTTGGTTTGGTGTTTGAGAGGCATGTTCCTCTGTCTCCTGAGAAATTAAGGAGGAAGCATAAAGTTGTAGAACCCACTGGTAGCTATCTTGGTATTGTCCAAAGAGGAAATTAGCAAGGTAGGAATCAATACGAAAATAAGGTGCCAAAGGTAAGAGTGCAACGTGGCTCAAAAGGGATCCTACGAGCTACATCTTGATGCTCAATGAAAACCCAGTGGAAAAAAATTCTGCATCCTACAGAGACATATGTACACCCATGTTTACCTTTGCATAGTTCAAATAGTGAAAATGTGGTGTATATATACACAGTAGAATTTGACTCAGCTGTAAAGAAGAGGAAATGATTATGAAATTTTCAGGAAAGAGGGATGATCTGTAGAGTATTATAATACAGAGAACAAGGGACTTTGGAGTGCTCATCCCTAAATCAAATACCTATATCACCACTTCAACCCCCGCACTCCCTCATCCCCACCCACCTGCCCAAGACTGGGTTGGGAGGATTGCTATGAAACAACGTCTTCTGGGAACAAGGCCGATGCACTCCCGTTGCAGCCGCTGCTCCCCAAATGAGACCTGCAAAAGGTTGGGCCTATCAGTATTTCAGCAGGAAATGGAGAGGGCTCACGTTTTCTGAGAGCTATTGATGGCTGACAGAGAAGGTATCATTTTCTTCAGTGGTGTAGCCCCTGGTATGTTGCTCCGGGTAATGACATCCTACCTGTGTTCATACAAGCAACTCTGATTAAACTCAGCAGGTCAAACACAAAGAAAAGAGATAAAAGAAAGAAGAGGGCTTGGAAAGAAAAAGCATTTCAGTGGGAAAAGCAGGGGAGGTGAGGCAGGGTAGTAGGGTGAAAGAAGGAGTAAAATAAGGATTAAATATAGAGAATAAAAGACTTTCATAGGATAAAAAAATAAATAAAAATTATTTTTTTAAAAATTGAAACAATTTTTTAATGATGACCAAGAAAAAGATGTTATAGGACTTTTAGTGCCTGAAGCTTTGGAGTTTTCTGTAAACTTACTTTGGGCCACATAAATAGATGATGAACATGTGATTAAAAAGGCAGAGAAAGAGAGGCCTGCCTGGGCAGATGCTACTGCTAGGAACAAGTGTATGGTCAAGAGATGGGAAAGAAAGAGAAGCAGAATGGTTTGTGTGTGAAGGAAAGAGAGAGAACAGGGGGCACGATGGCAGTGAAGAACAGCCTAATGCTAGAGGCCCATGCTGCCGCCTGAGGCCATGGTAATGTCTGCACCTGTGCTGCCACCAAGGACCATGTCTGGGACTATGGCCCTGGAGTCTGAGTTGATGTCCATGGACCTTGTTACCACAGAAGGCCATGAAGACATTCATGGTATCTGTGGTCTGAAGCCATGTTAATGTCCAAGGGCCGAATTTTAAGCTAGACCTGCTCCTCACAGGCCACAGCAAGATGGCACCAGTGGTGATGTAGGTAAGGGTGAGCTGGCCTCACCTCTTGCATGGTCTGTGAGGGAGAGCAGGCTTTGGTGGCTTGGCACAGGAGAGCTAGCCCTGCCCCTTGCCTGCCTCCAGTGATGGTGTCATGGGCAAGGGAGAGCTGGGGGTGGGGGGTGGTTGGTGTCCACCCAGACCCAGATCAAGGCCTTTGAGTTGGCCCACAGCATCATCTACCCTGTATGTGAGCTGCTGGAGTGTGTGAAGGGGTCAGTCCTACAGATCCAAATCTGCAAGATCTCCATGACACAGGACAGCAAGCAGGATATTAGAGGAGTCTCAGTGAGGGTCTAGTATTGATAGTGTAGCAGAACCCAGAGGCCTCAAATCAGACCAATGACTCATTGCAGTGAACATTTGCAAGATATGTGGATAAAAAGGTATACTGCTAACACAGCGCAGCTTACAATGCCATTACAATAAACTAATAGGTGAGGGAGAGGCAGGAAAATCTGAGGATCAGGATGCTACATGCCTATTGGAACAGGAGACTTGATAGTTGTGATCAGCATGAGAGAAGGCTGCAATTGGCAAACGAGCATCTCATTGCCCAGAGCTGTCAGTGAGATGTTTTGTTGCTGTTGCTGTTGCCGTTGTTGTTTTGGGGGGAGGGAATCACAAGGGTAGAGGGCAGATATTGAAGGAGTGGAAAATGAGTGGGATTGGGGTGAATGATATGTAAATCCCAAAGATTCAAGAAAAAAAGTGTGTTTAAAGAAAGCGAAGGAATGAGAAAGTGTGTGTGAGAAACAGAGTAAGAGGAAAATGCAGCACTGAGAAAGGGACGGTTGGAGCCTTGGTACTCATCTTGCTGCCAGAGGTCACTGTGATCGGCAGAAAAGTTCTGTGCAAGTCTCCTTTCCACAAGCAAATGAGAATACAAAGAGATTACCTTCCTTAGTAGGCTTGAGTAGGGCAAGAGAGTACAGCAACACAGACAATAATAATTGTAGTAGTTGTGTGGATTCAATATTTATTCAATGTTAAGAATTAAACTTGGGGGTTGTAACTCTTCTGCTTGGATTAAGCATGGAGCTTGCTAGTAGAACACTCATTTAGGAGCCCTGAGGTTTGATACCCAATATGGCAAAATAAAATAAAACAAATAAGGGGCTGAAAAGATGGCTCAGTGGTTAGGCGGGTGTTCTGCTCTTGTATAAGGCTCGAGTTTGGTTCCCAGCACTTGCATCAGGTGGCTCATCACTGTCTGTGACTCTACTTCCAGGGCATCCAACTCCTCTGGCCTCTGAAGCCTCACACGCACACCTCTGATCCCGATACACACACTTTAAAAAAAATAATGAACATTAAAAAGCACAAATTCTGCCTTCGAAATAAATGGGTACTATAATGTATAAGAAGTTTTTAAAAGAATATTGTCGTCCCCTCAATACTATAACCTTGGAAACTTTCTATACTAATAAACCTTTTTATTGGCACACAACTCTTAAGCTTCATGATGGTGTTCTTCAAACGGAGATTGTTTCGTTCATTCTCTTTCTTCGTCTGCCTCTTTAACCTCTATGCTAAGTGCATTGTGTTGCTCTTCCCTGCCTCCACACACCACTTGTTCCCTCTTGTGGTTACCTACTCAGTAAAATTATGCTTTGTGATAGCTTTAAAGCAACTGCTATGCCTGCTATGCCATGAATCATGCAGTTTTATTCTGATACTAGATATTTAGGTAAGGTGGGTCACAGTCTTTGACAATGGCAAGTTTTCTGAAAAAGCTATTTTATCTTTTACTGAAAATCTTATCCATGAGTCTGAAATTTTCCTCAAACTTCTTTTTAAGAGACTGTGATATAAGACAGGAATATTTTTGAGGTTCACTATAAATATTGCCAAATAGCTCTAGAAAGTCTGCCAATTTTCAAAAGGATATATATATGATGCCTGGCTGTGCCATATCATCGAACATCTACTTTCATTAAAAGATCTCAATTCTAGCATGGGCTCTTAATTAAGGAAAGACTATGTTTAAATCTCAGTGTTTGGTGCCCTAGATTACACATATGTGTGTAGAAGTATCTGCAAGCACTGGGTTCTTGGAAAGTGTCACTCAAGTGTTCCTCCAGTTCCTCTCACATGTCTGTGGTTCGTGTCTGTCTGGTCCCTTCTCGCTATGGAGTTTCAGTCTTGCAAATAGATATTGATTTCCTACCTTTGCTTAATTAGGTGAAACAGACTCCTTTGGTTTAATTTCTACTGCTGCGCTAAGATGTAAAATGGCTAGATGAAAAAGGGTTACTTGGCCTACAATCCTAGGTTACTGTTCTTTATTGACAGAAAGCCAAGACAGGAACTTAAAGGAGCTGGTCACTGCTCATACCACATCCATAGTCTAGAGCAAAAGGAGGGAGGGACCGAGAAAGGGATGAGGGAGGAGGGAGGGAGAGAGGGAGAGAGAGAAGGAGGGAAGAAGAAAGAGAGAATACATATCCTTGCTTGCTCCCTACTAACTTAACTAGTCAGCTTCACTTGCGCTTATGCAGTCCAGGGCCTAGATCAAGATATGGTGCCACCAATATTCAGGGTGGGTCTTTCTACCTCAGTTGATGATGAGGACAACTTCCCCATCCCTGGACAAGCCTTCAGGCCAACCTGATCTAGATAATTCCTCATTAAGATTCTCTTCCCAGGGGAGTTTGGGTTCGTGAAGTTGGCAGTTGAGTTAAACAGCACAATGACAATGTTGATGAATAAGATCTCTGAGAAAAGAAGGAGCATCTGAGCCTGGTCTTTCATTGACGGTTTCCTTGAGGGTCTCACTGAGCTGGCCCCATACCACAGCAGTGATGTAGTGTTTCTGTGTTGTTCTTAATGGAGTCAACACATTTTCATAAGGAAAATATCCTCAATGTGGTACAAAAAAATCTATAGATGAAAAGTCTTCCATGCATGAAGCCTTCATAGGGGAACAATTTGACCAAGTGCAGTTTGATGAGATGTGTGGATGTGTTGGCCTTGTAGTGTAGTTTCTGAGCGTTTACACATGAGTGTGTCAGCATGTATCATTTATCTAATTATCTCACTTCCTCTTTGGACTCAGGGTGAAAACTTGTGCAGCATCTATACCAATCCCTGTCATCTGTTGATTCATCTGTAAATCCACTCTACATTCATGATTTGTGGAGATATCTTTTTATCACTTAATTCTTAAAAAAGAAAGAGGAGGAGAAGGAGGGGGAGGAGGAGGAGGAGGAGGAGGAGGAAGGAGGAGGAGGAGGAGGAGGAGGAAGGAGGAGGAGGAGGAGGAGGAGAAGAAGAAGAGAACTGTATAGCATGGGAGTAGGCAAGATGGCTTAATGAGTGAAGATGC
The DNA here is from genome assembly GCF_964271855.1 of Acomys minous. NCBI lineage: Eukaryota > Metazoa > Chordata > Mammalia > Rodentia > Muridae > Acomys > Acomys minous. The sequence goes on from NC_140500.1 coordinate 45,555,391, forward strand.
TTGCGGCCAAAAACTCATGACCTGAGTTGGGCTTCTGGAATGCACATGGACGAAAGAGAAGATCCATGTCTGCAAATTATACTGTGGTCTTCATACACTACAAGGGCATGTAGTGAAAAATGGATAAATGTAAAGATAAAATAAAAATAATCATAACAGTACAGACCAGTGTGTTAGTTATTTTTTCTATTGCTGTGATGAAACACCATTGGCCAAGGCAAATTATAGAAAGAGGAACTGATGTGGGCCTTATGTCTCCAGAGGGGTAAAAGTCTGTCTCCTCCAAGGGCAAGAGCCGTGACTGGAGCCGGAAGCCGAGAGCTGAGGTCTCACATCTCAAGCCCAAAACAGGAAGCAAAGAGAGCGAACTGGGCGTGCAGGACATTTTGAAAGCCCTAAACAAGTCTGTCCTCACTAACACCTTCTCCAACAAGGCCACATCTTGAAGACCCATCAAACAGTGCCACCAGCTGAGGAGCAAGCGTTGAAATGACAGAGAACATGAAGGACACCTCATTTAAGCCATGATAACCAGTCACTCTCTTGGATTCTGGGGACAATGACAAAAGTACACAATCTCCTTCGGTTCTTGGGGGCCTTCAAAGAAGAAGGAGATTTTACATGAAATCTCCTGACTGAATTGCAGTGTAAACAACAATGTCTGAAGAAAGGAGTGATCCCCAGCATGTAAAGGCAGGGCAGGGTGGGCTGACTGAATGGTTAGCATCGGGGTAGGATCTCCCCTAGAAGGAGCTGTTTGAGCTGGCATCTAAAGAATATATAGTTGAAATGAACAGGAGCAGCGAGGGGTGGGTTGGGGGAGTAAGAGATGGCCAGAGGAAGCAGCTTTGGCAATGCTTTGCCATCACTCGTCTTTTGATCCTATGTGTCGTCCATTGTGTTATTCGTACAACAGACCCCTCCCATGAGCCTATCCCAGGTGCTCTGAATATAGCAGTAGACTATATATTAAATCCTGCCCCTATGAGACATACATTTAGGCACAGGTAACAACAGAAACCTGAATATAAACAAATGAATATACATCCTGGTTTCAGGCCCAGCTGTCTAAAGAAGGTGAGAAAAAGACACAGATTTCATTTGAATCAGAGCCCCTTTTAAAGGAGGTGTTTTGAATAGATCACTTGAAGAGGGGAAGGACGGCAGGGAAGCATCCAGGCCAAAATCCGGGAGGCGAAAACTCAGACTTTTCTGAGGGAAGGACAGGGTCAGTATGTCCATGGAAAAGCTAGTTGGTCCACACTGCAGGAGCCTGTTGAGTATCAGTGTGAGAAACTGGCTGTGGAGTCTGAGGAACATAAGGCTGCAAAGCCACACCATAGATGCTGGAATCTGTTCTGAGTGTGAGGGGGATCTGGAGAAACCAGAGAAGATTCCAGGATGGAGAAGCTGTGAACAGTTCAAGCTGAAGCTGTTGAAAATGGCTACATAGCATTCAACCAAGAGACCTGACATGGGGTGGGATCTGTGAAGGCGGTTGGAAGTGGTCATGCTCAGAGGATAGATTTAAAGTAGTGTTACCCTAGTGTAATGGCTGGACCCCAATATGTGGAGAAGGGAAAAGGGGAGTCGATGGTTTTTGCCTAATCATCTTGATGGATGAAGTACCACTAATTAAGAAGAGCCCTGCTGAGGCAGCGTGGCAAATCCGGTTGATACCCACTCATGAACCTCCCCAGGAGTCACCGCATTGGTACATGCAGCAGTGCCCCAAGAGCACAGCCTCGATCAGCTTGAGATGCTATGAAAAATATATACTAAGTTGCTTACTAATTGTCTTATACTTTCTTTTATAGAGCTGATGCCTGGGCCTGCAAGACAGATAAAGGCACTTGCTGCCAGGCCTGATGACTTAAACTCCGTGCCCACCCACACCTCAGAAGGAGAGGACCAATTCTACAAAAGCTGTCCTCTGGCCTCCACAGTAATTTTAAAGGGGCTGCAGCTTTTAATTTCATGCATATCTAATTAATCATTTTTTCCTTTTAAGTCTTACATTTTCTGTGTGTTGTCTAAAGTCTTTCTGCAACGCTGTCACAGGTTTTTGTGTTTGTTTCTTTTCCAGAAGCCTTCTAGTTTTAGGTTTTTGATAAATTTTCAGATTTTTTGTACATAAGCATATTTTTCACATTAGATGTGTGCTTCGAGCACACAGCATCAAACATATATATTATTTCACTTAACCTTCAAAAGAACTGCCAGCAATAGTTCTGCTATGACCCCTGTCTAATGGAGGACACTGAGCCTCAGAGAGGCTTGAAGACCTAGCCAGAGTGATGAAATAACAGAGGGACAAAGACTCAGAGTCAGATACTGTCCACGTAGAACCTGGCTTTTCACCCATTAGGCCACAGTGTGGCATCACCTGTGAGACGTCCATAGGCATCCTTATCCTCAGTGTCCTTCTTGTTAACTATGATGCTTGTTCTGAGTTATAGTGGAAAATGACTCACTGTGAGGCGTCTCCAAATTGTAGGCATTAGTCGGGAGCTGTTTAGGAAAAGACTCACCAGTAGAATGAATACTGAAGACACTTTTCACCTAGAAAGTAAGCTTATTATGTCATTCCCAACAACCATGGACATGACACCGATGTTTTACAAGTGTCTAGAAGATTTGATAAGGGACATTCAAAATCTCAGGTTTTATCATTGAGTGGCATCATCCATGTGTGGACCGAAAGCAATGCCAGATGACCAGAATGTCTGCTTTGCTATTTTCCATTAAAAGACACAAAGCATGGCAGAGAATTGGAAACTGGGTATGATGATGCATGTTTAATCTCAGCCCTTGGGAGGCAGAGGCGGAGAGATCGCTGTGAGTGTGAGGTCAGCCTGCTCTACATAGTCAATTCCATGACGGCCATGGCAATGTAGAAAGACCCTGATTTAAAAAAAGAAAAGGAACAAATAGAAAAGGAAATTGGATTCTGTGTGTTTAACAGACACCTCTCTATCTAGGTCATTAAATAAATCGTTAATCATTTCTTGCTTTGGGTTCCAAGGCATGCCATAACCACAACCTGAGTTCCTTAAGCAACTCTTCGCCATTCTGGAGGCTGGAAATATAAGGCTAAGGTTTGTTTCTGTGGCTGTCCTTGACTTGGTCATGGCTGTCTTCATATGATCTGTGTATGTTTTTGGCCAAGTACCTCCTCCTTATTTGTACATTAGTTGGACTGGAACAAAGCCTTCTGTAACAACCTCATTTTAGCTTAAGTATTTCTCTGAAGACCCTAATCCCCAAACACAGTTGTATTTTGAGTTACTGAGCTTTAAGACTTCAATATGTGAATTTTGAAGGAACAGAATTAGTCTTATAACCTCACCTAACCCCTAGGCTGTGGTTTATTCATCTATACAATGGGAATATTGATGAGACTGTGAGTTCATAACCCCGGGTTTGAGCTGGAGCTAAGGAGGGTGACTATAAACCTCGTGAAATATTATACCACATTTTGCTTGTGAATTTTTTTCTGAAGAGGAAAGTCTATAGTTTTAATTGGATTCTAAAAGGGTACATGACCCCTTAAAAAGATTAAGAGGCAATGAATTAGATAATCTTTACAGTTCTTCTCAGCTCTTAAATTGTAAGAATCTAGCCTTTGAGTAGAGGAGACAATGTTTTATTCTTCCACAAGTCAGCCAGGAAATTCTCCCCAATGCCTTTAGTAAACACAATTCCATTTCCATTGCAAATGCAGATTACTACACTTTGACTGGCCCCAGAACAATGCAATTAAGTGAGGCCACACATGGCAGGTTTTTTTCTACAGCTTCATGACTAATGCATCTATGTAGGTATCATTGGAAGACTTGACCTCTAATTTGTGTATCATGGTCACTGTACCTCTTTTATCTTCCAATAACTTTTGCTGTTCCTCTCAGGTTACTATTCATAGAAAGTTTACCTCTTGCTGAGCAGTCGTGCTCACATGTTTGTGTGTACATACACACAGACACAAGTGAACAGCCATGCTTACATACATGTGTTCGTATAGACACACCACACATGAGCAGAAATGCAGTGCACAGGATACTACTTTGAACATAATAAGCATTTATTAACATTTGTTGAATGAAAAATAAATGAATGAGTTGAACCCCAGGGAGAATAGTTAAATTCATTTAATAATTAAGTTACTATTTTTTCATGTCCTGTAAATACAACAACCATATTAGACCTCTAGTTATAAATGATCACTTCCAGTAATAAAATACATTAAAGAATATTAAATAAATAATTTGCATGCAAATGTAGAGCACACATGTGGATACACACATACACGTGATTATATACGACATAGCTAATATTTAGAAGCATGTGAGGGGTGTTTAGTGAATAACACAATTAAATAAAGGCCAGTACACAGTCTACAGCTTTCCTTGGCGAAATGGTTCATTTTTCTCACTCGGGGTCTCAAGCAAATTGTAATTCTGTGCTTACTGTGTGGCAAGCTGGGATACTGGGTACCACAGTGGTGTTTCTGCCTTCACAGTCACTCATCAGCTTACCGTCATTGTCTGGCGGAGGAGAATAGCAAGAGGGTTGCAGAAGCAGTTTACAACGGCCACTTTCCCTATTTCAAACGGGGGTCTTAAGACTCCACAAGCACATTTCTTTCATTCTGCTTTCCGAGCATATTCTGATGTCTGCTTCAGAGGGAATTTTTAATATGTAAAGCCTTGGGATTTCACGGCTGCTGGTGGGAAGGTTGCGACCGAGTGTACTTGCTACAGCTTCCTGTAGATTTCCCTCCCGTTACACCTGTTTGAGATCTCCGGCAGTCTCTTTTTCAACATGTTTAACCTCCCCCTACTCTGTCATAAACACTCTCTCCCGCACCCAAGGATAGAGGGCTCATGAGAAATAGGCTTTCGAGGCTGTAGCCTCATTTGTTTGGGCATCATTAATGTCCTGAGAAAACTTAAGCTTTCAAGGGTTCTGCTGAAAGATCGCCTCGCTGTCAGGGCTGTATCACGAGGCACTCAATTTATCAGCCTTCCTCGGGGTGACCCGGCTGGGACTTGAACCTCTGGCTCCAGGGAGTCTAGGTTGAACAACGGTGATGTGGAGGCGACTCAGCCGCTGCCTCCAGCCAAAAAAGATTAGTGTCATCAAAAATAGATTAGCCAGTCAGTTAAAAAGTTAAAGTAACCCTTTGTTCTAAAATATTTGTCAAAGTAAGCAAAGAAATTAGCTTTCACTTCAGATTAATTACTGAGTAAATTAGGATTGGGAGCAAGAATGCTTTAGATTTTTTTTCCCCCTTCACTATGGAAATGGGGAAATGGACAATATTTATTATCATGGCTATTTCTGAGGCTTGAAGAATTTACAGGAGCCTGACAAGGCCTACAGGAGCTCCTCCTGTAAACTTTCTTTTTAATCCTTGAAGAATTCCAGATATGTGGAGTCCACTTTTACTCCTGTGGAGGGGGGAAGAAGCTATTTCAGAGAAAGAAACTAAGAAATAAAGAAATTTGGTCTTTAGGGTCTTCACGTACTTACTTCCAGAAACACATGGATATATCTTGTCCCCCCACCCTCAGAAGGACGTAGCCTCAGCTTTACTGAAACAATATGATAAGCCTGTACGCCCATTGGTTTACCCGGGTGTCAGACGATGACAGGACCCCAGAGTCTTGGAAGCCTCAGCTGCCCATAGGAGAGGGTAGACTGCTCGGCTGTGACTGTTAGGGATGAGAAATGAAGCCAGTCGGCACTCACTTAATTATGCTCATTTTTATTCATCTATTATATGCCAGAGCTTATGCATAGCATAACGAGCCCAGGGGAGATCCAAAACAGATGAGCTGTTTTGCTGCAGAGGCACTTAGAACATCACCCAAACCCCTGGACTCAAGTGAGCTCAGCCACCAGCAGGACACACAGACATCAGACACATCACAGTGTTCTTCTGATGAGCATCAATTGATGCTGCACACACACGCCATGGTGCACATGCAGAAGTCAGTGGACGGCTTTCTGGGAGACATCCTCTCTTTTCAGTGTCTGGGGGCCGAAAGGTCTAACTGAAGGTTGTGCTTGGCAGCAAACACCTTTAACTCACTGAGCTATCTTTCAGCCTATCCAAGGCATGATCACAATCTACTTATGAGGGATCACCGGCTGCATCCCAGTGCAGAGATGGCAAGAAGACGTTCTCTTGAGGGTATCAGTGTTGTGACAAATGAGGGAAAAACTAAAGAACCAACATAGGTGAAGACTGAAGACACAAGCGCGTCAAATTCAATGTGGGATCCAGGATTGAAGTCATGGACGGACAAAGGACAGCCAGTGGCTCTCTTATTCACATGGATGTGTTTCACGTGATGGCTGAAACTGGATAGGGCTGAATTTGTCCATACCATGTTCTTCCCTGGCTATGCACACGCATGATGAAAATTTCATTCCTAAAGAAGGCACTATAGAAAACTAGAATTCTAGCTAGCCACAGAGCAACGATAACATGGGCCTGGGGAGATGACTCAGTAGATACAGTGCAAGCATGAAAGACAGAGTTTGAGTCCCTAGCACCCATATAAAGACTAGGTGGGAATGGCAGCTTGCCAGCTATCCCAGCACTTGGGAGACTGGAGACTGCATTCCTGGAGCAAGCTGGCTAGTCAGACTAGCTGAGTCAGCAAGCTCTGGGGGCAAGGAGAGACCTTGCTTTAGTAAATAAAGTGGGCATCAATCCAGGAAGGCACCTGACTTTACCTTATGGTTTCCACATGTCCTCATCCATATGTGAAAGAGTGCGCATATGTGTCCCCCACACATGCAAAGAAGCATATGCTCATAAATTTATATTGTACACATATACATGTGCAATTAAAAAGGACAGTTGTAGCCATTTACTGTAAGAAAGCCTACAACAATGCGGTTTCTTCTTCAAAATATAGTTGGACCTATACTTTAGTACATTTGAGCTTCTTCTCAGCATATCTGAATCACCAGCACCTCTGTGAACTTTTGTGCTTTGGAGCCATCCATACATAGAGCTAGGATTTCTTTTTAAATAAACATCATGATGGCATGGCTGCAGATCTGATAAACAAGGGAGTAACTCTATGGTGAACAGATGAGTTGCACGTGCAGGTCCTAGTGAGAGCATGATGATGCAAGCCTTGGTCAGGATGGAGCAGGATGGTGCAAGATTTCTTCCATGACTCAGAAAGGCACACACTATGAAACATGAGTTATCTATTTCTGGAACTTTCTATATAATGCTTTTTGGATTGTCGTTAACTTTTGAGTAACTGAACTTTCAGAAAATGCAAACTTGGTTGTGTGGCAGGGATTTCCCATATTGAAGGAAAACTATAGTTAAATAAGATTCAAGTAATAACGTTGTTTATGAGGGCTCACTGCCTCTGGAGTTCCAACATTCAGGAGACAGGTGGATCAATCCAGGATTAAGGACAGATTGAGTTATGCAAGCCCGGACTGTGAAATGATGCTCTTATCAAAAGTCAAATCAAAACAAGAAGCCTGAACAACGACAAAAGCAGCATTGTTTATCAGTGTTAGCATCTTAGCTCTTAGACTGAACTATGTTTATACCGAAGGCAAATGAGGAAAAATGTACAATTATCTGCGCTATCTTTGTGGTTACCTGGAAATTAAAAATCGTATCAAAATAAAACACTCGTGCAAGCAAAGCGAAACAAACATGCTTCCTGCTCTCATGGAGGGTGCCCTCTGAGCGTCCAATGAAACAATCACACAGCTGAATATGTAATTAGAAGGCAGCTCCATCAAAGAATACAATTAAGATAATTCCTGGGATCAAATGTTTATTTAGGACATACTATTGCCAGAAACAGTTTTAAGCTGGGTGTGTGTGGCGAGGGGGAGGGGAGGGGAGGGGGGGGAGATGTGGAGGTTGATACTTGCTGTCTTCTTTGAACACTCTCCACTTTATACATTGAGACAGGCTCTCTCATTTGATCCCGCCAGCTGGCCAATTCAGCCAGCTTAACTAGGCGAGTCTGTCTGAGGACACCCTGCCTTCTATGTTCTGGAATTACAGGCTGTACTGGGCATTAAAGCATTCGTGCAGCAAGTGCTTTACCCACTGAGCCACACCTCCCTCAGCCCATTTGAAGTACTATTTATGAGGTATAGCTGATGAGCACAAGTTCACACGTTTATAGCATGTTTTGTGTATGTAGGTGCATGCCCATGTGCATGCCCATGGTGACCAGGGGTGGTGTTCTTTAGGCACTACTCTTGTTTCATGAGACAGGCTCTCTCTCCCGCCCTCCCTCCCTCTCTCTCTCTCTCTCTCTCTCTCTCTCTCTCTCTCTCTGCTTAACACTTTCTGAGTGGCTAGGCTGCCTGGCTAGCCAGGAAGCCCCAGCAATCCACCTATCTCAGCTTCCTCAGCACCGGGTTTATAAGCATGAGCCACCACCCCCAGCTCTCTAGTCTTTGTGCCTCCAGGACCAGCCCCCTTCGGCGGGGGGGGGGGGGGGCGGTTAATCCAGCCTCCTGGGCTACCAGTTAGAGAACATCACAACCGAGCTAGTAAACAACAGTCACCCTGCCTCTTATTTGCTTACCGTGTGCTGAAAGTTTCAAAAGGACCATGTCGTTAAGAACTACTGTCACTTTGCTGTGGCAGAAGGGAGTGTGTTGCTTCCATAGGACATTTTTCTACCTGTGCTTCTCACAGCTGCACACCTGAGTCTGTCTGGGCTGCTAAGTTCTCAAGGTGACAATGATTTTCTTTGACCATTTATTTCCCTTTGCACCTTTGTGCAAATATTCCAAGCCTTTTGCAAACTTAACCCATTCATGGTGAACCCTCACCTTCCATCTGAACCCCGTTTTTCCTCTTTCTGTTATTAAGTGACATCCTCCCTTGAGTTAGAAGTGGCCCCCTGACTCTTCCTTGCTGTAAACCTATCCCCAAGAAAGCTGTCCAGCGTAGGTAGGATGTCTGTATGGCGAATGTGGCCTTACCTTTGGTTTATTTGTTTTTTTCTTCTTCAGCAATTTTCCATTACCTCCAGGGGGAAATGTGGAAAACATTCTAAGCCTTCTGGTTTGCAAATAATGTCCTTCATTACCTGGCCTTTGTGCCTGCCACTCAGCCCCAGGATTTTTCACTCCTCAATTACCAACTACTGTTCTCAGAGCAGGCATCTGGGCACAGAGAGCAATGCCCCTTGGGCACCTTCATGACACGCTTGGCTCAATTTTCTTTATACTTTGAATGTAATTTTCTCAGGCTTCAGATGAGTCCCTTAATTTTGTGTACATCAAAGATACTTCCCTTACAGTCTATGAATGTGTCACAATTATCTTCTAAATAACTTAATTGTTTTGTTTACTGGTTGGCATTTCTACTTTTGCATCTCAGATAGAACTTTAACAAAGCTTAGAGCTGCCTCCCCCCTGCCACCACACACACACACACACACACACACACACACACACACACACACACACACACACTCAGTTTTATTTTAGAAGCTTCTAAAGAGTGGTTTTTGACCTACGCGTGTGTCTGATTGGTCCCACTGTCAGACAAGATTCGCGTTTCTATATATTTACCACAAATAGCTAAACAGAAAATGAAAACCAACCACCACCGTGGCGTTCTCTCAATAACGTAGTCAGCTTAAATCAAACCCCATCTCATTGTTGAGACTTCCACCTGCTTGCCTTTGAATTGCAACGTGACCTTAAAATATTCAGACGAGGCATGGGGACAATGGTGTTTCTGTGAGCCACAGCCCCAAGAATCCAGACCCGTTTCATCATTGATAACCAAGCCGTGTTTAGGAAGAATTTCACGACTTTCATCTTGGTAGGAAACTTCTGCAGCTGTCTGCTTCCTTCCACTGCCTGCTGTCTCTAAATAAAGCAGCGGCGGTGGAGGGGGGTGACTCGGAGTCATCAACACTCTACCATTATAACACGTCAAATTTGTCCAAAAGAAACATTTTTATGCTTCTGATTATTTTATCATTAGCGGGAGAAGGTTCCCGGGGCTCCCAGAAAAGCCACGAGGAGGGATGTTGAATGAATACGACTCGATGGGTAACGCCTCCCAGACACTGAACACGCTGAGACAAACAAGGCATCCCCAGCGTGCTCCTGGGCTACCGGGCTCGCTTCATACGGGATCAATTATGTAGATGGAGCTGCGAAGACAGTTCCCTCTTTTAGTAAGGCATGATTGCTCCCCGTACTCGCTTATCCCAGCTCTGCCTCACCGGAAATACCAGTTACATCGGAACCACCTGGTTCCATCTACAAAGTGTGTTTGCTTAATTGCGGGGAGGGGTAAGGCTCTTTCCTTTTTTAAGCTTCCACATCATTACTAATCACATACACTTAACATGATAAAATATGTATCTTGAAATGATCCAAGCAGAGGAGGCATTTACACACATATGTGAGTTTGATTTCATGATAAGAGCGGCCGAGGATAATGAGTATTTCTGAAAGAGTTGAACGGTTTTAAGTATCATTTTTTTTTTTAGAAAATTGAGGGCGAAGGCTGTGTAAGAGGTTCATGGCTTCAGGTGGTGACGCTGGGGGTTCTCTGAAGAGACAGAAAACATTTAAAAGCCTTCACTTCTCCTGGCTAGAAAATGAATAAGGGTAGTCATGAGAAACAATGAAATCAAAGGCAGGCGATAACTGGAAAATGCTATCCGCTTAGACAATTATTGGTTAGCCATTACCCTGGCTTGATATCCAAGCCCTTCCCTATTTTGATGTTTCTAATGTTTCTCAAGTAAGTAGTGAGAGCCCTTCTTCATCTGCCCTGTGTCCATGTCTTTTATGCTTAATGGAAGTGCGATTTTTTTTTCTTGAATGCTTGGTGAATTCCTAAGAACAAGGATTATCAACGAGAAGACGATGCAATGCTTTCTTGTATTGGGAAATGGCAAGGCCATCAGTAAAGTCCCTGGGGTATAGACTTGGCAGAACTGTGGAGGGTCTTCACAAATAACCCAGTCGTTTTTAAAAACCATGATCAAGACTCATGGCAGAGGATGGAGAGGTCCAAGGGGGCCACTTGTATTCTGCTGGGGTGTAAGCCACAAATGAACGTGTTCAGAGCAACCTGGAGCATCTCTGTACTTGAATAATTACATCCTCGCCTCATTTAAAAATGGACACACCCACACGCAAAATTGACAAGTTGGAGATATAAATCTAAACTACTTGAAAGTACTTTTTATTTCAAGGTGCATAAATCTTTCTAAGTCCATCAATTAATTTTATGTAGTTTTAATTACAGCTCCTAACCTCTGCAGTTATCACCAGGCTAGACGTTACCTCTCATGTATGCAGGGAAATGTGCAGGAAGAAGAAACAGCCTGTGCACGGCCACATGAAGAACGGTTGTCTCTTTTAGGCTCCATATTTGATATTTTCCCTGCCTCAGTCTCCTTTTCTTAAAGCTGGGAATTTGAGAATTTCTGACTCGCCTCACAGGGATGTAAAAATTATTTTAGGTTTACAAGCTTTCTGAAGATTAAAAAAAAAAGTGCTCTTTATGTAAGTGCTAACGATTGCCTTCAGAGCTAACCTATATTTTATGAAATATAATGGAGTCAATTATTTAAAAATGTAGACTAAAACTTGTCTACGGCTGACTAAAATGAAAGGAATTTAAATATAAACCTTTTTAGGTGCGTGTGTTTTACAGAGTCCTGAAACACATGCCATCTAAAATCACAATAGCAGAATTTTTCTGAAACTTACCGCCGAACAGGAAAAGTCACTTATATGGAGGAAAAAAAAAACTGTCTTGCGTCTGTGAAAGCAAAATTACAACAGCTGCCAAAACATGAAAACTTCATCATCGCGGGGCAGAATGTTGAGAGGAACGCAAAGGAATGTATCGTTTTTCAACATTTCAGGTAACATTCTCCTATCGTGTCTTCAGGGAGGAGATTTTCGCTCCTCACTCAGGAGAAGAAGCCCTTCTACATACGAAGGTTTGCTGAGGCACCCAGTTAATAATATAAAGTATCATGTCTGACTCTGCTCCGCACAGAGTGAGCAGGCAGGCAAATCTGCAACCTTCACATCCCTGCTCTGCCTACACCTCCCCAAGGGCAGCTTGGCTGAACAGCATGGGTGCGGCAGCGTGCACCCTCCCCAAACACGCAAAGCTCTCTGCCAGCCTCCTCTATCCTTTGAGCTGAGGCGGCTTTGGCATCCAGAAGTGAAATCAGGCAATTGAAATAAAAATGCTTCTTAAAAATGAGGATAAACGCCTGTACTGTTCTTTCCTGGTGAATCCCTTACTGCGCTGTGGCGCGAGCCTCATGTTATTTCCACTTTGCTCCCTAAGTCACGGCTATTCCTCAGGCATGCCTTTCCGAAGCATGCCTGTCCACTTGAGAATGGTTGCCTCGGCGTGAAAGACTTGAGACGTCTGGTGTACCCGACAACGAAGTAGTCATTTTCATCTCTGCCTCGTGGGCCTTATTTTAGTTTGGGGTCCTCAGACATGGACTCCAAGTCAGGGACTTCAAAGGGAGTGGTGTACTCTGGAGCTGGTCCCAGCAAACAGTGGGGTGGGGGTGGGGCGAAAAGGGGTGGCAGGGGCGGGGGGGGGGGGCGATGGAATGGGAAGGAGGAGAGGAAGAGGAGGTACATAGCAAAGGCTGTGGCCCCAGCCGTTACCACTATTGGGGTGCGTATTCCCAGTGGAGGCCTTCTGGAATTGCTGGGGTTCTGAGACCTGGAGTTGTCCTCTCAGAAGATCATAAAGAGGTATATTATGGTAGGCTACTGATCAGTGGCAGCCAGAGATATGCTGGGGTGTAGTGGTTTCTCACTCTTTCTTAACATGTCTGGGAACAAACACAGAGAAGTGAGGTCTGATCAGGTCCAAGCAGAAGAACTGAGATTAGATGGTACAAAATTGTTTAAACATGTGGGGTCTTCACACGATCTCTTCATCTACAATACCACCTAGATACAAAAAAGGAGGCACATTAAGAAATAATTGTAAGAAGTTTCAGGAGACTTAGAAGGAATTTGAGATGTACTCAAGGATCCCAGATTAAGAATACTCGGTGATTTGGGGGGGGGGGTACCTTACACTAACTTCTTCTTTATGTAATTTATGGTCCCAAATAGGTTGTAAAAATATCCCACTCGCTTCATAACCACGTACACAGGAAAGATATAGAAGATGGTGTGAGCAAATGACAGGGTATAGAGGATAAATGAAGTAGCACTGGCGACTGCCATGGTGATGATGGGTATTTTGTACAACATAATTCTGAGACAGGCTTTAATTTACTCTACAGCATGTACAGGTCTCAGAGCTGAGGGGGGGGCATTTGCATTTCCACTGTTAGGAAGACAGTGGTGTCAGTGTGTCAGCCAGTGCTTGAAAAGGACAAAGGAAGGGACTGAGTACTGGTTCTCCACTTTAGATTTGGGGGAGTAGGTTTCTAGAATAATTTTCTAGCCTTTTCTATTATTCCTCCTCCTCCTCCTCCTTCTCTCTTCCTTCCTTTCTCTCTTCGTCTTCTTCCTTCTTCCTCCTCCTTCGCTATCTCTTCTTCCTCCTTCTCCATCCTCCTGCCTACAGCCATGTGTGCAGAAGAGACCGGCGTAAGAAAACCATTGTGAGAAGGAACCTGTATCCCGTGGCTAAAAGACACAGGAGGAGAAATCTCCGTTTCCATTGCTGGAAACCAAGATGAGCTCCTCTGAGATACCCAGTCAAATGCATGATGTGGAGCTGGAACCGTGGGTTTCAAACATTAGAGCATAGAGCACTAGGGAGCTTATCTGTGACGGTTGCTAGGCTACCCTAGAGATTCTTGTTGTCATATCTCTGTAGAGAATTCTCATCCTGGAAGTTCCCAGGTATAATGAGGTGCTTTGAGAAGCCTGGCTTAGCAGTCCAGAGGCCTTGATCAAGCCAACCTAAGGTTTGAGCTCAGAGGAACAGAGGAACCTGGGAGCAATCTTGCTGAGGTTGACTTGGGTAGGCGAACAGCTCCTCTTCACATCACAGGTTGTATGTTCCTAACTCAAAAGTAGGAAATTAATGATGCTCAAAAAAAAAATCCCAACTGGCTTACCACAAGGCAAAATTCCCATGCCATGAAGCGTTGTTTCATGCATGAATTTTTTTCAAACACTTTGTAAAAAATGGAGGCCAAGGAGATGGCTAAGTCGGTCACCTGTGTCTGCCTCAGAATCCAGAAGACTCAGGTCCGAATCCCCAAATCCACATAAAAAGCCAGGAATGAGGACACAGGTCTGTAACTCCAGCAGTGGTGAGATAGGAAGAGGATGCGAGCATTTTTTTTTTTTTAAGAGTCATAAGCCATAATCTGGCCTATTTGGTTCCACACCAGTGACAAACCCTGACTCAGTACGAAGGTGGAAGACCTCTGTGTAAGGACACCTGGGTTTGTCCACGGATGTGCACGTGGATAGCTGCACCCACATATGCACCAGTACTCACATACAAATACTGCACAAAATGAACTTTAGACTGTGCATGCAAACTATACATATACTCAGATGACTCTCATATTTGTAAAATAGTTCCATCCCCAAGATATCTCATTAAATATCTGGGGGCTACTACAGAATTTAAAAATAAATTTTTTTCAACTCTGAACATTTCAGATAAAAGATATTCAACTTGCACCGAAGATAGCCTTGGGGGAAAAATACCTAAGTTTTAAACACCACAGTTTCCTTACCCGCAGACCAAAACAGTACATGGCTGAGCACTCTAAATCTGAGTTCATGTGAGGTATCTCAGACAGGCTGAATCAGGCTAGGCACGCCTCCTCAGCTCTCTTTCCATAAGTGGGCCAGAAGAGCTTACCTTTGCTTTCTCTAATGACTCAGGCTCATCTCAGTGACTATCCATGATGGGACATTAACTTCAGTGCTGTGCTGCTGTCACTCATGTCTACAGCTCTGTCCTTGCCCCTGTGGCATCCCCATGCCTCACCTTTAATTTGCCCTGATTTATGGGATGCATTGTGATTTATCACAGTTCTTCTGTGGTCTGGGTCTTGGGAGAGGTTGACCCAGGAAGCTCGGTTTCTGCCTAAGTTACTCTGGAGCCCATTGGCTGAGACTCACAGTGGAAGCTGTTCCTCAGTAGCAGAGCTATCAGACAGGAGATGCGGCAAGAGATGCCCCTGGAGCCCGTGGTTTCCCTACAGGGATTTTTGTCTTCCTACAAAGCCAAGCACCGCTTTCAGTACATTAGAACAACGCACTCTATTGCCCAGACTTGGTGAAAAGCACTCAGACTTCACCTAGGTAGATGGAATATGGCCCATGTTGAGGCACGTTGCAAACAATATCATAGAGCCATCTCGAATTTATTTTCACCTTCTTACTCTTGCTTCCCTTGAATGATATACTACATCAAAAAGTCATTTTAAAAAATATTAATATAACGTAAAATCTGTTGAGATCGTAATACGATAGCATATTTGTTTGTCATCTGGAGACAGATTTCTAGATACTGAGGCTCATTTTGAGGGGACACTTACGTTTCTTAAATGCTTTGAGCCCAAGGGCTCTGAGAGCCTGTGTTTGGAGAACCCTGTGCTCCAACTTCCTCACACAAAGTGACATTTACCTCAGCCATGGGGAATGGAGCGTCGGAAGGCACCGAGAGAATCCATCTTACACCCTGTTTCCCATGGCTTTTATACAATATTCAAATTAAAAAATTTCTTCCCCAAACTCAAAAATCTGTAACAATATTTACTTTACATACGCTCTTTGTTCCCACAGTAAAATTATATTCTTGGTAATTTTACAAGCGCAACTACCGACCCCATGAAGGCGGGAGGATGGTGTTTCGTCTTTGTGAGACACTGTTAATTATTACTCTCTGACAAAACAGTTCAGAAATAGACTCGGGCTCCTAGGCTGGGGTGGTGGTGCAAAGGAAAAGCATTATGAAAATTATGTATTTGCCCTCGGGAGACCCCACCCCCTTTTGAAAACTCTTGCCAATCAATTCAGGGAACAGAATCTGATTCAATTCTGGGGCAAACATCTCCCTGCTGTTGGAGCTCGAGGAAGGAAAGATGCTGCATGTGCTGGAGCCAAAAAGGGAGGTGGAAGAGAACGAGGAGTGAAATCTAGGGGGCAAATAAAGAAATATGTACGTGTATATTTATGCATTCTGCATTTGGGCTCTAATTGCTTCAGAGATTATTTATTTTTCTTTTTTCCTTTCATTTTTAAGAAATACCTTCTAGCTTCTTAACGTGTTTTTCAAAGTAGAAGCTGGAAGGCATAATAAAAAGCAAGCAGGGATATGCTTTTTGAATAGAGTGAAATAATTAATGTAAGAATGCTTCCGTTTGGGCATTTTTTTATGAAGTGAAATATATTATTTTTGCTTTTAAAATGGAGGTAATTTGTTACACAAAAGTGGTGTTTTCTTTAATCTGAAAATAATACTAATTATAACACTATTTGTGAGCTGGAGTTTTGAAGCCTAAAATTCCTTTTGTAGTTTGAAATTACTTAGCTGCCATAACTAACCTGGCTGTGTTCCCTGGATATTGTCATTCGGTTCTGCATTGTCCTTCTCCTTTGCCTCTGGCCACTCTCCTCCCTAGGTTTTCTTTGCAATGCCTTCAGCTCCCCAGGCTTCAGGCTACTGGTATTTATTCTCTTTAATTTAATTTATTCCCTTTGCAGTTAGGTACTGCTCCTTAAGCTAACCACAAGACCGCATTGTTTAACAGGAAGAGGTTGCTGCATATAGAGAGAGTGAGCCACAAATGTCATACAGAACTCTGGCCAGAGCAGGGATGGCTGTCAAAGGAGAGTGAAGTGGGCCTCTAAAGTCGGTCAGGTGGCTGCCTCACCTCTGTTCCCCCCCTCCCCTTTTGGTATTTTATTTTTAAATTAATTACTTTATTTATTTATTCACTTTACATCCCAATCTCAGTCCCCTCCTTCCTCTCCTTGTAGTACCATCCTCCCTCCCTCTTCCCCCCATACCCCTCCCCTACTCCTCCGAGAAGAGGACACACCCCCACCAACCCACCCCAGCACATCAAGTCACATAAAGACTGAAGGCATCTTTATCCTTGGTTGCCTGGCAAGGCAGTCATGCCAGGGGGAAGTAATTGAAAAGCAGGCAGCAGAGTCCATCTCAGAAACAGTCCCTGTTCCCAAGCTGGCCATCAGCTACATCTGCCTAGGGGACCTGGGTCCAGACCATGCATGGTCCTTGGTTGGTGCTTCTGTCTCCTCAATCACCTCTGCTTAAAAACAAAGGATTCTGGAATAACTGCTTGAGTCATTTCCTGACGGGGGGGAGGGGGGGTAATAATGTAGCCCCTTGATTTGTTGATGAATTGCTTTCTCAGACTCACAGGAAAGGCAGGGATTGTCATGTACAGTTGAAAGGCCCTCAAACAGGCTAATGTTTCCTAATGATTTGAGGGATCCTCTAAGATGCAACAGGATTTCTGTCCCAAACAAGCACTAGGTTCTGATGGTTAGTTAGCCATTTACTTGGGTCTATCTCTGAGGCTCTAACGAGAAGTGTTGACATAGATATGTGCATATTTAGATTCTAAAGAGATCCATGGACATCGCTACTACCTGGCGCAATGGTGCCCAAGAAGAATATCTACATTTCCCCTCATCTCTTACATCCTGTCCCTCACTGTTCATAAACTTCCAGGTTTCTTTGCTACCTCACATGCTTTTTCTACCTCAGGCCTTTGCATACTATCTTTCCTTTCCAGAATGTTCTCAACCCATGATAGCTCTATCTTTTCCTTTGGCTGTTGGTCCAAGCCTCACCTTTCCTGTTGGCTCTTCCTTGACTATGCTAATAGACAGCAATGCTTCCTTACACATTTTGGCACACACCAGTTTAGTGCTTTGAGCACTGTTTCACATTAAATACCTTGCTACCTTATTTGTTGACCTGTTGGCTATCTTAGAATGTCACCTTTTCACTGTGCAAACTCCACAAGGACACCTTATACTCTCACAGTCCTGACGGCAGTGTCTGACACATGGTAAGTACTTCATATATATATATGGACACTGAACTGAGTCAGAAGAGAGCCAAAGAACTCACAAAGCTGTCTTCACCTTTGCTGAGATTTGAATGTGAAGGGTCTCTGGTAGGCTCATGTGGTTGCACTCTTGGTCTTCAGTAGGTTGGCATTGCTTTGGGAAGTCAAGATTAGGAAGTAGAGCCTAGCTGGAAGAAGCGGGCCTTAAGGATGATGGTCCCAGCTCGCTTCTGGTCCAAGCTCTTGTCTACTTGACCAGCTTCCACATATTCCTGTTATTACAGACATTGCTCTCTGCCCTGCCTTCCTTGCCAGCATAAACTTTATCCCCTGTGAGTCCAAATGAATACAAAGGCTGGAGAAGTGCTTCCATGGTTGAAATACTTGTCCTACAAGACTGAGGACCTGAGTTTGGTCACTCAGAACCCACACCAAGTTGGATGGATGATAATCCATGTATAACACTAGCACTCTTAGGATAAAATGTGAGACAGAGACAAGAAGAACCCTCAGGTATATGAGCACTGAAGAAGAAAGAGACTGACTCAAAAAAGGTGAAATGCATGCACAGCCTACACACACACACACACACACACACACACACACACACACACACACACACACACACATGCACAGATAGTATAAGCTGCGACAATGAAGAAACTAATCCACCTAGTCCTTACAGTCCTATTTTATTTATAAATGGAAGTTGGTGCTGGCATGCTGACCATAGACATTCTTTGTGACAGGACTATTCTGTATGCTGTGAATATCAAGGGCTTTACAGTCTCTTTTCACTAGGAGCCAGCTGCACCTTCCTACTTGCTTAAACAAAAAAAAGTCCCTAGACATTTCCCTTAGGAGGGAAAGTTAAGGGTGACCCAGGAACCAGTTAGAACCCTGTGTGCCCACCTCAGACCTACAAACACTGTGAATCCTATGGTGAGATTTGCATTGCTTGGGTGAGGTGGAAGACTGAGGTGTGAAATATTTCTGAGAAATAAAAATGGGCTCTTGGGTAAAGATGCCTGAAGAACCACAGCAGAGCCCAGTAGTTTGTCAAAGCAAAAAAAAGAACAAGGATGTTTCCTGTGGACCAGACTTAAGCTGATTGCATGAGAGAGCAACTGTAGAGCACAGGGTAGAAGGGAGCTGGAGTAGGGTCTGTGAAAACCTGGGGCCTAGAGAAGGTGTCAAAAGTTACAAGTGGCAACACCTCATGCTGGCGAGGGTGTGGAGAAAGAGGAACACTCCTGCATTGCTGGTGGGAATGCAAACTAGTACAACCACTTTGGAAAGCTATCTGGTGCTTTCTCAGAAAAATGGGAATAGGGCTTCCTCAAGACCCAGCTATTCCACTCTTTGGAATATACCCAGAGGATGCACTACCACACAACAGGGACATATGCTCAACCATGTTCATAGCTGCCTTATTCATAATAGCCAGAACTTGGAAACAACCTACGTGTCCCTCAATAGAAGAATGGATAAAGAAACTGTGGTACATTTACACTATGGAATACTACTCAGCTATTAAAAACAAGGAATTTCCAAAATTTGTGGACAAATGGATTGAACTAGAAATTGTCATAATGAGTGAGTTCACACAGAAGCAAAAAGAGCTAAATGGTATATACTCACTTACATCGAGACACTAGTCCAAGGTGTACGTCCCCATGAAAAACTGTACTTACCAGGATAGTGGGTAAGAGGGGAGGACATCCTATTGAGACTTTAGGTGTGAGAAGCCTGGGAGAAAGAGGAAATAGAAGGATCCAGCGGGTCCTGGAAAACTACAGGCGAGTCTGGGCCCTGGGGTCCTCCGCAAACTATGGCAACAGCCAAGGAAAAAATAGGCAGTAAACCTCGAACCCCTACCTAGACTAGCCGATGGACAGGACATTCTCCACTGGTGAGTGGAGAAGGAGATCTAACTTCCACACAAACTCTGGTGCCCCATATTTGAACATGTCCCTTGGATGGAGATGCCTGGTGGCACTCAGAGGAAAGATAATAGGTCACCAAGGAGAGACTTGATACCCTATGAGCATATACAGGGGGAGGAGGTCCCCCTCAGACACAGACATAGGGGAGGGGAGGGGAGTAGGGGGAAGTGGGAGGAAGGGAGGAATGGGAGGATACATGGGATGGGCTAACAACTGAGATGTAATATGAATAAATTAATTTTTAAAAAAAGTTACAAGTGGGATGAAGGTTCATAGTTAGGTGTGCTTGCTTCTGAGGAGAAATGCCCACTGAGGGGGGTTGCAGTAAAGTGCCCAAGGTTACTTATCAGAGAAGAGAGCAGCATTCAGGGCTGCCAAGCCTATGAGAGCCCTGGCTGAGTGTTCCCAGCAGTACTCACTGCAGGACAACATCCCCACACCCTTATGTTCCATGCACTGCTCCAATCTGAATTACAGCTTAGCAAGATGCTTTAGGAAGGGCAAGAGGTCAAGGCATGGATAGAAAGATGCACGCCAACATCTCCCCTACCCCAGGCTTCCCTTCTGTAGTGAGAACAGTTTGGAGGGCTCTTAGAATGCTCGGTGGGTAAAGGAGCTGACTATGCAGGCCAGGAGAGCTCAGTCCTATCCCCGATCCTATGGAAATGTGGAAGGAGTTGACCTGCAAACATGCATGGTAGCATGCCCCCCTCCCCCAGTAATGATAAATAATTAAAGAAACAAACACTGTTGAGAAGCAGCAGCTATAACCTTAAATTAACTTCTATGTGACCTAACTGACAATGGCTATGCCAATTATTACATGACTGCTGTTTATTTCATCTGCTGTGCTTAATACTATCTCAGATTTCAAGTGCAGAAGCACTTGACCATTGGTTAACCTTGAGGGGACAGTAGAATACAAAAAAAAAAAAAGTCTTATAAATAAATTCTATGACTTGTATGTTTTATTCATTTCTAGATTCTCAATGCCTGATGTATAGTGTATAATAAATATATAGAGTTACATACATCTGTTAACTTGTGTGTGCACATACATATGTGGGTGTGTGTGCAGGTGTGGGTGCTTGTAGAAGGCGTCTCCATTTTAGTCTTGATGCAACAATTCTCACTGAATCTGTGGGTCACTGGCTGGGTAGACTGGTTATCACAAAATCCCAGAATTCTCTGGTCTCTGCCTCTCATCTCTGGGACTACAGACATGGTACCCCAGACCTTGCTTTTTACATGGGCTCTAGGGGTTTGAGCCCAAGTCTTCATACTTTCCCAGCAAGCACTCCACCTGCTGAGACATCATCCTAGTCTTTAATCATGTGCTTTGTAAATCACCTGGGATGAATTATTGAGGAATGCGTTTATAATCCTAGCACCCTGAAGGTGGGGTGGGGGGAGGGGGAAGGATTGCGCTCTCTCTCTCCTCTCTCTCTCTCTCTCTCTCTCTCTCTCTCTCTCTCTCTCTCCTCTCTCCTCTCCTCTTCCCTCCACTCTCCTGTCCTCTCTTATATTTGAGGCTAGTATTGGACCTGTCAAAAAAGAAAGCAAAACAAATAAACTAGAACTCTTTTTAAACTTGAATATTTAGGTATTTTCCAGTGCCCACTGGGAGATGAAATTCCTATGACATTCAAATAACTAAAGGTTAGAGGATCTGCAACCTCAATGCTCTTTTGAACTCTTCCTGATCACCTCCCTTTGGTTGATGAGATTATAAGCTTCTCTGTCCAAGATCAAGGCGATGATTTCCCTTTCCTTCTTCCATGTGCCTGACCATCTCTCTGTCAATCACTTCCACAGTGCAGCCATTTACACTGCTAAGCTCCAGCTTTGCTTCCGACCATTGCTTGCAAGGCAAAATACTGTAATCATTAGGTCCTGCTCTAAGCTGGCAGGACGTGACAGAGAATCTACGACGCAGGATAAGGCCAGTGTCAACTAACTGTGACATTCCATCAAATACAGCATCCTTAATGTCATGGAGAGTTACTCTCTGCATGGGTGATAAAGTACGGGCTCGTTGACAGGCTCTTGCTTAACTGTTCTCATTGGCCTTGGTATGGTCATGCCAATTCATTGTTTTATAACAGATCGGCTCACACTGAAAATGAGGATTCAATCTGCGATTTTATTGTTAACCTTTAAGGTCCTTGGAGGCATTGTTGGGCTCTTCTGTCGACAGGTGCTAACTGAAGTTTATGCTCTCATTTGTAGGTATCTATCAACCACAATTTCCTCTGACATGTCTACATCAGTCTCCCACTACTTTCCAACAATATGGAGCATAAAAATTACTTATTTTCAGATTTGAATAAGACTTGCCCACTGATATACTTGCTGTACCTTCCAAAGGAGTTCATATATATATATATATATATATATATATATATATATTTGACTTTCTTTTTATGTTTCAATCATGTCCCCCAACCCCAAGTTTCTATTGTGACTAAATTCTAATTAAAAGCACACTGAGGTCTTATGAATGGTAACTTAGAATACCACCCCCAACTCTACCATGAAAAAAATCTGTCCAGTTTTTTTCTGTAGCAATGAAATCTCAATCCTGAGGTCCTTCTTCAAATAAATAGTTGCTACATGTCTGAAATGAATCTCATGATGGAAGCATAAGAAGAGACAAAGTATACTTCTTTGAGAGATCATGGCAAACTCTTGAGCATCAAACATGACGAGTCGTATCTAGAATTCAAGCATTTCTTGTAGGTCTGATACTGCTTGGGATTTGCTGGGTGACAGTGGCATTAAGTCTCCCCAAGAAGGATGATGACTGTGCTAGCCTTGTCTGAGAAATTCAGTGGAAAAGGGTTGAATGACACCCTCAGCTTTTTTGATGGACTGTTTTCTTTTCAGCAAAGTGGGCTCTTGAAGTTTATCTGATCATGGCTTTTCTTTGCTTACATATTTTAAGTGAATGAGCAAAGAGCAAGTGAAATTTCTTATAAATGAGTGAGTGCATAAAGAATAGCTGTAGCTGCATGAAAAATATCCCTTCTAATGTGATGTATTTCTTTGAATAAGTACAAATATTTCCAATATTTCCTATGGGCAGCCTAGATTTCCTAACTCCTGGGCTGTTATTCAGGAGAGCATCAGATATGGAAAGAGGGTCGTTGCACTCCATCTTGGCAAAAGGCTTCCTGTAGTAAGATAAGAGAGAAAGGGCAGCTTTCAATTTCACTGTCACTGCCCCAACTTGCTTCTCTGTTGCCCCCTATGTATTCCAACAGTTCCCTCCCTTTCAGAATATAAAGAACAAAGTAACTCATCTCTTTTAATACCCTAAACCGTCTTGATTTTTCTCCTCACTCACTACCACTAGAAAGACAGTAATATCACAAATGGTAGCAGAAATATTGGTTTTGCAACATATATGCAGTGAACAAGAAGGCACTGGCATTGAACAAAGAAGAGGATGACATTCACATTATTCCTATTACCTCTGTCACCTGACTATATCAGGTAAGCTACCAAGAATATGACCATAGCCATTTTTAAAAGGCATATTTAATTTTTTAGCAGAGTGTCTATCTATCTGTCTCTCTGACTGTCTGTCTATGTATAATTATTTTATACAACATGTTTTCATCATATTCTCCCTTTCTCCAAGTCCCCTCAGATCCTCCCTCTCGATTCCCCCAACATTTTATTTTTGCTTTATCTCAAAGCCACAACAAGCAAAAACAAAAATCAAAACAAACAAAGCCCCACTAAAACATATAAACAAACACAAAAGCTAAACCAAAACAGCCACAGAGAAATCATGGAATTCGTTTTGTGTTGGCCAACTACTCCCAGGTAGGGGACTCTTCCTGGATTGTGGTTGATACACTCAGTGATACTCCACCAGAGAAAACAGCAGGCATCAATTGGAAATAGCTTCCTCATTTGAAGCTGGATCCTTTGTCCACTTCCCCCTGTCAGTACTGGGACCTTGTGTTGAACCATGGCATGACCTAGGCTTGAACCTATGCAGGTCTGTGTGTGCTGCCACAGTCTCTGTGTGTTTATATGTGCATTATTCCTGTTTTGTGTGGAAGATGATTTTTCCTTGGACTTATCCACTATCCATGGCTCATGAAAATCTTTCTGCTTCGTTTTCTGCATATGTCCACGAGCTTCGGGGGAAGGAATTCAGTGAAGACATCCCATTAGGAGCTGAGTGTTCCAAAGTCTCTCACTCTTTGCACACTGTCCAGTTGTGGGTTGCTGTATTGGTTCCCATCTGGTGCAGGAAGCTTCTTTGATGTGGGTTGAATGAGGAACTGGTATATTGGTATAGCAATATGTTATTAGGAGGCATTTTAGTGCTCTGTCCCTTTATCAGAATAATAGGGCCAGGTTTTCCCCAGATCCAGGACATATCTAGTCTTAGATTCTTGGACACTTTAGCTGTATCAGGCATGAGCTCCATCTAATGGAATAAGTGGACATTAAGCCTAATTTTTTTTTTAAAAAAAGAGAGAGATTGGTTACTCCCATAGCACTTGTGCCACTATTGCACCAATATCCTTGGAGGCAGGCTGCTGTGGTAGGTTACAGAGTTTGTAGCTGAGTGATCATTGGTGATTACCTTGCTTCTCTTCTGGTGGCATGCAGGGTACCTCTCTACTTCATACATGCTAGTAACTAGAGCTGCAGCTTCTAATTAGGGGCCAGCTTGATGACATAAGTAAGTGTTGTCTTCATCAATACAGCATTACCTTCTATAGCCTTAGCAATAGTCTGTGATGTTTGGTCAAAGATTCAACAAAATGTGATACATTCCTGGAACTGAAGGTTTGCATTGGTTGCACAAGATTTCTAGATGTGGCATTCTCCTCCTCAATATATGGTGATTCCATTTAGATTACTTTCGTATGTGTATATAATTTAGAAAGTTTTTATGGTAGCATGCTTCCATATGGTTTTGCAAATAATCTTTAGTGTTAGTTGTCCCTACATGTATTCCCTTTTACAAGGAGAGGGGTGAGGGAGGAGGGAAAATTGTCTCTATAGTTTATGTGTATAAATATATATCTAAACACCACATGCATATAGTACACACTGAGGCCAAAAGAGGGCATCAGATCCTATGGGACTGGAGTGATATGTGCTTGTAAGCGACTAGCTGGAATATAAAACTGGGTCCTCGTCATGAGAAGCAAGTACTCATAACTGCTGGGCCATCTTTCCAGTCCCAAGCACAGCAATTTTAATTCATCATGCTTATGTAAGATTTTGTTCAGGCATAATTTTGAACATAAGGAAACTATTGATAGAACTTGAATCTGAAGTTGATAATCACTAAGCTTTAGTTTGAGAATCTCTAAGTCTGATACCATTGACAAGAGCTCATGCTTTTCTACCATACCTACCAGCCTGAAAAGTGTGTATGGTCGTTTTGACTGCATGCTCTTCTGTGCATCACATGTATACCCAAGGTCTAAAGAATTCTGAATAGGGTGTCAGATCCTCCAGGACTGGAGTCACAAACAGTTATAAGGCACCGTGTGAATGCTGGGAATCAAACCCAGGTCCTCTGGTGGAGCAGCCCATGCACTTAACCACTGAGCCACCTCTTTACACACCTCCCATATAAACCATCTTATTTACTGCCAATGGCCTCACTTTGAGCAAATTAGGGTAGTTTTCCTGTGCCTTGGTTTCCTATAATATAAGAAAAACAAATTCCTTATAGTCACTAGTACATGAGAGTTATAACATAATAATACAGGCTATCATCTATATTTTAAATGTAAAGAAGGTAAGGCTCAGAGCCTCTAAGAAACTTTTTTTTATTCAAGCCAGATCTTGTACCTTAACATATATGGTCATATACTTTTGAATTTATAAACCAGGGATGGTAGAAAGAATGATTGATTCCATTCTTTTCATTCATTTTAATCTATAATCCATACTGAGCCTAAAATTGATTCTGAATTCAATGCCAATTAAATAGATGACTCCCATCTTTAACTGAAAAAGACATTTCCCAGTTGGACACAAAGAGCCCAGGCAACATAAACAAAAGCAAAGTAGAGAACCTCAACTAACCAACCAACCAAAAGCATGAAAAAAAAAAAAGAAAGAAAGAAAGAAAGAAAGAAAGAAAGAAAAGAAAAGAAATAGGCAAGTGGGATTTTACCAAATGGAAATGCTTCTGTACAGCAATGGAAATAATCAACAAAATGAAAAGGTAGCCTGAAGTCTTCAAAGTGTATTCCATGTGCGATGGGTGGGCCTGAAATGTGCATCTTGAACCCTTAAGGTTCAAGCTGGGAATGCACAGCATGCTCCATGAATGAAATGATACATGTGTGTTTGGGACTGAGCAGGCCCAACATACACAAGTAACTTAGATGAAGAAGTGACTGACTCTGACAGTATGGGATACAGCTCCACTGGCCTTCTCTCTCTCTCTCTCTCTCTCTCTCTCTCTCTCTCTCTCTCTCTCTCTGTGTGTGTGTGTGTGTGTGTGTGTGTGTGTGTGTGTCTCTGTCTCACTCTCTGTCTCTCAGCTTATACCACAAGGTATGTGAGGTATGCCTTATCAGCAACCAATAAAGAAAGAAAGATTTAGGTATGTACAGGCGGATGCTTAGGATACAGAGCCATCTGCAGAAAGTGGTCTTTATGTGCCTCCCGCCCCCCTGAGACATCTCTCTAGCACAGTGGTGAGGAGAAACCTTTTGGTGTGCAGAATTTCAGACAGTGCATATGCTGTGCACTTTGGGAGGTGGAATGGTAAAATTATAATAACTCATCCACTCAAGGGCCACTGTCATTATTAGAGATTTTTAGAGGAAACTCATTACAAAATCCAGGACAACATAATGTGTGGACAAGGATGTATATAAGGCAGATACTCTGACTGGACACAATGTAATGATATTTATGCTTCATGGAAATCTGCACCAGAGAGTAGCATCAGCTAAATACAGTTGAAATAACCAAGTATAGAGAACCATCCTTTCTGTGGTTGCTAGGTTATACCCTGTCCCTGTCCCCCTCAGTCATTCTTGTCATTAGGTGGTACCCTCAGGAATCAAATGACTAAGATGACAGACGGGGGCTGTGCATAAGACAGTAGTATGCGTTTCTTCTTATCAAAGCTGATCTAGCAATGGCTACCACAGAGTGCTGCTCTACCAGCAGTTGAGACCCATGCTATGCTTTTGACAGGACATCTTCCCTAGGATGACCAGCCAGCAACTTGAGAACAGGATGATTACTTTGGACCACTCCCATGAGGGAAGGGTGTCATTATGTTCTTAGCTGCAGAAGATGCTTACTCTGGGTATGGATTCCTTTTCCCAGCATGCAGTGCTTTCACACAACCATAACCTGCAGATCCACAGAATGCCTTGTGTGCCATCATGTTATCATTCCACGTTCCTTATGACCTAGGAACTTCCCTGGCAGAGAAAGAAGTGAGGCATGGGTGAGCCTTGTGGACACTGCCTGGTTGAATCATACTTTCTATCATCCTGAGGCGGCTGGTGTGATGAAAGTGCAGTATGACTTTTACAGCACCAGCTAGATACCACCTTTCAGGAGAATGAGGTTCTCCAGAATGCTACAGGAGCTCAATATCAGTGTCAAAATATGGTGCTAGTCCTCCAACAATAGGGGATGGTAATGGAAGTGGTCCTGCCCACAATTACCTCTAAACCCATTAGCAAACTTTTATCTCCTAGAGCTCTACAAACCTAAAAGTCTTAGTTCCAGTAGGAGATATGCTTCTGCTAGGAGACACGAAAAATGACTTCATTGAGGTAGAAGTTAAGAGTGACATCTAGCCGCTTGGGACCTTCATGCCTGAGTCAACAAGCCAAGGAAAGAATTGTGTGTTGGCTGGAGTATATGACCCAGATGGTCAAGATGTGTTATTAGACCATAACTAGGCAAAGATGCGAGTGATGAGAATATAGCTGTCCTTTTGGAGGGCACCTCAAAGGTACTTTGGCCTAATTAAAGGCAATGAGAAATTACAGTACCTGAGCCAGGTAGAACCAGCAATGGCTCTACACCCTTGAGGAATGAGGTTTTGACCATCTAGAACAGGTGTTCTTACTGAAGACAAGGGAATATATAATGTGTAGCAGAGGACTGCCATTGTCATCTGAAAAAAATGAAGAAATTAGCATCGTAATAGCGAAGAGAAGTTTATATGTGCATATTAATTATAAGCATACGCATACCTCTAGTATACACATATTATATGAATCTGGAGATCTTTTTTTCTTTCTAATTCTCATCATAAGACATAAGATTGAGTAGCTTTCTGCCACACTTAGCTGCTGTGAAGTTTTACACCATCACATATAAATTATGGGATTTTTAAGAGAAAAGCAATCATCACTTTGAGATCTTGATTAGAGATCCATGTGTTTTCAGTTGTAGGGAGTAAAACCATACTGTATGAGACAGAATATGATCTTGTTATTTCACTGGAGGCCAAGTGTGGTTTGCCGAGTGCCACACAGTTTTAGCAGGTTGACAGAAGATAAGTTTGCAATGATTAACATTTTAGTGCATATATTTATTTTTATTTGGGAGGGGACATGCACAGGCCACTGTGTACCATGTAGAAGTGTACATGGTGGGACTCCTTCTACTTGTGGGTTCCCAAGGTCAAACATAGGTCATCAGGACTGTAGCAAATGCCTTTATCCACTAAAACATCTTACCAGCCCTGGAGTGATTAATATTTTGTGTCTATTCACTGGGCCCGCTTCTCAAGATGGTTGGTTAGGACATCATTTTTTTAAATGTGTTTTTGGGGGTTTTTCTGTATAAAGATCTCTCTCAGCAATATGGCTGGATTAAATGCAGCCCTTTCTGGGTCAAGCTAGAGAAAAGGTGGAAGGGACAGTCCTATCTTTTTGTGATGGGTCATCTACTTTCTTTTCTGATAACAGAACTCCCAGAGTATCTAGTCATGTTTGCCCCTCCCCAGTGCTATTTCTTGTTTTGGGCGTTTGCTTCAGCCTGAATGGTATCATGGTGCCATTTAGCTTATAGAAGTGCCTTGTGGGATGTTACGGGCTTACTAATCATGTGAGCAAAGTCTCATTGTAAACCCACTCATGTGTAGCCAGTTGCATCCTACTCAACTTGTCTCTTCCAAAGCCTGACTCACACATGGGTTGATATTGACAATATCTAAGAAACTCAAACAGTTCAACAACAACAAGTCAAGTGACTAAATTTAAAGAGCAGCAAATGCCTTTTTAGGAACGTTTCCCTGGAGTATATGTCTGGCTGCATGAACAGATAACCAACACCAAGAATCACCAGAGAAGCATAACGGAAGCCACGGTGAGGTCACACCTCACACCTGCTATGGTGGCTACTATAAAAAAGGAAGTGAAACCAGCCTTATGTCCTGCTGGTGAGATTGTAAATTGCTATGATCACTGAGGAGAAAAATACCCAATTGAAAACAAACATAGGACCCAGTATATCCATTTCTGCATAACAAGTTTAAAAATTTAAGTAACTACAAAGAGATCTCAGTACACTCATGTTCATGGTAGCTGAGATATGGAACAACTCCATGCCCTACAAACGATGAATGGATTGAGAACATGTAATATATGCATTGCCACACATATGCACGTGCATGCAGTAGAATACTGTTTAGCCTTTAAAGAAAAGGCAACCTTGCCTTTTGTGACACGACACAATTGGAGCGGGGTCCTATGCCCAGTTAGGTTAACTGGACACTGAGAGACAACTACTGTATGATCTCACACTGACATCTAAATAATACAGTATGTAAAACATTCACACACAGAATGATGGTTAGGAGACACTGAGCCATGCAGGAATCTGTCAATGTTTAAAGAGCATAAACTTTTAGTCATAAGAACAAATTGTGGAGACCTTGTACACTACAGTTAACCATAACTATAGTTATGTAAATTATAGTTAACTGTGAAATACTCCATGCTTGTGATGCATGGAGCCACTCAAAAGTGGTGTCACTGCACACACCCACACATCCATATTCACTAGATGACAAATACTTACTATACACACATGTAACACACACACTAAGTAGGTGAGGTGAGCGATGCCTAGTATATACGTATATACAACACACATTAACACACATATACCAACAAACACACATGCAGAATAACTAGGATTGTTGTCTGCCATACCTCAATGAAAGTAGAAGAGATGGAAAAGCCATCTTTATGTAGAACATTACTCTGTCATATTTTATTGTATATTTGCTTTTCTTTTGAGAACTTAAACTTGCCAATGTTTTCTGTGTCTTTTTTGCAGTATTTTTCTTTATGATATTTCCTAACTAGATACACATCAGGTCATTAGAGTACTTCACAAACTCAAATCAACTAGAAAACAATTTTCTTAAAACTTTAAGGATACAAATATTCTCTGCTACAATTTAAACAAAGTGGTAGTAGACACACTCTGACTTAAATAATATAACTTCGGTTTAAACAAGATCAGTTTTGTGCATGATATTTCATATATGCACTCCCATGGTTTCAATATCCTGAAACTCAAAACACCCCCTTATCATTTAATATATTTCAAAATAACTGTAAGGTTCAGAAGAACCTGAGAATTTGGGGCAGTGTAGTGCAAAGGATTTGTTTCCATTTTGCCTCCTAGAAATGAAGACAGACAAAAGTTAGTCATGGACTCATGTAGACAGCCACAAGGCCAAACTGGAGACATTGTACTCTACATTTTATACCAAAGGGCAAGAGCTTCTGGGCTGAGAAAACAACCCAGTCCACAAAGCACTTGTCATACAAACAAGAACTCAGAAGTTTGGGTCCCCAGCATCCAAGTCAGAATAGGCACGGGGTACTAGTCTGTACTCACAGTTCTGATGGGAGGAGAGGCAGGAGGATCCTGGAGCTCGTTTGTCAGCCATTCTAGACAAATTAATAAATTCCAGGTCCAGTGAGAGACTCTGCCTCAAATAATAAGGTGGAGAGACACCCAAGAAGACACCTGATATTGAGCTTTAGGCTTTATTTGCATGTGCAATATGTACATGTGCAAAGGTCGTACATACATAAACGTGCACACACATACAACACTGTAGGCTTTGACCTTTTCCAAACCTACTTTATTTGGGGTTCTTTAGTTCTTATACCTCCCTTCCAAACCGCCTACCCTAGATAGAAGAGAAAAGAGATTAATGGGAACAGGAGAAGTAGACCTTTTTTGACCCAGTTCCTGGGGGCGATTCCCCTGGCATAGTTGGCAGGATTTCAGCAGACCAGCAATTCGACCAAAGTTGCTGCTGGAACCTGGAGCAGCAGCCAGAACCTGGAGCCCTGAAGCGTTATCTGGAGCAGTCCTCTCTAGGAGCATCATGAAGTGGGATGATGAACAGCCAAACAATACCAAGACCCAAAAAGCCCTTCCTCCTGTTTTGGAGATATAGATGGATATATATATATCCTCTCAGAGTCTGTACTAAGATGTGTTTCATCCGGCAAAAGCCAAGCCCCCACATGAGGTGGTTCATCTCCTAGTGGATAAACATCACCTGATCTCTAACAAGTCTGCTCCCCACTCCACACTTGGGATCAAAACAAAAACATGTTTATATCCACCACACGACACAGCCAAGATAAGAGCTTCTTTCGTTGCCACAGACATACATGTATCTCCAGAGAAAAGTCAATCTTGTTTGAAACTATCAAAGTAAGCATTAGCTGTAATATGAAGTCATTACCATTTCCCAAGCTGCAACAGGGCAGATAATATCAGTGGAATGTACACATCCAGCCACAGTTGCTAAACAGGGGGTGCAGTGCATGAAATGCATGGGATGAAATGCATCATTGGGCAGTGGCATTTCTCTAACACTCAGCCATGAACATGCCTCCTGAAGCAAAGGAAGATGCTGTACTTATTTACCAACAGCGCTATTGGTAAGAAGGGGTGGACATCCGGAAGGTGACAGTGAGCATAGTGCAATAAGCTCGCAAACCAGGAGCTCAGGCATTCATCACTGGACATCGTGTCTTAATCATCAGCGTGTGCTGCACATGTGTACACCAGCGGCATGGCAGGTGTGCTCACACTCGGGCGGCATGAGCAAGTGGATAGCGCGCTGCACTGCAGCGAAGTTAGGATAGCTTTGCCATCCCTAGGCAACGGAGAAACGTTCGGCTGCATTCTAGTTTTATGGGAACAATGTTGTCAATGTGGCCCATTTCCGCTTAAAAACATTACGCGGCATGTGCCTGTTTACTTCAGATCAGTTTATTTACTCCAACCACTAGCCCTCATTTTTTTTATAACCATCACATATTTTATAATAAGTATCACCATTTCTCTGCGGCACCAGCTCATACATTAACATCGATTCATTTCCCTATGCCCTACCTCAATCTTAAATTAACCTTCGTTATTTTCATTTCTATAAATTTCTACAGATTCATCCTTAACTTCTTTCAGCTTCTCCACCAGATCTGTTGCGTCTGTTATCTCCTACCCGATCTTCTATGTGAGCACCAAGAACAAGGCATCATTTTCCTGTCCTGCTACCCACTACCCAATGCCTCTTGGAGTCCCGACTTCTAAAATTCTGTGTCACTCTTCCTCCAAACAGGGACTTTCTGGGCTCCCCGCGGAAACGCATGAACTGATACAAAAATTATTCCGGAAAAGAAGACAATTTCTGTGCAACATAGGAAAAAGAGGGCGTGTTTGTGTGCGTCAGGCTAACAGCTGTAAAGCTTAGCACTTTGTCTCTCACTGTGGCTCCACAACGCCAAACATCCAGATGCTGGTGGAGCAGCCCCAGCCTCACAGTACCTCCAAACCCGAGGAGCCTGGGAACTGCTAAACAAGGCAGCCCGACGGAGGGCTTTCCCCCCCTTTGCATCTGGATATTTTGACACTCTGCAGATGTAGCCTCTCTCATAACGCGACCAAAAATGAAACAAGATAGTGCTAGCACTTGATGGTAGCCAGGCTGCTCACAGTGTCTCTCCCTTTTCCCTAGGATGCCTTCACTGTGTTGATGCAAATTTCTTAAAACCGCATAACCGCTTTACAAAGAATTAAAATGTGCTTATGTGTTCAAAAGTAATTCGCCATGCTTTAGTTAGCTGACAATGAAGTTTACATTTCTGTACGGCATGTGTGTGATAATGTATGTAATTGTGTGCAGAATGGCTACCTCAAGGGACAGCATGGGCATCACCTCACAGAGTTATCGTTTTCCTTGTGGGGAGAACAATTCAAATCTGTCTTAGCAGTTTCACAACATATCAACACCAACTGTGATATAGATTAGATTAGATTAGATATGGTGTAGAATCGTCTTCCTGAACTAGTGTCTCATAACTGAACTTTGGTAGTACTTGCGGGCACACAAACACCGCAACTACTGACCTTCTAGTAGGTAGCAACTACATTATCCCTTATTGCTATGAGAAGAACTTAAGTGTGTGTAAGTGACACCATCATTTTTACTCCTGCCTCTGTTTTTTTTCTTAGCCAAGTATCCTCCAGGTTTACCTTTGCTGCTACCAATGACAGGATTTCCCTTCGTTTTTGAAGGTTATGTAGAATTCTATCACGACTCTGTAATTTGTTTTCCTCATGCACTCGTCTGTTGATAGGCACTTAAGCGTCTTCCCGTCTTAGCTACTAGAGCTGGTGTTGCAGTGAACATGGGGTACAGTTGTTTTCTTGATGTGTGGAGTGAACATGGGGTACAGTTGTTTTCTTGCTGTGTGGATTGCTCATTCTTTGGGTTTATGACCACATCGAGTCCTGGAGTTGTGATTAGATTGTGAACACCTTCCATATGACCCTTCGTAAGAGTTGTACCACTTTGCTTATGAAGCTGTCCCTTTCTCCACGTCCTTTCAGCACCCCTGTCCTCATCATTTTGATAGTGGCCCTTTAACTTTCTTTCTTTTTTTTTTTTTTTTTTTTTTTAGTTTGAAGATTTGGTACATGTACTAGTTTGGCTTTGTATGCCTACAGTGACGAGTGACAATGAACATGCGTCCTATGCCTGTGGACTATCAATTGCTAATTTAAAATTACAGGAGGAAGACATGAATTTGGGATGGCACATTGGGAGGAGGTCTAAGGGTAAATAGATCAATATATATTGTAAACATGCACAACATTTTCAAAGAATAAATAAAAATTTAAAAGGAACACTGGGTTTTTTGTTTTCTTGCTCCTGAGTTGCGTTCCTTGTATATTCTGAACAGTAACTCCCTATCGTATGTACAGTTTACAAATGCCTCCTTGCTTCTCAGCTATCTCTTCACCCCATCATTCCTATAGGCAGATGTCCTTTATTTTGTTGAAAAATATTTTTCTTTAATAAAAACATCCCAGAGTGCTTTCACTAGGACATGTTTACCGGCTTAAAAGAAAGTGTTATATTTTGTTAGGGAAATTAGCTCTTCTATTAGAGAACTAAAATAATTCTCTTTTCCCCCCCCTCATTTATTCTTGCCCTAAAGTTTTATTTGTTGGCATATAGACAAGGACTGAATAAAATATATTATATTTACAATCCTAGTGGATTTTACATGCACTCATAGCCAAAGCTTTCAACAGTGAGAAATGCTACCTAAAGACAGTTGAGCAGTGGTTCGACCCTTGCTGTCCTCAGAGTGGCTGAGCCTTTCTGTGGGCAAAGGGAAACTGTGATGCGTGTTACAGATGTGCACAGGCGAGGCAGTGCTTCATTGTTCCAGTGTCTCAATCCCAGTTTTACAAAACCGGACGCATTATGTTCGGCTCCAGTGTGTGGCTGCCTACATTTAAACACTGTCCCTCTATTCTCCTGCCACTCGCTTGGTTTTCTGGCTGTTCACTCGGAGGCAGGCTTTATTGTCTCTCTAGCCGGCGGTGTACCCAGTTGATGGTCCAGGACGACTGCAGCTTCCAGTAATCTTAACCCTTTTATGAGTGCAAATTGATCACTTAACATTTTTTAAAAAGTCCATTTGGTATCTGACCCTTTAACCTTCATATGACGCCATGACATCTTAAAATCAGAGAAATTATTAGAAAAATTATGTCTTAAATATGGGCCTTTGTATCTTTCACCACATTCTCTTCTCAGTGGTTATTACCTAATAACTTTTGACACTGGTGATTAAACACAAAGTTTTACATTTTATGATTCTCTTTCAAACACACAATGGCTAACGTATATATCAGGGCAAAATTAGGCATTATTAAGAGTCTGCAATTATATTTACACATTAAAATGTCAACTAACTAAAATGAATAACTTCAAACAATATTTAATCTAATTGTTTTAAAACAAAACAATTAATCAGCACTTTCTCCTCGCTACTAAGTAATGTCATTGTTTATGAAACAGAAAGGGACCCTAATGTCCTTTATTAATTTGAGGGGTTACCATGAACAGGAAACTTTGGTTAACTATTTGCTATTTTCCTGACCACACCATGCCTTTCTAATTAGAAGGTACTCTCCAGCTGCTCACAGCTTGATTTCTGAGACAGCTTTCACGCTGTACCTAATCCCCAGACCTCTCAGACACTTCATGTCTCAAAAGCAAACCCCGTCGCCTGTGGTTGGATATGCTGGGAACATATTTATGCTTGGCAGTTCTGAGATGCAAGCAAGGATGGTTTGGTAGATATGAGGGGCCTTGTTTGTACAGGGGAGGCCTTTCACTTCCATAATGGTCAGCTACTTGTCTGCTCTCTTCCCTTCTTGAGGACAAAAGGCACATCCAGGCCTGGTGTCTTTGGGATGTCTTTCTCCTGTATCCACGGCTGGTTGTGCACCTGTCCCTGCTCTAAGAAAGCCATCTAACAAGTTCATAGCAAGATACAAATGACTCATGTTGACGGTGCCCTTCTTCCCTTTGTACAAATGTAAGGAATCTGTACTTTGGGGTGTCTGAGGACGAGCAAATCTGAATGGTGTCCTTAGTTAAAAAAAAACCATACACTTCTAGTGATCTTTGCAGAACTGAAGATAGAAATAGACAAATAAGACATCTACCTGGGGTTCAAGGCTCTTATAACCTAGTTAGACTAATGGAACACAAACAAAAAGATGCTTCATGCTTGTTTGCCATCCCTTTTGTCCCATAGGTAAGTCATAAATTGTCCTACCAGATAAAGCGTATACTGTAGATCCTCAGTGTCTATTAGCGGAACAGTCATAGGCTCTCTGAAGCTGGTTGCTTTTATTTCTTCATCAATTTATATGCATTTATTAGGTCTACATAACTGTTACAATAGGCTTTCAATAAGTATAGATGTGTTTTAAACAAATGAGTATGTGTATATTTGAAATTAACTATATTAATATTTTATTTTTTTCTGAATTATAGCTCACAGGAGGGAATGATGAAAGCTACATAAGCCACAAAGAAGAGAGAATGCTAGGGAAGGGAACAGAGGAGACACCCTGCAGATACGACGGGAAGAGGGCAGAAGATCTGGTCAAATATAGATGAGGGTTGAGGGGTCAGGAGTCCCTCACGGACTGAACTTCCTGTCACACAGCTTGAAGTCACTGCACCTAAGGCTGATTCTTGGGGAGGGGGTGCTCTTATTATCAAAGCAGAGCCACAAATAAGTGACCCAGAGAGTGGGGATGAGGAGAATGCAGTCACAGAAGCCAGACTCAACCCACTGTACATGGAGCTCCTGAAGCTGGAAGCCACAGAGAATGCTAATTCCTTAAAAGTATTTGCTTTTCCCCTGAGGAGGTGACCAGTGGTAACATGGTATTTATTGAAAGCATAACTCTAAGGTTTTCTATTAATTCTAACACCTGTAATTTAGGAGACTATGTTTCCAAATAATAAATTGAAGTGCTATTCAATTGAACCAAATCTACATGTTAAAAAACAAGTTATTGATAGTTTAGGACCATTCTTAATTTAGACAATATAAAATTTCCTGGCAATAAAAAAGAAATCTTCATGAATACCAGGATATAAGGAAGAGATATTTATTTTTATTTTTCTGAGACAGAGTTTCTCTGTGTAGCCTTGGCTGTCCTGGACTCAATCATTTTGTAGTCCAGGCTGGCCTCGAGCTCACAGAGATCAGCATGCTTCTGCCTCCCAAGTGCTGGGATTACAAGTGTGTGATGAACCACATCATACCTAATTTCAAGACTTTATGGTGTGTTTGCTAGTTTGTTTGGTTTTTGGTAATTCGTGTGTGTGTGTGTGTGTGTGTGTGTGTGTGTGTGTGTGTGTGTGTGTGTGTTCCCAAATGCACATTAGGGTTCACTTGAGTTCTATCAGTGCTCAGGTAACTTCACAACTTGTCAGTGAGCTCAGTCCTCAAATTGTATTCATGGAACAAAAAACAAACAAACAAAACCACCCTGTTCTTTTTTACTCTTCTCTTCTTTGTATTTCTTTCTACTCATTTGAAAGAGCACATTTCCATGTCTTCCTGGCAACCAAGAGGGCTGAGTAGGTAAGATTTGGTCAGTGAGAAGCCAGAAGGAAATACCATTTAAAACATCCTAGATGAATCTTTTGGCAGGAAAGGTTTGCCTATTCTGTTTCTCTCTCCTGTCTGGAGATCTAAAGCAATGGCTTGGTACAAGCAGCTGTGTTTAACAAATGTGATGAAGGCTGTAAACAGGAGCAGTGGATTAGAGCTCCTAGGATTTGGCAAGACTTGTTTGTCTAGTCAGAGGATGCCAAGAGCAGCAAGATTCGGAGGCTGGAGAGATGGCCCAGTTGCTAGGAGCTCTTTCTTACTGCTTTGCAGAGGGACCAAGTTCAATTCCCAGCACCCACATCAAACTGCTCACAGCGTCCTGTAGCTCTAGCTCTATGGATTCCAACATCCTCTCCTGGCTTCTGTCTCTCTGTCCCTGTCTCTGTCTCTGTCTCTGTCCGTCTGTCTGTCTGTCTTTCTGTCTGCCTCTCTTTCTCTCTCTCTCAATTGTTAAACAATAAAACAAATCTTTTAGAAAGACTGGCAAAGTTCTATCTTATTTTCATTATGATGAAGGAAGAACACACTTTTATTAACTTACCTCTAACTACATCTGTCTCGCAGTGTTAACATTAGGAAATATTAAACATGCTTATGAAAATAGTGTCCCGTCTCCTTTGCATTTAGATACCATTTTAGTAGCACGGCCGAACTCACAGATATTATACTTTGAGTCTCTTTATGAAGACTTGCTCTTCCCACACTTTTATGAGAAGATGAGGCACACTTGATGACTTCTCTGAGACGAGACATGACGTCACTTGTGAGGAGCTGCCTGGTGAAGGCTGTGGTGGTACACACAGTCTCTGGATAATCGTTTATAAGCCTCATTCCCACCCTCTGACGCTTGGGGATATCTGGCTGGAACTCACTCTTTCCGACTTCTAACAGGCGATGGATTAGGGCCTGGAGCTGGGGCCAAATCTCTCATTTGCACCTCATGAAAAGATGTCACCAAAGGCAGAAAAGTCCTGGTCAAATTATACTCAAGTTCTAATGGGAACCAGAAACCTTTTATTCTTATTAATTCATGGGTTGGCTTGTGTGCAGTCTGTGTGTCCAAAGGCCATCCACAGAAAACATTTTATTAAACTAAAAGATTTGCATGTGCAGTGGAGCTCTAGTGACCATCTCACGAGGCATTAAACAATAATATAAAGAAGATTCTGGCTGACACGAAGTTTATAAACTAGAACACATATATGTACATATATGTCAGCAAATGCATGTATGTATGAAGAGTGAGGACAGAGATAGAAAAATAAAATGTTAGATTACATAAACACATGGGTATCTAACTGTCGATTATAGACAGAAAAACAATGGTTTGATACCACCAAAAAAAAAAAAAAAAAGAGAGAATGTGGATGCATTATTCACAAGAGAATCAAAGTTAGGGTGATTCATATCTTGAGGTACTTCCGTGGGTTCACAGTGTCTATGTCAGGTCTCAAATTATGATGGAGGGAATAAATACATCTCTGTAATCTGATTTCTGGGGGGGAGGTGCAAGTTTTATCTTACAAACTATTTGAAGGTTTTCTTTACAGTAAGTTCTCTAGATATTCCACAGAAAATCTCAAATTATTTTGGCAAGTGAGAGAGATGGAGGAAAAGAAGAAAGGTGAGAAAAAGGAGTCCCAGGCAGTGAGGAGCAGATGAGAACGTAGACTGTGACCGCTAAGGAGACATAAAAGGGCAGCACTACAAAAGGTGAGGGAAGAATAAAGAGCAATGTGCTGTATAGCCCACACACACTCCACGGGAGAGTGTGCCATGGATTTCATCAACGCTATTATTTGATTCGCACAGTTTTTGGTTTATTTCTCTTACCTTTAAAACCAAAAACAGGAGTGGCAAGGACTTTTTTTTTACATGTTATTTTCATTATCTAGCAAGTTCTTAAAGGGCTAACATTAAGGCATAAAGAACAAAAGGCTCGACTCAACGCCAGTTCAGCGCAGGAGGGAAGAAAGAGACATGAGCGAGCGCGTGTGAGGACAAACATTAGCCACGTCCCCCATTACTGCCGTTACTGAATTCATATTCTTTATGGAGCTAAATGCTTTTAGGACTTATTGATTTACTATACTGGTAATTACACTATCATCGACCTGCATTTTTCTTTCCTGCATGAAGGTTGAATGTGTTTAAAAGCTGGCAGTGGTCAGGCAGCTGGGATGCCTTGAGCGAGTACAGTGGACAGTGGGAAGTCCTCCTGTGGGCAAGGCTCCAGGAGGGTGCTAGGGATACCAGGATCCCCAATCCTGTCTCCGTTATGCACTCTAAGAAGCTACCCAACTGTGCTGGAGTTCAGATAAGTTTCTATCACACTATGATTAAAAAAAAAAAAAATAAGGAGCCAAAGGCAATGGCGGGCATCTGCCAGGAGGGCTCCAGGCTGAAAGAAACTGTTCGTGAGAACCCACGTGTGCCGCTCCAGTTGTGCCCTCTGTATGCCCCATGCTCAGCACAGCACAGACCATTTTTTTCCTCTCACAGGAAGATAGTAACAGCATTTATATTACAGTTCTGTTGTAGAAGGATTTAAAAAATACACCAAATATTCAGGACGGTACCAAACAGACACTGTGTAAATATAAACGATCACAACTCTTCATCATGTTTATTATTAGCAGTAACTTTCAACAGTTATTCTCAGATTTCTGAAAGGGCTCAAGTCGTTTACATCTTTTGAGGTAGCCAATATATTAATATGTATTTAGAAAGTTAAAAATCTTGAGTTATTTTAATCGTCCATATGTAAGAAACTGAGGCTTTTAATATCAAGAAGTAGATTTACCATTTGTCTGCCTACTATCTATCCTGCCTACTTGTCTATCACCACAAAGAAAGGCAAGTGGGAGGTCTTTTATGGATATAATATTTAAGGTATATAAACCTCTGCCTATTCCTTAATACTCAAAGAAATTGACTCATGGACACAGATGAAGCAGTAGAGATGGAAGAAGGATATTTTATGTGGACATACAAAAGGGTCAGAGGTTGAAGGAAAACTTGAGGACTAAAAGGCCAATTTTTTATTTTATTTTGTATCATTTTTAGTTGGTGAATAGATGATATTACCATATGTTGATATATATATATATATATATATATATATATATATATATATATATATATATTCATACATAATGGTCCCATAAGAAAATTCTATTTTAAAGGGATCTGTTTGCAACACAAATAGTAATGTGATAGAGAAAGGTGGCAGAGAATTAAAGATTAGACATGGAAATCGGTGACAGAGGGATGCAAAGAGAAGGAGGCAGGAAAGAAGCACTGATGCTTGGGATAGAGACTTAGAGCACTAGTTCCTGTCTCGCGATAAAGGATGGGCACACTTGTCTCCAGGGCCAGTTCTAAGAAAGGCAAAGCCCAAGCGAGCTCCTTAGCCAACCCTCTTTCTATTTGCATGCTCGTCCTCATTGTCGATGGTTTTACCTGTTCTCTTTCTGCTCTGGAAGGAAAACGGCTGTCTTTTACACTTCAACCGAGTAGTGGTGAAAGGTAGCTTTACGGAATTCTCCTACAATAGTCTGGATCTCATTTGCTTCCATTCCCATAAGACAGACACTTCGTCTTCTGTTCCCTCTGTATTTGTTATTTTTCTGCTGCTGTGGTAAAACAACATGGCCGAAAGTGACTTATGGAAGAAAGAGTTTATGTGGCTTGTGCTTCCAGAGGGAGAGTCCATGATGGTGGGGAGGCCTGATGTCAGGTGACTGGAGCAGGAAGTTGAGAGATCACATCTTCAGACACAACAATAAAGCAGAGAGGGTGAGCTAGGAATGGGACAAGAGGTTATAAACTCTCATTTGCCTCTTCCAGTTATGTACTTCCTCCAGGAAGGATTTACTCCCCCAAAGTTGTATAATCTCCCTAAACAGCACCATCAAGTGGGGACCAGGTGTTCCATGCATGAGCCTACAGGGGATATTTCTCATTCAACTACCACATTTTACCTCCTGGCTCCCACAGGCTGTGCTTGACACCCATATCTTCGTACAAAATGAACTTAGTGCAACTTTAATTGTTTCCATAGTATATCAGTCTCAACACTATTTAAAAGTTCCAAGTTTCGTCAGATACTGAAGGTAAGCTCCTAACTGTGACCCCCTTTAAATAAATTTTTAAAAAATCAAACCATGTCCTTCTAATACACAATAGCACAGAATGTACATTTCCACTCCTAAAGGAAGGATGGAGGCATAGTAAGGAAATCCTGGAGCAAAGAGGAGCTGAGGTCTAGCAAGACAAACACCAAATCCTGAATCCTTATGTCTGAATCGGAGGGCTTAGATGGCTCTTCCTTTCTGGCTTTGCTGTCTACAAAGCACTTCTCTCTCTTGGCCTGGTTCCACTTCCTGTGAGCAGCTCTTTTGGGCAGATGTCTCACAGTCTGGCCTCTCCAACATCCTCAGGTCTCTACTGCAAGCCAAGTGTCACTTTCACCGCTTTATAGAATGGCTTCTTTGGGACATCACCCAGTCCTATCACGTGGTGTCTGGTCTCAGTGGGTCATTGAAATCATGTAGGGAGCATCCATGAACCCTTCACTTTTGTATTTCTAGTATCTCCAAAGCCAGTTCCACATGAGTGATGCTGCCAAGTTTGACTGCCAGGTTGAGATGGGCACTTGCCCCAGTGCAGCACATTGGCAGGGGTTTTCATATTCTCAACTAGTTGCTTACTGAGAACAAGCAATCCATTACTGTTCCTCCATTAACAAGCTGGAAGCTAAGCTGGGTAAGGTCTTACCATAAGAGCATCCAGCTAGGGCAGCAGGCATTCCTTTCTTTGTACTGACCTCTTTAACAACCACAGCCTCTCTTTCTGCACGTGCCTTCATGGTAGAATTAAGCTTTCAAGTGTTCTTTCTCTTTCTGAGCTATACACTTCATGTTTCTTTTTGTCCCACTTGCTCTTTTTTATTATAGAACTGAATAAAGAGTAATATTCAATCCAAAGACTCAACAGTATGTTGTCTTGGAATTTTCTCCACTAAAGAATGTACTTTACTTTCTAATTTAGCCCCATTAAAATCCTCAGAATATGGACAGAAAACATCATGAAGTACTTGAAGCAACCATGCACACACAACACAACACAACACACATGTACCACATGCACACATGCATACATACATGCTCATGGGGCATAAATTTATTTATGTATTTCTACTCAGAGGCTGAGATCACTTTCCTCCCCTTTGTATCTAGACTGTCCTCTATCTTCTATATCCCATAGATTAG
Organism: Acomys minous; assembly: GCF_964271855.1. NCBI lineage: Eukaryota > Metazoa > Chordata > Mammalia > Rodentia > Muridae > Acomys > Acomys minous. The sequence continues at coordinate 45,598,170 of NC_140500.1, forward strand.
AGGAGAAACAGCACTATGCCAAGTTCAGACTCACTCTTTAAGAGGACTGACTTGTGTTCTTGGGGCTGTGAGTAGGGTAAGCCACCAGGGTCAGCTTTCCAATTGTTCTTACCTAGACACTAGGCACATGAGGAAACTGCTTATCCGTTGAGTAACATTGGGGAAAAGCTTTTAGTTAGCTTCATCTAAATATGAGTATCAAAATAATGAGAATTAATCTAATAGCTGTCATTTCCATGGAATTTCAAAGCAGCATGTTATAAGCATTGGAAGGCATGAACTGGTTAGAGCCAGAGGCAAGTTAGAAAAACTGGTTCTCTATTCATGATTGCTCCCTGGCAAGGTAAAGTCCTAGAAGACAATTTATGAAACATCAAATGATGGAACTGGAGAGGTGGCCCAGCAGTTTAGAGAACTGACTGCTCTTCCAGAAGACATGGGCTCAATTCCTTGTACCTACATAGTGGTTCAATTATCTGTAACTCAAAATCCAGGGAATCCAAAGCCCACTTCTGGCCTCTGTGAGTACTGTATATGTGGTAAATAAATATACACGCAGGAATAGCACTCCTGAACATAAAATAATAAAATAATAAGATTTAAAGTTATAAAAAAGAAAGGTCAAGTATAAATTTTCTGACTTCACTCTGTGAAAAGGTGACATGAAGTATTTGGTGTGCTCAATTTATATTGAGAAAAGAGGAAATTTAGATGAGTAATCCCCAGAGGCAGCATAAAATAAGAACCAAATAATTTCCCCAAAGAAAGTTTCAGTACTATTGAATGTAGGCTAGAATGAAAAAAAAAAACCCTAATTACAAATGTTACCCAATTGTGAGCTTTGTTCTCAAATATCTCCTGAAGCCTTCATGGAGTTAACTTTCTCTATCCCTATACTCTATATCTGGACCATTGCAGTGGCCTCCTGGCTATACACAAATGTTTATAGTAGAATCACTTTTAATAGTTAAAATGGTAAAACATAATAAATTTCCACTGAGTGACAAGTGGACAAGCAAAATATGGTACATATGTATTGGTGAATAACATCCAGTCACAGAAGAGAAAAAAGTTATGGTATAACATTTCATAATCTTTAGGGAAATAAAGGAAATGAATAAAATCTATATACTAAGTAATTCTATGTATGCTTAATGTCTAGGATAGATACATCTACAGAAGCTGAACATAAACTAGTAAATATCTGATGATGGTGAGTACAAATGGGTTTTTGGTTTCCTCGAGGGTGGCTCTAAAACTTTTAAAAATTAGTGGTAATGAACGCATGCTTTATGAACATATTAAAACAATGAATTGCTTATTTTAAATAGTATATACTTATCTTGGTAATACTAATGGGTAAACAACAGAAAAAATTAAAAAACACAGTGAATTCACTATTGTTTAAAAGCTCTCAAAGTGTTCCAACTGTTCATAGCTGGTATTCTTAGAGACAGGTGTATTTATCAGCCCTGGGATTAAATGTTAGCTGTTTTAACATGGTATAGAAGTTGTCATTGCTGTTCCTATGCCAGTGATGGTTTTCTGGTGCCTAAAATGTTTTATATTTATACACGGTTTCTTCTGGCCACAGAGAACTCTTTGTACCTGCAGGCCTCTACTTTGTTTTTATGTCTCTCACCTTCTCTTTCCTTGACTGTATGTTCATCCCATCCCAACTGAGGTTTCCGTCTGATTCAATCGTTCAGTCCTCTCTTCAGATTTACCTTACATATTACATCTTCCACTGTACCAGTTAACTTTAAGTAGTTTCATAACTAACTCTGACTAGTTGGGGCAATAAAATCTTTAGAAACGGCATGGTTTGGTTAAGAGAAAGAAAACACAAATAGAATATATAAGCCCCAGTTAACAGTAGGGTCTGGATTGCAGGAACTAGCAGATAACCTTTTCACGAACGAATCTCTTGAATGACTAGCTTTCAGCTTGGCATTTCACTACATTAAGTTAAAGACATAAAAGGCAGAGATGTAAATCATGACTCCCCCTTTTTTGGCAGCACATCTGTGTTTTACCCAGTGCATAGCAGGGCATCTTGGCGGACAGGCCACTACGACTCATGCACTGCTTGAGATGGCAGTGGTTATTTCTGCTCTTACACATTTTTTAAGCCTCTCTGAGGCTAGATGAAACCATGTGATTAACTCAAAGCAGTGAACCAAAGGGGGATGTGACACGTATAAAACAAAACCAAAGGAGGAACATAAAACTCTCTAGTGCATTTTACATGTGCTCATATTCCATAGCTAAAGATGGTGGATCGTCTCTCAGTCTTGATCCCTGAAGGCCTCTACTCAAACAAAGTTTGTGTGAGCAGGTCACTTGAAGAAGAGTGCTTCGAGTGAGAAAAAAAAATTTGAGGCTGATTTTACTAACAATCTTTAACAATATGTCTCCAATTAAAATTAAGTCACTGTCACCAGAACAAAAGGTGGAACTTGTTAGTCAACAGACAAAAGCAATAGTCATCCACTAAATCCAGCCAGACTGACTTGCTCAGGGGAGTCTACACTTCCATTGCATGCTTCCAAGGTATTTTGGCCAAGACCTTAGCTGGCATGGGTTAATCAGCTGTAGGTATTCCATTGCATGGCTTTGTCTTCTATTAGCTACTGACCTTGACACCAAGCAGATAAGCAATTGTTTGTTCAATCAGAGAATAAAGAAATGGGCTAAAAAGAAAGTGGTAGTAAGTAGGTAGTCATCTATTACATATAGAAGTCCTATGGGTTTTTTTTCCCTTAAAGCATTCTCCATTTTTTTTCCTTTGACATTTTGTTGAAGGAGATGCATTATAGGTGTATCATACAATGTGGACATGTTGTAGCCTACTGGTCTACCTAAGCCTGTAGATGTGGTGGCTTCATCTGTATGGTATCTTAAACATTTTCATTGACTTACCATTTTACGAACCCCCATCCATTATCTAAGGGAACATCAACTCTTAAAAATGGAATAGCCAGTAATCTTGAGGCCCATTCCATTATGGCAACAATGAATTGGGCCTCAGGTGACTTTATCTCTTACATACAGAGAAAGTTCTTCCGCTTTGCACAGTACCCATGTAACTTTTTTAAAAAATAAGTTTCCTGCCAGGCTCTGGTGAGCACTGTTTTCTAGGATCCCTATAAACTCATTAGAAAATTAAAGTGTGCTTTAAAGGGTATTTTCTGGAATACTCAAGACTATTGACTGCTCTGTTGATGCAAGAATGTGCCTTTTCAATTGAGACTTGATCCTTGACTTCATATATCATGAATAATGTGCTGAAGTTTCAAAAATCATCTGAGTCAGGCATTTGTTATATATTATTCTATAATGGTCACTGTCTACTAAAGGTGCAGGCGATTAACTTTTACTTGGTGATTTCTTCAATTTTAAGGAAACATTTTTGATTTGGTCTTGATGTAGTTTAAATGCATTGTATGAACTTCCCTTTTTCTGCAAGAGTATAATTTGGTTCATAAATTGCAGATGGTGGAATCACGCTAAATGAATATCCTCATTGCTCAGAAAATTAATTCTTTTGACAGAATCATTCACTTAAAAATGGAGTGAATATTTAACTTTATATATTAAGAGGCTTGAATGAAGTATCAATGCCTTCATTTTCATATACTGCCTCCCTCAATAATTTCATACTTCATTTCTCTTTTATGGTAGTAAGGGGTATTTGAGTCATATTTGTAAGTTCCCCTTGCTAAACATTTTTCTTTCGTGCATTCTTCCCACCACCCCCTCTACTGTTTCTTTCTTTCTTTCTTTCTTTCTTTCTTTCTTTTTTATCTTCTTCCTATGGAATCTCTAGTTCCTTTCCATTTGCTGTCAAGTAACACTGGTCATTATTAATAAGTATAACATCAGTGATCTCAGACAGTACAGGGGAAAGGTTAAGATGGACCTTAATGTTGTACTGACTAGGATTCAATGTAGAAGTCTCCATTTTTGCTCTGGGGCCTTAGGCAGCCACAGGAATACTTCTGAACACTAGTTTCTTTGCACATAGAGCGAGAACAACAAGCAGTTATTCTAAAGAACACACCAAGATGGCTGGCACAGGAACATGCACACATAGATAGCTGATGATGGGCCCAGAGCAAGATACTACCACAGACTCTTTACACACCTACTAATATCAGCAATGTAAATGGCCCTGTATGTTTTCAAATCTTTCCTCCACTTATGCCCACCAAATAGAATGCTCTCCTATTTCTATCTGCTGTGGCCCATGCTCTTGCTCTAAGCAATTGCTTTAAACTTTCCCTGATGCACTCCAAACGCATTGCTCTTCCCTTCTCTTTTCCTCTGCTTGTCCTTAATGCTCTTCCACCTTTGTCCTCTGCATTTGCCCTTCGATATCATGCCCAGATCACCCTTATCATAATTTCTCTAGTTCCTGGGGTCCAGTTCAAACAATAACCTCAACAATGTTCATTTTACCAAATGGTAACCTCTTAACTTTGGAAACATAATTTTGTATTTTTATGTCCTTTCTGTTTCCCTTAATGGTTTCTATTAATGGGACAACGAGAAGGAGATGACTGAAACTTACATGACTAAAGTTTTGCTACTCACCCCCCACCTGATACACATTTGAATTACACAGGATCCAAAGAAGCCAGGCTTGACACACTCCTGAGGATTCTTTATGTTAAGACAAGTCTTGGTGATATACCAAAGGAAGCTAAAGAGAACTAAACCTTTAAGCAGGGTTCCCTTGGAATGAGACAAAATATATGCTGAGGAAATTGGATGAAGTAGCAAAGAAAGCTCTGGGTGGGATGGTGAAACAAATGAGGACAAACTGGATGCTTATTGATTCTTTTCAGTCACACACACACACACACACACACACACACACACACACACACACACGTCCCTCTTCACTGTCCAATCAACATGTAAATAACTACTAAGAATCAGAAAACATTTTCTGAAAAGGGCCCAAAGGGAAAGGCTCTCGTCCACAACTCCAATAGTGTAGGCAATCTAGTCCGCCATATGAACATCACGCTACTCAAAGAACGCACGAAGCGCACAGGCATGGCTGCTTCCCAACACAACTTTACCTACAGGGAAGCAGGCTGGAATGGGCCACACTATGTTAACTCCAGAAAGTAGAACCTTTATAAACAAGATATAGACCTATAAGGACAAGGCTCTCTCTCCTCTTCTATACCTTTAACTGTCAGTATAATTCATATATGCTTTAGATATTTAATAAAGACATATTATTCATGAAGCCTGAAGAATATTTGTAGCATAACACATCTCATTTATAGTCTATACCTGTTAATCTACACTGACACCTGAAATGCTTTCTTTTTGCACTGTATTTGTGTTGACATTTACTATTTTAGAGGTGACAGTTTTATGTCCTAAATGTGTTCTCTCCAGTGCTGTTTATGAATGTTCAAAAATAAGACTTTTCATTCGTATTCTATAACTTGCCTTTGCTGATTTTAACTGCTAAAGAATATGACAAATAAATGTTATTTTAAAAAGAAATTAAGACCACCAAGTTATACACTTACTCTAAATGATTAGGACTTACCATCCATGATTTTTTAAAAAATGTTTCTTTACAGTTTCACTTATTTAGTGTGTATGTGTGTATGTATGTGTACGTGGTGTGTGTGTGTGTGTGTGTGTGTGTGTGTGTGTGTGTGTGTGTGTGTGTGCATATGTATATAGGCATGCATGGAGGTCAGAGGACAACTTTTGAGAGCTGTATCTCTCCTTCCATCATATGGGTTTTGGGATGGTACTCAGATCTTCAGTCATGACAGCAAGTACCTTTATCTTCTGGCAATGATTATATTGATAACATAAAACTACTGGTCCCAGGGTTTGGAGAGCAGTAATTGACTGGTGCTGTTTGCCATGGCTGCAGTGATGGGAAGGACTTATCTGGACTGTGCATTCAGCATTCTCAACGCATACAGTACAAAATCATTCTATACAGACATTAAAATATATCCATGCCCCGTGTATGAGTGAAAAATGAAAAATCATATCCTGTTTGAATGAAAATGCCCCGCCCCCATAGGCTCATAGGGAGTGGCACTATTAAGAGGCGGGGCTTTGTTGGAATAGGTGTGTCACTGGGGTTGGGCTTTGAAGTTTCAGAAGCTCAAGCTAGGCCCAGTGTCTTTTGCTTCCTGTTGCTTGCCCATCCAGATGTAGCGCTCTCAGCTCCTTCTCCAGCACCATGTCTGCCTGCTTTTTGCCAGGCTTCCTGCCATGACGATAATAAATAAAACTTCTGAAACTGTAAGCCAGCCCCAATTACATATTTCCCTCTATAAGAGTTGCCATGGTCATGCTGTCTCTTCATAGCAATAGAATGTTGACTAAGACACTGTGACTATGTTATTATGCTTGAATTGCACAAAATTTTAACTAGAGTTTAGCTAGAAGGCACAGTTATGGGTGATTTTGCCTTAATTTTAAAAATGTTAATAAAATATCTTAGGAATATCTGTTATTGTAGCATGGAAATTTTATCTTATAGCATCTTATACTATGCTATGTAACCAAGACTCTGGATAATGTACCTTAAATATACTTTTGGTGAACTGGTTGGCCCTTGTGAATATTAGCAAAATAAAACATAGGCAATAAGGTGACGGACCTCTAATTTCTGCTAAACCATTTGATTCCAAGATGATCAGACTAGCACTAGGGGCCCAGATGATTCTGACCCATGAGCCGCATGTGACTGAAGCTATCTATGAATGCAGCTCAGCTTTCATAAGACATGAGACTCTTTGGTGATTTCTTCTTACATCTTCATTAAATGTTGCCTGTGGTTAACTTTGTAGATGAAAACATCATGTTGCAACATAAAAAGGTTTGGCAAGCGTATTAGTTGTGAAAATCTATAGCAGGGCTGGACCTAGGAGGCAAAAGCACAGGCAATAAGGTGATGGACCTCTAATTTCTGTGTTAGGCTGTAAATTTCAGAGTCACTCATCCCCTCCAGAAGGACAGATACTAAATGTACGTAGTGATATTCCTACTGGGAAAACTCAACAAAATTTGAGCTCATGACAAACCAAAAAACTGAAATAAGACTCCCCTATTCCCCACCACCATGAGATAGAACCAGTGAAATCAATTAAGGTTCTATATGCAAGTGAAAAATTTAGATATCGATATTACTTAATGTAGAATATAAATGACATAGGTAAGTACAAATCTGTCAATCAATCAATCAATCAATCAATCAATAATGTGACAGAAACAAGTAGGTGATGAAAAGACCATTAATAAGTATTACATGCATTGAATTTTTAAAATATGAAACACAACTGAAACTCACCGAGTGATATAAGAACCAGGGAATGGAAAGACAGATTCAAAAAATAAATTCTATAATTATGTGAAGCAGTGATATAAAAGATGAGAAAGAAATAATGGAATGAGAAGGAAATCTTCTTAAGAAATCCTAGAAAACTACATTGGAGCAATGGGTTCCCTGGGAGGAGAACAGCTGGGCTTATGAAACTCTTAGAGTACATGAGCTCACCATGAGGAAAGCTTTGGTTTGAAACACATGGATTTAGGAAGGAAGGAAGAAAGGAAGGAAAGAAAGAGGGAAGGGGATGGAAAGAAAAAGAAAAGAAAAGACAACTGTGTGCACAGAACACTGAGGATAAAAAAAAATGTTTTTGAAAAGGAGACCAGGAAAAAAATAAGCTGATGAAGTGAATGTAAATTTGACTGACAGCAGAGGTCTTTGTTGGAACAATGACAGCAGGAAGATAAAATATATCTGGCTCTGAGAAGCTGACTGCTAAGCTAGGACTGGGAACCGAGGAAAAGCCATCTTTTAGAAAAACGGGAGACGTGAATGAGAGCAGGGTTATTCTCTGGGCTAGATTAAAATTGTATTTCTTCTTGAACCCAAACTGACGACTCCATTTTGGCCTGGAGTTTTTTGTCATCGGAAATTTTAGTTCTGTTCTATCCTTTTCCCCACTTCCCTTCCCTCCTCCTGACCCCCTCCTCCTCCCCCATTATCACCATCTCTGTCTTCCATAAAGCAGGTACCCTAACCCGGAGCTGTGTCTCTCCCCTAAGGCAAGCAACTTTATCACTAAGCCATGTGCACGAGACCAAAGTTCTTTCTTCGTCAAAGCAAAACCCATCATCATGAAATATATTCTGAATGAACTGTGGTTAAGAATACTTTGACAATACCCCCAAACTAAAGACCCCCACAATAGCACCAAAGTCCTGCAGTCCTCAATACAAAGATTTACAAGTCAATTTGTAACTTTTTTTTTTTTTTTTTTTTTTTTTAGAATTTTGGTCTTTTGCTGTTTTCTTATGTCATACAATCTTCCTAAAAACAACGAAGAAGATATTTTCATAGCCATTATTTCAAATGACATGAAAATGATTTCCATTGTGATAAGCAAGTAATAATTTCTCTAAGAGTAATACTCCGAGAAACAAGATTTTTTAAAAAGTTATATTTTCAAAATTAGTAAAAAAAAAAAAATAATAATAATCTTGACTAAACACTAGTAAAAGGAAAAAGTTGCCAGCAAGGCTGACTCCAGTGGATGGCTTAAGGGAATTGGAACCCAGTCCCCACATGGTCCAGTAGCTCCTGAAATAACATGCAAGTCCATAAAATGTTTTTAAAAAAGCAAACAGGCAAATCCGACATAGTATTGGACTCACTCTTGAGTTCACATGGCTTCCTTTGCCCTGATTTCAAGAGAGCTGTCCGCTGTCAGTGACAACATGGTGCACTATCTCAGCCCTTGAGTAGTATGACCAATGAGAGCAGCAACACCAGAAGGAAAAGAGGAAACACTTGTCATTGGAATTGTTTTCATTATCGTTTGTAGTACTTGGGGTTGAACCCAGAGCTCCACGCATTCTGGGCAAGCAATCTACTGTCGAGCTGCACTCCCAGCCAAGGTATCGCAATCCTAAAGAAGAGAAAACCAATGCAAGAAACTTAGAGAGAGACTCCTATAGCCCTATTAAAATCTACACAAAAGCTCTGTGATATATTTATCCTAACTGTAATGCAAACAAAAGATTTCTTGGATTATCATGTTGGAATGTGATCATAAGGAATTCTCACCAAGATGTTTTTGTAATTATTTGTAAATTCTGAACTTTTGATCTTTGTACCTGGAGTGAAATGAGTATATAATTTTTAAATTATATTTTTACAGGACATGGCTCATACCTGTAATTCTAGAACTATGAGAGGGAGAGGCAGGCAGATCTCTGTGCATTCAAGGCTGGCTTGGTCTACAAAGAGAGTTCCAGAACAGCGAGGGCTATTACACAGAGAAATCTTTTCTCAAGAAAGAAAGAAAGAAAGAAAGAAAGAAAGAAAGAAAGAAAGACATGTTTTAAAAATAGCAGCACACTAATGTGTGCATGTGCGTGTGCATGTGTGTGTGTCAGTGTGTCAGTGTAGGCAAGTGTGTGCTCCAGTGAGCACGTAGAAGTAAGAGGATAGCAATTGGGTTGTAAGTCCTTCTACCTTAATAGAGACAGAGTTTTCCCGTTGCGCCCTTCCCATAGTGCCCAGGCTGCCTCAATGCTGCACCTCCTACCTCCTTGTAGCGTGTGTTAGGGTTACAGGTGCTCATGCTGCTGCCCCTAGCAAACACGTGGGGCTCCGAAGAGCCGAACTCACATCCTCAAGCTTGTCCACTAAGCCTGTGCCCACCGCACATCTCCCTAGTCTGCAACACATTTATTCTCAACACAAATACCTTTCAACTATCCTAAATCTGTAAAGTATGCTTCATTTGACTATAATAGTTGGAATTTGTCAATCAAGTGTAAAACATATTTTTTGTTAGTCAAGTCAGTGAAGACTGAACTGCCGGTTCCTTTCTCATTTCTAGTGACGAAAAGATTTTCCTTGAATCACATCCAATACATCGAAGAGAGGTAACTAATGGAAGGACAGCAAGAAAGCAGAATAATCAGGATGAACTAGAAAATAGTGGCACACTTTGCATTTATGCAGAAAAAATTTAAACATAAATTCCATACAGCACTGATTACTATGGAGATTACTGAAATTAAAATCATATGTATACTTACAAGTTACATAATATTTTATACCATTATAATTTCTATATAGTAATATTTGAATTTGTGTGTGGCAATAATGTTTTAAACAAGATAGTTTATGGATATTTATTTAAATGATGTAGTATAATGTGAATATCCTATATGTTTTACCAGATGTATTGATGTCATTTTATAGTCAATGCATATTTCCACACACAAAAAAATTTTGTCTGTTGCCTTTGTTCATTTGCAGATATTACCAAAAAGGCTAAATGAAAATTATTTTCTTATTCTTTATGAATGATATATATATGTATATATATATTTCTACTGTGTATATGAACTAGATTTTGGTTGTCATTCTTCTTCAGAATAAAGAGACCCCTTAAAATGCAACAGCATCATAACATACATACACTCTTACATAACACGTTCTATACAGACAGTTCCTATAGACACCTTATGTGGGGCTATAGTATGGAGACAATTAAATTATCATACTCCTAATGAAATTTCTCTTGGACAGGACATCTGGGTGTTAGGAATAGGAGACTGTACAGTAAATTTAGAATATATTACATGTGCATGTGTTAGTTTTTAGAATGGCTGATTATCTGCTTCCTCGGTCTCTGTCAAGCTTGACAGTGACCAAGAACAAATAGATAAATAAATAAACTGAAAATAACCCAAGAAAGTTCAACAGAAACAAATCTCAAGGAGACCAAGGTGAGATGTGGAACAAGCGAACAGTGTGTAAGAGCTGACTAGCACGGGTTGAGGCACGGCAGCTCACTGCCTCATTCTCCACTGAGGTCACGAGGTAGGTGAATGAATGTGCAGTTGCAAGCTGTTCGTTCACTATGAGGTGTGTGCAGACAGCAGCTAATGTGTCCCAGGACGCTGACGGCCTCTCAGCAGGCAAGCATTTTACGCTCCAGTGGAGACGTCTTTGCCAGGTATGTGTTCTTGGTGATACCCTACCCTAAACATTACTTTAAAAGCCCATTGCAGTCTGTGGCATTCATTTTGCAAAAATGGGCCACCGTGTGGTCATTACCAATATGCTACAAAAGGGATCTTGAGATATCTCCTTACTCATCAGTCAGGCCTGGACCACTGAACCTGCCGGAAGTGTTTCCTGAAAGTCAGACATGGTATTTAATACAAACAAAGTAGATCTATGAACAGAACTTTTTAAAATTCATTCTTGATAGTAGAAAGATTTCTAAATTTGGCATTGGAATAGCTTCCTTCTATTTTGGAGTAAGTTCTCAGATTTTTCTGTGTTTTGATTTTTTTAATCTATAAAATTAGAAATAGAAAATTGGGAAAAATATGTATATACAAAGTTGCCTTAAGAAATGTAAGTGAATATAAAACCAAAAGTTATTACATTAAGCCCCATTGCTATTAAGAAATTATTTTAAAAATATGATTTAAATATTATTTAAATATTCATTTTCACTAATATGCAATTACTGCAAACTCTCTAGTTACTGCTCAAGACATTTTTCTCATTTTCGTGAATTTGATTTTTGAACCTTATCACTGAGAAATAGGATAATTTTTATTTGATTAGTTGAGTATGTTTCAGTTAAAGGGAATTTAAAAGAGAATGAAAACCTGTCATCAGACATTTTCTCTTTCCGTTAATAAATTCTGTTTCTTATAAATGATGGAAACTTAATCTTTACACTTGTAGTTCCCACAACCAGGGCTTCAACACATTCGGTGCCCGGTGTAGGCTCATTCTGTGGCCCCAAAGTGATTTCCTACTGCTTTTTTCACACTGTGGAAAGGCAAACTATTCTGAGGTCCCCATTTACTCAGCTCTTGGAGAGCTGGCTGAGCTCTCCAGCTGCTGTTGAAGATGGCTCACGAGCAATTAAGCTACTCCTGAGGCAGGGAATCCCAACATGCCGCTCGAGCGTCAGGAACTCACTCACATTGTTCAAAACACTGAAGATGGAGCGATAGGCATTCTATGGCAGTGGATATTGCAGATGTGACAGTAAGGGGCGCGAAACACAGAAGCATTGGCTCCTCAGCTAAAGTACAGTAGGATACCAACAGAGAAGGACACAGTGGTCATTCAGACAAGTGAGCAACAGGTTTATTATTTGACTCTAGACAAAGTACCATCTTGCTGTTTACTTACTCCATGCATGGTCCAGCATCCATAACTTATCTGTGTCTCAGTAGACGGGAAGATTAGGATAGGGTATTGGTTGAAATGTGGTAAACAACTGTAACTTCCAATCGTTCACTAAATATATTTCATGCCAACTACATATAGCTTTACCATACTTAGGAAGAGTGAGTACAAAAGGATCGCTCTCTACTGAACAGTGTATTGTAAAGATGTTAGTGATGAAATCGTTCAGACAAAGAAGTCATGATTTTCTCGTGTCTTTAGAAGCAATTCTTTCTGGTCAAAGAAAGGAAATACTTAAGAAGATATGATATTTTCTCTCCATGCTACTTTACTAAAAATATTACTTGAGGATTGATTTATGGGCATTTCTTTGCATAGCTCTTTGTGCATTAAAAGAAATATTAATCACATTTTTGGTATATAAATAAGGATAGCTACTGATAAAAACATCTGTGTCCATTGCAAATGTAAACAATCAAAACAGCATGAGCAAAGATTAAACAATATTCCCTGAGAGCAAAAATTACTCTATTTCTTCTCATGTTATGACATTAGGGAAGAAAAAATGTTTTGATTTAAAAATCTGTCAGCTATCATGTAATTTAATATGTAGTGACATATACTGCTAAAAGGTATATATTAACATTAAAGACCCAAACTCCCATGATTAATATTATGGCGATGACAGAGCAGAGTGCCTAATTTTAATCCACTGTTTATCTATGGGGTAATTTATAGATCACTCGACATGTTTTAATAGTAGACATTAAAAGATATCCTCTAATATACACTTGCTTTCAAGATCTGACATTTGCAATTAGAAATACAGAGAAATACTAAGGGTTGCCTTCACTGGATATGTACACAAATAGCTAGTCCTTCCATGCACACTTTATAAAAGTGATCTATTAATAACAAAACTGCTCCAAAGACCCAGGGTCTCTTAATATTCTAGTTGGATATCAGGGGTTGACTCAAAATGAGGACAGAAACACAAAGAGTGGTCAACACATTGATTGGCCTGCCAAATATAGTTTTACCATCATAAATCTCAGGCTGACAAGCACACAAAGCTTCCTTCACCCAAACACTGCCAAGAAAGGGTGTTTAGTCACTGATTGGCTGATAGTCTCCATGACAACTGATGCCACAATTAGACAAGTACAATCCCACTTTCAAACATGCACATGATTCATTAATCCGGCAGGACTTTGTTGATGATATATTATGAGAGAAATATTTAATGCCACCCAGAGACGATATATTTGCTTCTTATCTAGGTTGAAACAAAATATAAGAGCAACGGGGACAGCCATTTAATTTGACTAAAGTAAGTTTGATGAGCAACTCTGTAAGTTTAAGTGTTGTTTAATAATTTCATGGGTGTCTTCCATAAAGTCAATGGCTATTGAGTTAATCTTCAAGTCCTTTTCCTACAGGACCTTTTTTAAAAGCTTAGAAGAAAAAAAAATGTGAGGCCAATTTTCTACAAACTAAACAAGATGACAACAAATATTTCTTTAACATTTGAGAGAAAATAATTTTTTCAGAATGCTGAGTGATCATTCAATTGAATAGTTATCCATCTTTAGGGACCCCAGTGCAAATCGCAAAGGAGTCATTTCCGATCTTTGTCTATACGGGAAGCACGTTTCCCCACAAAGGCTGAGTGCATAGCTCTTAAATGCGGGTGTTAATAAGGCAGAGTGCAATACGAAGTCTAAAACAAAGCAACTCTACTCATCAGCTTTTACCCAATTGCAATGTCCTAGACTTGCCAACCAACCAGACGAAATGTTGACATTTCTAATACATTGTTCCTTATGACATTCAAAAGACTACGCAAAATAGACAGCCAATGAGCTGCAGTCTTAAGCATGTTTATGTGTTTGCTTATTCAGATATTAAAGAAAATATAATGAAGGGTCTGTGCGGCCAGACACTAAATAGTGATTAGTGCTCGCTTCAGAGATATGGGCTAGGGGAGTATGAAAATATTTTTATTTATGTATGCTTTACTAATTGACCTAATTATAGCGAGAGTTAACTTTTAAGCATAAGAGCTTATGAAACAGAAAAACCATGGTGACAACACTTTAAAAGTCAAGATATCACACTTGTCTGTCACTTCACAAACCTCATATTACATCATATGTCCACATGGATGCGTCATATATAGCATATGCACTGGAGTGCGCATGCATGTACCTGTAGAGTGGGAAAAATAGAATACTGCACACCAAAAAGCTTAAGTCAGTAATCTGTAGACGGTGGCTGTGGGATTATGGATCTTTCTGTTTTCTTCTTTATGTGTATTTTTATTGTCAAAAATAATGCAAATATTATAGATGATACAATTCTTTTTCCTAAAAGAGAGACATTTTGTTATGATTAATATAATGCGGGGACAGGAAAAGAAGGAAGGGAAGGGAAGAGTTAATGGATGCTGAACTACAGTCAGATAACAGGAAGGGACTCTGGGTGCTATTGCAGTGGGTGGATAACTGTGATGCAATGCACTCTGCATCTGCAAAAGCTGGAAGGCGGCCCACTAGAGCACTCAGCAAGGACAAGGACTTTTTACCAAGTCTGATGGCCTAAGTTTGATCCCTGAAATCCACATGGTGGAGAGTGTGTTAGTCATGGGTCTCTAGAAGAGTAGTTCTAATCCCGTGGGCCATGGACCCTAATGGGGGGGGTCACATATCAGCCTGCATATCGGATATTTACACATTATGATTCGTAACAGTAGCAAAATTATATTTATGAAGGAGCAATGGAATAATTTTATGGTGGGGGGTCATCACAATATGAGTTAATGTATTAAAAATTCTCAGCATTAGGAAGGTTGGAAACTCTCTCTCTCTCTCTCTCTCTCTCTCTATATATATATATATATATATATATATATTCTAGAGGAACAGAACTGATAAAATGAATATATATATTCATTTTATATATGGTATTTATTAAATATATGGTATTTATTAGTGTGGTTTATAGGCGATGGTCCTTGTGCTTCAACAGTAGCTGTCTTCCAACAGAAAGGCAAAAATCCATTAGTTGTTCTATTCATGAGACTAGACATCTCAGCTGGTCTTTGCTCTATGTTGGTGCCCTCAAGAAGTATGTTCTAAAACCATCAAAGGAAGCCCCAGCTGCAGGATGGATGAACTTGCCATTGAGAGGGAGGACAAGCAGGCAAAAAGCAAAAGCTTCCTTCTTCCAGGTCCTTTTCTATAGGCTGCCACCAGAAAATGTGGTCCAGATTTAAGTAGATCCTCAGACTTCAAATAATCCATCCGATCATTTGGGTCTTTCCAGATCCTGATGGAAAAAATAATCCCTTACAGCTGTGCTTAGCTGCTTGGATTTAATTGATCCCAAAAGTGTTCAAATTGACAGCTATGATTAGCCATCACAGGGACTATCCACTTGCATAAGTTGTTCTGTGATTGCTACATACACGCAATGGTATACACCTGTGCATATCCTATACAAATACACAAAAAAAATTAAAGAAAAATTTAAAATTTGTTTTTTTTTAAATCTGGAAGAAAGGAATTTGGACTTAACCATTATATTCCTCTGTCTCCCGAGATCTGGCAAATACTTCCATCTTTGCCCAAGGTTCAGATTCTTTGGTCTAGCCAAACTTGTAACTGATGACACTACTCCCTCCAGTGTTTTGTTATTACTGACGGCATCCAGAAGGCCTTTGTGCTAAACTGTTATTGTATTGTTCACATTCAGTCATATTTCACCACAGCACCAGGTACCATTAAGAAGGGATAAAGTTTATGGGAAAGGCTGGCTATATGACTTAATAGGGAAAGATATAATAGGTAAAGAAATAGCTTGTTGCTAACTCTGATGGCCTGAGTTCAATCCCCAGACCCCACATGTGGAAGAAAAGAACCAATTCTCATAAATTGCTCTCTGACCATACACATATATGCACCCATCCACATACACACACACCCCAAATAATAATTTTTTAATTGGAAATATATAGAAATAAAATTTTCTAGTTTTAGGAATGTCTTCTTTTGAAATTTCTATTATTTCCCCATCTTTAACAGGGAGACTTTTGAGAACAGATTTGAACACACATTTTTCATTATGTTGTATAGTCAAAATAGAGATGTTTAATTGTCTCCCCGTGCCTTAGTTAGGAATTCTATTGCTGTGAAGAGACACCATGACCATGACAACTCTTTTTTTTTTTTTTTTTTTTTTTTTTTTTTTTTTTTTGGTTTTTCGAGACAGGGTTTCTCTGTGTAGCCTTGGCTGTCCTGGACTCACTTTGTAGACCAGGCTGGCCTCGAACTTACAGCGATCCGCCTGCCTCTGCCTCCCGAGTGCTGGGATTAAAGGCGTGCGCCACCACGCCCGGCCCATGACAACTCTTATAAAGAAAAATATTTAGTTGGGGCTGGCTCACAGTTCAGACTTTCAGTCCATTACTGTCATGGCAGGAAGCATGGCAGCACACAGGCAGACATGGTGCTGGAGAGGGAGCTGAGTGTTCTACATCTGGATCGGCAGACAGCAGGAAGAGAGAACGAGCCACTGGATCTGGCTTGAGCTTCTGAAACCTCACAGGCCACTCCCAGTGACACACTTTCTTCAATAAAGCCACGCCTACTCCGACAAGGCCACACCTCCTAATCTTTTTTTTTTTTTGCATTATAATTTTTTTTATTAATTCATTAATGACGCTCCCTATGAACCAGTGGGGGCCATTTTCATTCGTACCACCACGTCCCCAAAATCAGCAATATAGAAGTGGATTTTTCAGCCAGCAAACTTTTTTTTTTTTTAAACTGGCTCCACAAACATTTTCCTCTGAGTCTACATCCAAGTTCTACTTGACTGCCTCGTAGAACCTTGTAGCGTCCTCTTTAAAACTCCACCAGCCTTCTGCAACCCCCCTAACACTTCAGCTTGTCACTTTACATTTCAGCACAGGGTGCTGGATGTTAACATTTGCCTGCAGTAAACCTTCGAGAAGCAGACCGTGGGCTGATAGTTCCTGTCTCTTATCTAAACATTTATTCAGAACCGGAGGTTCCTGCTCATCACTTCAGACCTTTCTCCTGGTGTCAGTCCTGTTTAAAAGGAGGACAAAAGAGGGGATTGAGTAGTGACCACTTGACTTCACTCCAGTTTTCCTCTTTTGACCCTTCCTTTACACCCCTGATGAGACAGCAACAAAAACAAACTACAGAAAACAGAAGACACCTCTTCTGCTGCTTAACTGGGCTCCTTACTGGTTTTCTTTCTGTCTCCCTTGTCTCATTTTTAAATATGAAAATAAGACCTTAAGCCCAGCACTTGGGAGGCAGAGGCAGGTGGATAACTGTGAGTTCGAGGCTAGCCTGGTCTACAAAGCGAGTCCAGGACAGCCAAGGCTAACACTAACCAAAAAAAAAAAAAAAAAAAAAAAAAAAAGAAAAGAAAAGAAGACCTGTTTTTCTTTAACCTGGAAAAAATGATGAGAAGACTCTGGTAAGGTAGTTGTGTATAGGACCGCAATCTGTAACCTACCTTCTGTGATGTCGCCCTTGCCAGGAGCAATTTAGAAATTCCCAGGAAGTCAACTGCTTAAGTAGAGTAGTAGTCATCCTGGTCAATAATGAAAGCAATGTGCTTTCAAGCAAAGAGGCAGCACTTGTCACCTATGCAAAGCTATGGAAAACTAGGGCACTCCTCGTCAGGGACAGTGGGTTAAAACTGGGCCTCAATGTCTGTAGCTAAGATAGTAACACTGGTTTTATCAAAACATTTGACAAAATGCTGTTTATTCTTTAAAGAGTTCTCACCTCTTTCTCAATTATTTTATGATCCAAGGATCACTACAAATGCTTTATAACATGAGTATTTATGACAGGAAAAAAAAAAAAAGGAGAAGAGAAGAAAAGTAATTGAAGAGCTCAAATCAGAAACTGTTTAGATGGTATAAATTTTATGATGTCGACACATTAGGCATTCTCATAAATTATATGTTTAGACATTTTCAGTGATCTGGGAAAATGTCTCCACAATACTGTCGCTCATTTACACGTATGTAGACGTGTATATGCATGGTGTGTGTAAGTACCAATATTTATATGTATCATGAGAAATAATCTCATGTGGACTTGGCACATTTAAATGTATGAACAGAAGTTGTTTCCTTTTCTCTGTTTTTCTGTGGTTTTGTTGGTGTTGGGATTTCTGTGTGAGTATGTCTTTTCTTTTGTCACAAGAACTTTAGAACTCGTCCTCAGGATAATATCTTAAATCTGTGGCTTACTGAAGAAAAGCAGTGACAGCTCAAGGTCTCTGCGCTGTGATACCTCCAGAGATTGGCCTGTCAACAGTTGCCTCCACCCTGCCTGCCCATGCTCCACCCACTCACTCTCCTAGAAGTCTTTAGCCCAGAGTCTGGAAGCTTTCCTAGTTGCCCCATCTTTGCATCTAATTTACATGACAGAGGGCACAGTCCTCCACTTTCCTGCTCCCCAGGGATGACCTTTACCGCAGAGGCTTGGGTGTGTTTCCCAGATAACACTGCTGTAGTTCACTCCCTTGATGAAAGTTGTCGCTTTTATTTTCACTGTATCCTTCCTCAAGGGGGAAACCTCTCTGTTGGCTACAACTGAGGTGACATTCTAGGCAAAGGAAAAAGAGAAAGACAGAAAGAAAAGTGCCTCAGAGAAGGCCTTTTATCTAGTTGTGACATATGTAAACTAAGACGGAGGAATAAACGATTCATAGCTTCATTGTTCCATAGTCACCCAGTTTTAAGACATTCGGTCCTTAGAATTTTACCTTTCTACTTCAAGTTCAAAGCAGAGCAGCAATGCGTTATCACTTCTTCCAAAAATATAAAAATCATGTTGAAATTATCCTATTCCCTGTTTCGTAGAAAAGATGCATTAAAAAGAAAGCAGCAAATTTTATCACACCAAACTCTTTTAAAACGATCTTCAGCCTATAACAAGTTTCAATAGTGGAATACTCTTAAGAAATCTATTACAAATTGCAATTTCATGTTGGGTTTTTCTAGTCAGTGTTGCAGAGATCATCAATCATCCTGGGAATTGGCACAGTTGCAACTGCACCACCAGAGTATGTGCATATGTGAGCATGTCTGTGTGCAAGCATGTGTATGTATGTAAGCATGTGTGTGAGTGAGTACGAGGGTGTGTGTGTGTGTGTGCATGTGTGCACTTTGAGATAGGGTGACATTATGTAGTTCAGGCTTCAACTTGGCCATCTTTCTGACTCAGTTTCTTGAGTGTGTCCTAGGGCTCAAACATTTCCACAGCGCTCTTTGGCAACTAAGGAAACAGCAGTGCTGAAAGGGAAGCTTGAGATCCTCATGAGTGCTGACAGAGACATCAGGTTAGGCTGCAGCAACAAAGCTGGGGTGGCCAGCAGAGGACACATTTGAGTTTGGGGTAGACATGGTAGACTGTTAGAATGAGGCTCAAGGAAGAAGTTCCAACAGGAAGGCATAGTGCCGTGTATGGGAAGTGAGAGCGATGGGAAAGAGAAGAAAAACAATACAACCGGGCCCCCAAACCCAATATAACAACTCATCTGATTTTAGTCTTAATAAAATAGAGGTTAAAAAAAAAAAAAGGACAGTTTGACTCTGACAGACCTAAGTGATGGCTGAAATAAATACTCAATGGAAAGGGTGCTAGGCAGTGAGAAATTATGTTCGTTTTGTGAGTGAACTGAAAATGTAACAAAAAGCCCGTCACGCATCACTGCACTAAATTTTGTTCCAAATGTTTAGAGGAGAGGTGCAGTGAGCTGTGAGCCAATGCCTGGAACTTCTGACCTAAAGATAGAAAAGACACTATGAGTATCACTTAAGTCATTAAAAGCGAGACACCTGCTATCAAAGAGTGTACACAGCGCACAGCTGCATGATAAAAGGCAGCTGTGATACAGAGCACGCAGAATGATTCGGTCTGGGAAATAACTGTAAACACACTCAAATATCGGGGACGCAAGCAAATTATTTCTAGAGAGTTCCAAGAGGAGCAGCTATTGTATCTATATGTGTCTGTTTGATTTCTTTTTCCAAGCAAGCATTATATTACATCAGCAGATTTTATTAGTTCAGTGGCATGCTTTTCTTATATTTCTGTGATAGGATTAGTCATAAAATTGTAATTTTCCTGAGTCTTAAGCAATGGCGTATAATATAGCCTACATATCTTAGATTTAATGAAATGTAATTTCATAAAGTTAAATGCAAATTTTTAGAAATCCATATAGCTCCAAATTTTTAGCCCCCAATTGTGCCCAGAAAACAACCTGGCAGTTAGGATTTTTAGACCTCATGTACTCATAGCAGTGTAGCTGAAGACTCACCAGTTGGCTAACTGAATACCTATACCCAATTTCTCTATGTTGGTAAGCAGTCGACTCATTTTACTTTCGATTGTAACACCTTAGATCTCAAACAGTGGTAAGAGAGCATGTCAGAAAGGGGTTTATGTGCTAGCTAGCCTGGGCTGCTCAGTGCCGCAGAAGCAAGAGACCGTGCCTTACCAACGTAGGGTGTGAGAACCGACAGCCAACAGTTGGCCTCTTTGCTCCATGATAAACTGTGGAATGTGGTACACACACACACACACACACACACACACACACACACACACACACACATGCACGCACGTGCACACACACATGCACACGCCATTGCTTTTAAAATAAAACTTTGAATTTAGTCCTATACAATTTCAGCACCATAAAATGAGACACTTGCAAATTCATATGTCAAATAAGGTCTCAGCCCAAATTATTAATCACTAAATTCTCATGATATAACATTGCTCCAAAAGCAAAAAGGTTCTTTACTGCAGGCTGCATATCAGATACATAATGTTCTGCATATGGCTAACTGCCTCACAGATCGGATGGTTCCACTCCGTGACAGGTGAGGCTTCTAGAAGGTCTAGGGTCTACAATATTGCTAGATGAAATTATGGATAATTCCTGGGAAATTCTTAATGAGTAATTTCTCCCTCCCCATATATCTGCCGTTATAGACAAAACCCTGAAGAACTCTCTAATAAAACTATTTTTTATTTCCCTCTCTTCATTAGTAAAGGCAGTAGGTATGCCACCCTTACCAGGGGGATACAGTACAAACTGGCAAACAGGTCTCTCTCGGTGCAGTTTCACAACAGCCAACGTTAACACACCAAACACTCAGATCTAGCAACGTGATGTATTTTTTTATTCTATAGACCATGAAATTATAGAATCTCCCATAGTTCTGACATATCATCTCTCCTCTTAAATCATTATAATCACCAGGCCCATCTCATGCCTCAGTCCCTAAGTGATAATGGAAGCCGAATCACCGCATAATCAAGGAAGCTCTCAAGATTCATCTTCAGAAAAATATGATGCTCACCCTCACTAAGTAGAATTCCTCATTAATTAACAGTGTCATTGATGGCAGTCTGTTACCCACCACCAAGTTTCTGAAAATCTTACTTTATGGCACCATAAAAATCAGAATCTGTGGAAAGTACTCTATGAATAAATAGTCGTATTATAGTCAAATAGGAACAATGGCCTGAAGAGACTTTTTTTTTTAAATCTCCATTCTACTTGTTCCCAGGAAATGGCTTGTACTCCTGTGAACTGAATACATGGACTGAATTTTATACCACCAGTCTTCCACTCAATGGAAGGGCTTTCAAAAGGAACCCCTCTATTAGGTGCCACGGGACATATGCTAGATAATCACTGCCCACTGTTTTCCCTGGACTCCTCAGATGAGCTCCACAATGCAGACTACCTGTCCAGCTAGAGCTTCAGAGTCACGTAAACAGTCTCTCACATGATTTGCGTGGCTCCATGACTTACACAGTAAGGATGAGACTCACATTGGTAAGAGAGTAGTACGTGGCCACATAGCATATGTTTGATTGATTTTAATATTTCATATATATATCTGAAAATGTATACAAAGACACTCACATAAAGCATAAGTCCTGTTATCAGTCTTTTGCCTTGTGGTTTGTAGGCACCATTCCCAATCATTTAACATGTCTGACTAATACACACACACACACACACACACACACACACACACACACACACACACACACACACCCCTCTTTCTGTAATTCCCAATCACATTCATAACAAAGTGACATCTTTCAGAGTCAGTGTATAAGCACCTGCTTCCTTCATTTTGATGCTTCTATAAGCTCTTCTGTACAACTTATCCAACTCCCTACAGATGTTCACCCAGGTTCTTTCCAATGATGTGTTAACAGATAGTGGTTTAATAAACAAATGACGCTGGCACTTTATACACATTTCCTTTATTCCTATCCCACCAACACCTACATATCTTTTCTTTATAAGCTTGCATATTCTATTCCATAGGACAAAGCTTCCTCCTGGCTGCTCAGGGACAGTGTCACTTATGATGAGAAAAGTTTGACTTTTGGCATCAAAGACAATTTTGTCTTTGTACTGCATTTGATACTTAACCCACATAGTCAAAGTTTCTTCAGTCATGACATACCAAGTTCCTTGCAGGGGGAGGCAGAATAGAACACGTGTGACAGGTTCAACGTGGTACTTGGCATGAAGAAATGCTCTACACTGAGAGGTTGGCATGGTTGGGGCAACTTCCCCTTCAAAAAGGGCTAGTTAGGCAACCTATTGAAGCCATTGTGAGCCAAAACCCAGAAGACATAATTCCTTAATCCTAACAAAACCACCCTGCCTGCCAGCCAACAGTATGAAGGGGTAATATACAATCAAATGGAGCCACGTGACAGTGTCCTGTGCTAAGCTGAGAACGAAATGGCTATTATTATAAAAGAGTATGTTTTATATGTTCTCAGCTACATTGATTTGCTTTTATCTTAATTTATAGTCCAGAAAATGATAGTCATTGAAGATTTGAATTCATGTCTGCCCAACATCAAAGCTACTGTTTTTAATTAAATTGTTACTTACCTGATTTCTAATTTGACAACCTTCAAAAGGAAAAATGCATTGTATGGGGGAGAAAAGTGGAAAAATTAACTCTGAAAAAAATGTGAGGTGATTATTGAAGAGTTTTATGAGCTGATCTACAGAACACAAATTATTCGCTTGGTTATCACATAGTAAACAGCATTTCCCATTAAAGAGAGCATTGCCTTTTTACAGTTGCATTTATCTCTTAATACACACTGATAAACAGTCCACTATGTGGTAAGACTCATTCCGCTTCCGAAAGGCGAAGCCAAATGCTACAGATTAGAACCTGCCAATGACAGCACAAGTAGAGCTTTGCACAGGGGTGTTATTTGTTGTAAGGGGCCACCCTGTGCATACAGGAAATTGAAGAGTCCCCTTTGACCTAGACAGGATGAGCAACATTGTCTCCAGACACTTCCCAATATTCCCCTGAGGGTCAGAACCATCCCTGGTGTAAAATACTATTCTAACCCCCCTAGTCCAGCCCTGCATGCATGTAAAAGGCTGGTGCTGACTACACTTTTCATACCTCACTTTGATGTAACTTACACACAGAGAGATCATTGCATCCAGTCCATGACCATTTCTTGACTCAAATGGTATTTAGGTTTTATAGTCATTTCTTTATTCTTGGGACAAATTGGGGCTTGAATTGCAACCTCAAAGCACATGTGTTTGGTAATATATCCAAAGCCCATGGGAATCTGTGAAGTAAGGAAAAGGAAGTTTCTTCATCCACAATTTGTGCTGCAACCCACATCAATGAGCTAATTTACCTGCTAGTGTCTTAAAATACATGCTTGAGAATATGGGTGTGGAGTAACTCCGCTCCCTCCCCCAAGCACACTGCACATTTGTACAAAAATGAAGAAAGAAACAAATCCAATAATTTAACAGATAAAAGCCACTCTGTCGGGATACATTTTCTTGACCATATGCTGGAAGGTACTGACTGGTGCCTGCCTGCTGGCATTGTTTAGACAGGTTCAAATTTAAGGGAATTGTGTGGCCTCTGCAATGTCATTCTTGAATCTATATTCCTGAAAGTTTGTCATTTCACTTCCTCAGTTGGAGACCAGTGTTCAGAACTCTTTATTTCTGTTACAGGTCACAATGAATACCTTTCTCTTGTTGTGATCTGATGAGTAGAGTGTGACCAAGACAGAATAACAAAACTCAACTCTTTCTTTAAATTGCGACAAAGGAAAACTGCATTCTTCATTGCTGGAGAGGTGGGTAACATCCCTGGTCATGTTTTATTCAATAGTTGAACAGTCAGATAAAGGCACACCCAGGGCATAGGATTCCCAGTCCACACACTCAGTAAGAGCTCCTACCTGGAAATTATAGAAGAAATACACTGAGACCCCACCACCTAACAGAGGCTTTCTTACATCATTGTGTTAGTGACTTGCCAATCAGTAAACGATGATTGATGAGGTTGCAGTTCACCCGTGTTCATGCAGCAGTGCTCTTTAAATGGACCACTTTATACACTCAGTAAAACAGCCACAGCCACAGTACACTCCCTCTTTCCTTCTGTTTTCTCTTTTTAAGATTAGTCTAGTTGCTGGGTGTGGTAGTGTAGATTGCTATGAATTCGAGGCCAGCTTGGCCTACAAAGTGAGCCTAGGACAGCCAAGGCTACACAGAGAAACCCTGTCTTGAAAACAGAACAAAACAAAACAAAACAAACAAAAAAGATTGGTCTAGTTGTCTGTCTAGGCTTTTGACATTTTGTTGTAGCAACTTGGAGGGGCAAAGAGTTGTGGCGATTGAAAGGTCAACACATAGTTCCTTACTGTACTCAAACAGGGGAAGGTGATGAGAAATAGGAAGCAGGAAGCAGCCTGGTAGGGAAGGGATACCAGAGCAGCTACTCTAAGAATGTCCCTGGAATGCCAAGATAGCTCTTTTTCCCATTTCTTTCCAATCTCCTAAACGAGCACCTCTACCTGGATGCTGACTGTGACTATGTGACCCAAGCAGAGAGGAGGTATCTGGATACCTCATAGTTGGACAAGCTCATCTGTTTTCCTAAGCCTTACCTCAGTTTCCACCTTAAGCATGTATCTATAATAAACCGGTCTCTACAACTCACAGCTCTATGGTCAATTCATAAGGCAAGAACCAGAAAGCCACTGGCTCAAGGTGGCTTTGGTGGCACTGAGTTCCCAAGACCCTAGCTGCTTGAGAAAGTTTCTATCATTCTCAAAGACACTCCCAAATTCCCATATTCCCGAAAGGTATTGTAGGCAAGGATGCCTGGCTTTATTGTATGCATGACATAGGCCAGGAGCTCTACATAGAGCATGATGTGGATTGCGTCTTTTTATTCTCATGACAATGGGGAGAAAGCACGTGACAGGTATTCAATTGCACTCATCATGAAATAAGAGAAGATGAAAACTTTAAGTCACCTTGCCTGACAGGAATACTAAAATATAAAAGAGATAGTAATCCATGCTGATAATAATAGGACATGACCTGGACACACTTATGTTTTGTTGTGGAGGTGAAAACTTATAGAGTTGTTGACTGGTGTGGTAAGGGTTAATACACACATTCTCTGAGTCATGGGGTCTTCACTTAAGATTGCGCCCAACAAATAAATGCCATGGATTTTAAAGGCATTCATAGCTGTGGCATAATATATTTGTTTTAATACTTCCAACTAAGAAACTTTTTTTGAAAAAGACAATAAACTATAGTGTACTAACAAGGGAGAATACTATGAAACACTAAATACTATGTACAAACTGTATGTGCAACCTCAAGGGTCACCTCCTAAAACACGTTGACAGATAAGCTAAACAGATGACTGCAAGTTGCATGATTTTATACGTATATAGAAGGATCTATGCAGCTTAAAGTCACACAAGTGGTAAATATCGGTGAGCTGGTTTTGTTGGGCAGGTATAAAAAAAGGTTTATAAATATGCACCTTTTGTAGGTATGATGTTCAGTAAAAATTCTGAATATCAAATATATTTTTAGGTATTAGAGACTACTGTGCTCTCTGGAGTCAGAGATGAACATACAGAAGGTTGAAAAAGTTAAGAAAACTGGGTAAGGTTAAACGGAGAACTCAAATGTTGGCACATTTACTACAAACTCCTTACTACCAATGCCACTGTTTTCACTGACCTTCCCTGGTCTTTGGTTATTCAGAGTAAATGTCATAGAGAGAAATAAGAAGGCTCACTAGGATCTTCCCAGAAGATGGTCTTCGTTTTTCCATCTAGTGAGAACCAGAGGAGAAAAAAAACTCAACAAACAAACAAACAAACAAACAAAAAACCCTAGTTGGCCACAGTATTATATAAGAGCTTCTATCCTGCAGGAAATTCCTTAAATAAGAAGGTAAACCACACAGAATAGCATCAAGAAGTCCTTGAAACTGACCAGATTCACTAATCCCCTCCCTGCCAGAGTAAACAATAAAAGCTGAGCGTCTCTCTCAGAGGACGTATAGCCTAGCTACAAAAAAGACTCTCTGAGACGCCAAGCAGCAGAGAAGACTCAAACCAGCCCAGCTGCCTGGTAGAAGCCGGAAACAGACCAGATGCCTGAAAGAGTTTTAGACAAACTGAGTCATTTAGAAAGGACTCTCTCCCTCCTGTTGGGCTGCTTTCAGCCTGTACAGTGTGTTCCCAGGTTCCCAGCTTTGTCAGGTGTCATCCCTGCTGGGGTGGGCTTTGGTGATGTAGCTGTCTTTGAGTCATTTCTTCTCCTGAAAGTAACCCCTCATCCATCTTCCTGTAAGCAACCCCAGTGAAATTCACTGGTTCACTTACTTGGACTTTGGTGGTATTAGTATTTTGGTCTGTCATGGGTTTCCTGTCTGAGCAGAGTAGATGTATGTGTTGTGTCTACCCAGGAAAAGATTTTGTCACACTGCAAGTAACTTTCACGGATACCCAAATCACAGGTAACTGTGTTTTCAGTTGGAAAAGGGCATGTCAGATTGCAGAGAAAGCATCTCCCTGTAGGTCAGATCACATGGGGCGAAAATGACAGGTAGAATGACAAAGAGGCATCCAGAAGATGGTATGGGAGGGAGGATGGGGAGGAGGAAGAGGAAACAGGCAGGGTCCTCAATAGTGATCATGGAGGAAGCAGTCAGTGGCTATTGTAAGAATCAGGTTGAGGCATCTTCATAAGAACAATTCAAGGCCAATGGAAACTGGTCTGATACTATTTTTATAGTATGGTTGTTAGGGGAAGTATCAGCTAAGGAACCCCCAAGACCAAGTTCTCAGCACGAAGGTAATTTATATTCCCAGAAGGATAGAAGGTAGGAAATAAGAGACAAAAACAGGAGATAGAGGATGAATGAGAAGGAGAAGGGAACAAGGAAATGGGGGAAGAGGTATTTGTCCCTCAGGACAAATACTGCCTCTGGATAGAGAGGAGACAGACATAGGAAATGGTGGTTTATAAGGGTACAAGGAAAGCCCTGTGTTAGGATGAGGTGTTTAATTTTAATTGGCTACGTTAATTAGGAGAGACAAAGCGGGCTTTTGATTTCTGGACTTCAGTACTTTGATAGCTGGACCTTGGTAGCCTTGGGAGGAAGAAGTGGATAAATAAGGAAATTGACCTTGGGAGCTATCTTTAGGAATGTAATCTATCTGTTTTTAGTAAGGCAGAGGGAATGGGGAAAAGGACAAGGCCCGTCAGAGCCCGGGCTTGCCGTGTTCACCATGGTTGCCATGTTCACCATGGTCGCCATGGTCGCCATGGTCATCAGAATCCCTTCAATGGTGATGGTGTATTTGGCTGCATCATCATGGGTGTTTGAAATGGAGATATGGAGGTCTATTTGTTATGACCCCTGTCTGAAGTGGACATGCATCTGAAGGTGTTTAATAAACTAACTTAGACATGACTCATGGATCATTCATACACTAGGAACCACTGGGCTAGTTAGGAGTTATCTCAAGCAAGATGCCAGCCATAGGTCCTACCACTTGCTGTAAGCCCTTGAGGTACAAAGGGCAGGGGAGGAATAGTGTGGCAGAGAGAGTTAATCCATTTGAAAAGCAAGCCTTTTGCAGGCTAAATTTTAATATAGTTTTAAAATTGCTCTACAAATGCAACACAACTCTCATTAAAATATAAGAAACTAAAAAAAAAAGAAAAAAAAAAAAAGAAAGAAAGAAAGAATAAAATGAACCCAAACGACGCAAGCGAAACAAATTCATTCCTTAAATATATACTTACATGTGCATAAACACAATTTCTTAAGCCCTCCCTCCAGGCCTTCTAAACAATTTTAGCATGATGGGATCCTGGAATTAATTGAAGAAATAATGAAATGAATGTTGATGCATTTTTGGAGTTGGAAAAAAAATGATACTGACTATATTGGCTTGAGATTTCTAAGCATGGTATAATAAAATGTTTCCTGTATCTTGTTTATTTTAATGATATAATGATATGCCCTTTCCCCAATATATGCCTCTCATTTACATCATGGGTGTTCTAATCTAATTAGTACATAATTGAAATTTTTACTTGATTCTATATTATTATCTTAAATTTTTTTCTTTTTAAATTTTAGTTTGCTTTGAAGATTCTGTCATTCATGACTAAAATTACCGATTTTGTAGCTTCACACTGGAGTTAGACCCAGTTAGACCTTGGGGATCATGGGTCAGCCAGTCCTGCCAGAACGGAGAACTTCAGGGTCAGTGAGAGACTGTCTCAAAAACTGAAAAAGCATCCGGGAAAAGATATCCCAATATCAAATCATAGCCTCTATATATGCCCAAGTAGGTGGGCACACTGTCACACACAAATGCAACAGTATACACCATAAAATGTATATAAATATAAGTAAATCCTAGGAAGAAAAAGTATCACTTACGTCTCTATTTATGACTATAGAAACAATGATTTAAATGGGTAGGTTAGCACTGAAATCAAAGTATCTAAATTTTAGAAGTTAAACAAGCTTAACAGAAAACTGGACACAAGGAGAGACAGAATTAGGAAACTAAAGATGGGTCAAGAAAAGAGATATGACCTAAAAATGCAGCAATAAAGAAAAATAACAGAAGAATGAAAGAGAACATGAAGCCACATAAAGTGACTAGAGTTCTGTGCAGAGGAGGAGGAACCTTAGAAGGAAAGGAGAAAGACACTACACAGAGAAGTTTCTCATTGATGACAAAGAGGATCCATTATGGTTTTGTTGATGAATATCCCCTGAAGGGTCAAATGTCAAAGACACAGTTTACCAGGCTGGGGCAGAGGGAGAGGACTGTAGGTTATTGGGAGACTTCATTCTTACACACAGACCCTCCTTGCAGTGTTTGCAGAACCCTTCAACGCTTACGAGAGGACTCTCCTCCACCAACGCCATCTTTCTGCTCCTGTCAGCTATGGAGGGTGGTATGGGGCACAAGAACTGGTCCACTGCACAGACGCTGATTCCTACTCTGACGTTCTGCCACTGTGGCCTCACCTGGGGGTCAGGGCAGCAGGGTCTGTTTGATCTTAGGATATGAAATTCTGCATTTGTAGAAAGAGCTAGAGAAACCCTTCTCTTCACTTGTGTTAGGTGTTTTATTGGAAAAAAAAAACACAAGGCTGGCAAATATACTAAGTCACATATTCTAGAAGTTTCTAGAACTCTAAGAAGATTTTATAAATAGGAAATCCAATACAGTATGTAGTCAGAAAAAAAAGACAGTTATGACTCTTGTGACATAGGGGTTGGTATGGGGCACAACAACTGAAAAAAAAAAGAGCTTAATAAATCTTTGTTGAAATAACTACTTCCTGCATGGCCTCCCACTGCCGCCACTATTTTGGCAACTGTTTCTGTAGAAATCTCACAACATGATTAAACCTGTAAGTCAATTACCTCTTAGAGTTGTGGAATGTTCTTATGAAAAGGAGCCTTAGGAATCATCTAGTAAAATAGTTTTAAATTGAGCTTTGCCAGTTCCAAGGGCTTTGATTTTTCTCCATTGAAGAGGACCATGATGAGAGCAAAAGATAGTGTGTGAGTGGGCTTGGGGGCACCCGCCCCCGCTCTACATAAAGTTATTCTGCTTTTATGCATTTTTACTGTTTGCTCTGACATTTCATTTGAAAATAGTATTCTGTGGATTAAAACAAAAGTGATTGTGGAATCTTGAATCTAATTTCTGGCCCCCATTCCCTTTATTAGACACAATATAATTGAGGCCTGAAGACACAATGCGACCTTCTCAAGGTTAGCCGGCTAATTAATAACAGAACAGGGACCAGACTGAATGTCTCCTGAATTCAAGTTCACGGCCTCTCCTAATACATCATACTGCTTGTCTTCATATGAGAATTTATGCAAAATGAGCTACTTTTGCAACATAATCATTAAGAACGTGGACTTCTAACCACGCTATTTGAATATTTGTTTTGAACTCCTATGAACCCATTATATTGCTCTCACTGAGAACTGGACGTAATTGAATACCACTGTTCCTCCCGCCCTTCTGTTTTCCTGCAATTTTCCTGTCTTCCTTCCGTCTACCTAATGCTTGCTTGAATGACGCAGCAATAAGATTGTCTCCCAGGCACGGCCTCATCTTCCTTGTTTATGGCTTCAAGCCTAGCCCAAGATCTACTTATCCCTAATTGTTTCTGAAAACCTTCACTGCATGGTCATTTGTTACTTAACATTCTCAGGTAGTTAATATATATCAATGCTTACCTTTATGCTGCCTTTACAATCAGCATCTACTCTATAAATAGTTACATGAGACTCACATACACATGCACCTCAGCCTTGTACCTCAAAGTGCAAATGGCTGTGCTGGGGGGTGGAACATCTTCTTGAATCTGTTACAGTGATAGTGTATACACATAGCATAGGAATATACATTTTTATGGTAAATATGGGCGCATACCTCAACGCTTGCTTGCCTCATATTGTCTTCATTTAACACTATTCTTAGGTACAACTCTATTGGGGCTCCGTGATCAGCTTCTCCCATCTCCTGGTAGAGTAGGATTCCACAGTGAGAATGCACTCAGAGACTCAGGACTATTTTCTTACTAATTGGTTTTTAACTTTAAAAAAAAATGTATGTCAAGAAGAGATGTAATGAGTGGTCCTGTTTATACCCAAAATGCATGATTTGCTTTGTATTATAAATTATAAAATTAATATTTTTCAAAATATGAAGTTACAACTCACATCACCTTTATCTTTTATACACTTTTCTAGTTATATTTCTCTATCTGTTTGTATGGAGGTCACATCTATTAAAATAGCACTCTTTTATGATAACAATAGGAAGCACGCTTCCACTTCTCTTGGTTACCTTTGATATTCTGTGGCCTTTATTTAGCATGTGTTTTTTTTTTTTATGTTTAAGTACCAGAATTTAGAGTCCTTAAAACTTCTTCTGAGTTTTGGGCCATTTGTAGAAAGGCCTTCTAGTTTCTACCATCTGGAAATGCCCACATTCTGAGTTAGTACATCAATGATTTCCTCTCAAGTTGGCAAAATGGCTCAGTGGGTCTAAAGCATCAGGCTGGTCAGAAACCTGATGACCTGATTCCACTCTTGGGGTCCTCAGAATGGAAGGAGAGGCCCAACCTCTCCAAGTGGTCCTCTGATACCCACAGGTGCACCTTAGCATGCACCACCCTCTACTTATAAATACAATTAAAATAAGTTATCCCAGACAGCTTAGTTTTACAATTAAGCTTAGTTGTTCAGGGGTTAAGATGCTTTTAGGTCTAGATAGATGTTTTAAGTTGATAGAGATGAAATATGATAGATATTGATTTTCATTCAGAAGTTTACACTCACTAAGATAGGAAAGATGTTTTCTTCAAAGTTGCCAAATACAAATAGCCAAAACACTATGAATGTAATGTTTATATTCCTGATTGCTTTCTGGCTCTTCTTGATGTATGTATGTATGCATGTATGTATGTATGTATGTATGTATGTATGTATATATGTGTGTGTGTAATAATATAAATGTATATATAAAAATAATTAATTTAAAAATAAATAAAGAAATACTGCAAGTAAAGAAATCATCCTGGATGCCCATCATTGGATGAAAAAAACAAAATAAAGAAAAAGTGGTACACACACACACACACACACACACACACACACACACACACACACACAGTTATCTTGTGGATTTTACTTTGATCAATCTAGAATTTTCCTGTGCTATAAGGTGCAATTTCTCAGTTTTCTAGATATTACACTAAACTTTAAGAGGGCTTTAAGTATTTTTTAAAAATATTTTTCTTGGTGCAGTGTCACAAGTAAAATATAGGTCACCACACTTATTAAGTAAGTTTCATACACACTGAGCTCATATTTGATTGCAACTTAAGGCAAGAGACTTACTGGTTTTATTATTTATTTGCTGTGGTGTATGTATGTATGTTTCATGAATGTGCAGGTGTGTGTGTGTGTGTGTGTGTGTGTGTATGTGTGTGTGTGTGCATATGTGGGCGTGTGCATATGTAAATTAGAGGCTGATGCTGAGTATTTTTCTCCACCTTATTTTGAGACATAGTTTCTTACTGAACGTAGAACTTACCAATTTGACAAAACTAGCTGGCAAGAGCCCCCAGGGATCCTCTCGTCCCTATGTCCCTAGCTCTGGGATTGTAGACACATCACCGCCACAGCCTGGCCTTATAAGTGGATGCTGGGGATTTGAACTTGACTCCTTACGCTTGCACGATGGACACTTTACTGACTGAGACATCGCTGTAGCCCCAGTTGCATCCTATATTTCTTTGTTTTTTCAAACTCAGGTAAAATAGCTTTCATTTAAAACCAACTTTTCAGAACATCCATACCTATTTCTATTTGTTGCTTTCCCATTATTCTTTACTATTTTAAATGCAGAATAGATGTTACTATCAAAAATTCACAAAAATCATTCAAACTCTGAAAACCCACTGTAGTATATAGCAACTTACCTGGATATCTATAGAAAGAATTAGAAAACTATTTTCCATGGTTTTGCTCCTTCCTCCGTCATTTTTCTCTATGACATATACTACAAAACCGGGCTTATAGTCACATTTGAAAAAGCAAACTTTACTCATTAGGTGAAGAATAAAGAAATCATAAATAAACATATGCTGTGATTGGGAAAATGGCTACAGATGTTAAGAGAGACAATGGTGACCATAAGTCACTTAAGTCCCCGGACAGCGGCTTCACCACCCATATCAATATTTTATGCATGTTTTATTTGCCTATTTATTTCACAGTTCAATAAAAAATTACATGTTGCTATGGAAACATAAGAAATCACAGATACCTGCTCTGCTCAGAGGTGCAGCATTTCACTTCCTTAATGAAACACACACATCATAGGGGCTTAAGCCTTGCTGTTTAGTCACAACTTTTGCAAATCAAAATTTGTTACAAATGATCGTTAGTTACTTTGTGTATTTACGTGGACTCAGCAAAAAGGTTTAGAGGCATCAAATAAAAAAGCCAGTATGGAAAAGCATAAACCTAGAAACAGGAGAGGCACGGCTTTGCCCTCCCAGCTGTGGGAAGATATTCTTTTTTACTTTCAGAGACTGCGTCTAGGCTAAGGCTCACCTGTGGGTGACATAAGAGTCTTTTGAAAATGAAGAATGAATGATGATTCACCTTCCATGGCAGAGGGAACCAGAGGGCAATGTCATAAGTAAAGCCCAACTTGCTTTGACCAGATACACGGGGACTCTATATGTATTCAGAATCCATTCCAAGGGAACAGAAAATTCCACACCAAGATTTCCCAGAGCCTCCACCCCGGCAAACATTACCAAGTGATGTCTGTGTGTGTCAGAGGTGGAGAAAACCTTCAAATCTGCTAAACGTGGAATAAAGCAGAGAATAACTTGAATTAAATTCCTGTCCCCACTTGAAATAGACTCTGACTGTGCCTCTGTACCTGGCCCTGATTTTTGCATGAAAATATTCCTTTTGTCCCTATCTGGTGCTAGCCTTCAAAAAGGAATAGGGTTTAAAAAGCAGGAAATAATGTGAGATTTTAAGCAAACAGTTCAATATTCTTTTTAGAATGCTCTCTGTATTCAAAAGCACTTTGATTTATATCTTTGGGAGTCTTTGAAACTGTACCTCTTTTAAAAGACCATCCCTGATTTTGGGTCTTTGTTCCTTTATGAGCTTTGTCCCTGATTTCCAATATAGAGACCAGAGAGGTATGTTGTTAAAGGGAGGAAAAATAATTTTTTTTACAAAGCCCAGCAAACTGTGTTAAATATGCTTTTGAAAATTAAGTTTAACATAAAGTTCAGTATGACCACCTCCATTCAGAGTATTGTCTGTGCTAAGTAACTCTTTCCATAAAAATAGCCTTTGTTTTCCTGTAAATGTAATTAAAAGTGAGCCCAAAAGGGCAGCCATAAATCAAGGTGCACAAAGACCGAGAAAAATACTATAATTAATATTTAACATAAGTTTTGATTGCTTTTAGAGTAAGCATTAAAAATATCAATTAGAATATATATTCAAAGTTTCCTTCCCTTCCTATTACACAGTGTAAGGGGCTATTTTTTAATTCTGGATACTCCAAGCCAAATAATACCTAGCCCCTAATTAAATAAAAGGCTGCAATTGAATCGAGAGTTTCTGCTGATGTCACACAGAACAAGAACGCTGCTCGAGCCGCGAGTGAATGGCAGCCGAACCCTGAGAATGAATTGCAATGTTAGGATTCAATCAGAAGCCTGGTATTGTTATTTGTAATAGGCATATAAAATGATTATTATTATTTTTAAATACAGACAAGGGGAAGGAAATGTGAATTCAAAAAATATCTGAGGCAAAAAAAAAAGAGATTAGAAAGTGTGTCATTAAAATGAGTGTAGTGTATAGGAAAATGAAATGCACAAATTTACCAGTGAATAATTGCTTTCTATATTACATATAGATAAATAGCTAGGTCTAACCCTATCCATATCTGTGTGGGGATATTTGTGTGAAGAAAGACTCTAAAGGTAATAACTTTGCAGGCATTTATATTA
This sequence comes from Acomys minous, assembly GCF_964271855.1. Classification (NCBI taxonomy): domain Eukaryota; kingdom Metazoa; phylum Chordata; class Mammalia; order Rodentia; family Muridae; genus Acomys; species Acomys minous. Next base: position 45,633,433 of record NC_140500.1, read on the forward strand.
TTAAAAAAGGAATTTATTGTATAATGAAAGGGTGAAATGGTGTAAATTTAACTTATCCAGGATTCTGTAAAAATAATAATAAGAAAAATAAGAAGAGGCTGTGATTTACAGCGTCTCTCAGAAAAATAGCCCAGGGTCTCTTTTTTAAAACATTTTCAGAGGCACATTTTAATCTCTACATATGGCGAATTAAACATGTGAATCCAATATGGCTAATTATTTATTGTTTTTGAGCACTGACCATATGCTTCATTCAACATAAGGCATGGAAACTGATGTGTCTTCCACCCTCAGGGGCTTTGGATGCTAGTAGACGCTGTCTGACTTCTTTTCTTTCCTCCTTCCTTCCCACTTCCCGTACCAGGCTGTCACAGCCCTGCATGCTAGGGGATAGAGTCCCAGTGCTTTTGCAGGCTTTGCTCCTGTCTTACAGCCGCTCCGGATAAGGCTGTATCCAACAGAAGAGGTGAGCAACCGTGCAGATAACAGGTCAAGCCCTGGACTTCCGGAAGTTTGGTGGGTGAACAGGGAGTTTCAAAACAATTTCAGCCAGTTGGTGTAAGATGAGAACTTGGCCGATAATGAGCGATGGGATGAAACCACACACAGGTATGTCCAGAGAAAACTCCCGTTCATCCTGTAGAACCTGCATTTCCTGGTTATACTCTTCACTGGGTGACTGTGTTACCGCTGTAATGACTTGGCTCCTGGTGCTCCTTTACCAGTTGACGTCATCCGTCCAGAACACAGACAGAAACCAGGAAATGGACAAATATTTCTAAGTGGTCAAAAGTTCCACTGTGGTTGAGCAGTGAAATCTACTCTTCGTGTTTGTCAGTTGTAGACAGCGTGGACAGCAGCAGACTGGGACCCATTTCTTGGTCATGAGGCTTTAGGCTAGGTCCTCTATACTTCTCCGCTAGAATCAGTAGCTCTCACCCTCCCTAGTGATGCCACCCTTTAACACAGTTTCTTATGTTGAGGTGACCCCAACCATAATATAATTTTGCTACTATTTCATAATTAAAGTTTTGCCACTGTTATGAATCGTTACGTAAATATCTGTGTTTTCCAAGATAGCCTTAGGCAATACCTGTGAAACGGGCATTTTCTCCCCCAAAGGGATGGCGACCCACAGGTTGAGAACCACTGTTTTACCTCTCTGGGGAGGTGTACAGGAATGGTCAGTGCACCGTTACCGGTAAATTAGTATTAATTACTTATTGAACAGTGAAGGAAACGAAGTGGGATCCTACTGATTTATCTGAAGGAGTTTAAAAAATAATTTCATTATTTCAACACCCTTCAGAAAGGCTATGGTAACTTTGTGACTGCCTAGTTTTCACGTCATCCTTGCATAGAAATACATCTGGTTACTCTTTTTTTTTAAAGAACAAACTTTTTAAAAATTTATTAAACATTTTTACATATGCATTTATATTATTACACATACATACAATAAACTACCTGTAGCAAGAAGAACCATGACACAATCAGAAATTATATAAATGTTATATTCTTTGTGTTTTGACTATTTGTAGTTGACAGCCTTGAAGAAAACATCTTTCCTATCTTGGTGCATCTAAAATTCTGAATGTAAATCAATCTCTATCACATCTTGTCATTATCAACTTAAAACATGTGTCTAGACCTAAGAACATCTTAACCCCTAAACAGCTAAGCTTCATTGTTAAAACGAAGTTACCTGATCTTCAACTCAGAGACTTGAGAGGGAATAAACTTGATTACCTGACTGTACCAGGAGTGCAGGTTAGTAACTTTCCAAATGAGAAGATGACAGAGACAGTTTGCTATGTGAATAGTCACCCAAAACTCTCTATAATGTTGGAACATCATCTTGAGCCTTCTTGCCCAATATGTCTGGCAGACATATTTGTGAGGCAGGAATTATTGCTTACCCTGTCTTGGCACAGTTTGGCTGTTGACTTTGCCTACATCCAAGCTTGCCCTTTTTAAAGGCAGAATGCCATCTGTGGTAGAAAAGAGGACATTTTTTTCCAGTGGCTTATTTGGCACATTTGAAGCCATCTCCATAAGTAGGTTCTTTGTCCTGGCAACATCTGGTTATCCTTAACACCTATGTCACCTACCACCACAGCACCATGTTCAAAGGCACCCAACACTGTGTCTGATTTTGCCAGTGGTCCTATTGCTGCTCTCTTCCTCCACCAGGACTGCAGGAGGGTTCACTGCCATGTCCCTCTATGTCTGCCAGCCTGAGACAGTTCTCAGCTGTCTTGAAGATGAGTGGATTGTTATTCTGTATCCTGTCTTGTCTTAATTTCCAATGGCTGCTGAAATAAATGGCCAGATCTAGTGGCTGAAAACGGCATACTTGTTTTCTTATGACAGCAACAACTCTTCACGGAATGAAAACAGAGACCACAGCAGGGCCTCACTGCTTCTAACGGCTTCTCTCTTAGAGTCTCTAGCGATTTCCCCCACTATCCTTGCCTTGTGGCCCCTCAGTCTGCTTAACTTCTTGTCATCCTGTCTCCATCTCTGACGTAACCTGCAGCTTCCCTTGAGGAAGAAGCTTAGCAAATCAAACAAAGAAACAAACAAAAAGCAGGATCTAAGAGTGTATTAATCAAGGGTAATCTTTGCACACCAAAAGCCTTTACACTACTGTCTTTCTATATATCTTCAAAACAGATGTAGCATAGCGCTGAAGAAACGGCATCTCTCAGCTGCAGAGACAGTTCAGTCTATAAAGTGTTTGCTTTTCAGGCACAAGGCCCCGAGTTCGACCCCTAAAAGCTACATTTCAAAAGCTAGGCTCCAAAACACTTATCACTGCTCCAGGAAAGTAGGCCTTGGTGTAAGAGCTACTTCATCTAGTTTACACTGCTTTCTTTCCCAAATGGTACTTCTGGTCACTGAGATAGCTCCGTAGGTTTATTCAGTTTAATAAGTATGAACTTGTAGTATAAAATATATAATGCACTTTGTATGTAGACACATCATCATTTAGTTGTATAATTTTTAATGCTTTAAATTTTGATTTTTTTTGTTCCCATAACTAACCAAACAGGAATTTTTAACTAAAATGAAAGATAAAGCCACACCTGGTGCTGTATGCCTATACACCCAGCACTCCAGAAGTAAAAGGCCAGCCTGCTACTTTCCGTTCATAAAGTTGATAATTTCAGCTTCTTCTATGACAAAATATAATTGTAAAGAACAATAAAAGAAATCATAGAAAATATTAAAAATTATAGGTCTATAGAGAAAACCATATTTATTAAAAGTATTAAAATCAGCTTTGTTTCTTTAAGAAGGCTAGTTTTCACTCAGTAGGATGTGGCGTTCAGTACTCTAATGATGAATACTGTCTCAAGGACTTTCCAGGAAATAGAAAATACATTGTAAATATGCATAGAAAGAGGGAGAAAAATGAGCTGCTGCAGATTTAAATATTATATGTAATCTTAAGATGTGCATTCTATAAAAACAGAATGTCATGTGAATTCATATTGATATTTCCAATTCAATCAGGGCTCACAATTTTTCTGTCTGTCATTATCAATATTTACCTGCTGAAAATTCTAGAGCATTGATTTTGGTTCTAGGTTCATGAGGAATGACAGACCAATACATAACTACGCATTTGCTTTATGCTATGGCATAAACACACTGTCTTAGAATAACCCTAACACCGCCATCCTCAACTGAAATGGCTGCACTTTGGCCTTACTGCCATCATTTGCAGGCACAGTGCCTGTGTTGTTATAGCACACAGCTTTACCCATACATACATATGTATACATACTCACTAAAACCCCTGGGTGGCACCCTGGTGATTTCAATGAGTGGGGGATATCTTGGCTTTTGTGCGGATGCCTTTGATGGGCTGGGTTGGTGGCTTTGGTTGATGTGCTCTTGTCTTCTGTTTTGGAGCTTAGGAGTTCACTGTGTTTTACTTCAAATACTGTCCACATTCATTTGTCTAGTTGTTCAGCTGTTTGTAGGAGGAGACTGAGAAAACATCTCCAAATGATGGTAACTTTGCAGTAGGCACCCGATTCTCATTAGATTTTTATTTTATGCATCATTTTATTTAATCTTCACAAACATAGCAACCAAAAAGTAGTGAGTACGGAGGCCTTGCAAAAGAGGAAAACTGATCTAAGTTAAAAGGTCAATCGATGAAAAAGAAAAAAAAAATTGAACATAGGGCTGCCTGACTGTCTAGTCTATACTCTACGCTGTATGCTACATTGCAATACTTTCAAATTTTGTATCAATGTTTCTTTATCATCTTATAGATTACAGCCTTACAGGCTACACACCATTCGAGCGCAGTGAGGGCATGTGTGGGCACACAGGCTACACACCATTCGAGCGCAGTGAGGGCACGTGTGGGCACACAGGCTACACACCATTCGAGCGCAGTGAGGGCACGTGTGGGCACACAGGTTACACACCATTCGAGCGCAGTGAGGGCACGTGTGGGCACACAGGTTACACACCATTCGAGCGCAGTGAGGGCAGTGTGGGTACACAGGTTACACACCATTCGAGCGCAGTGAGGGCACGTGTGGGCACACAGGCTACACACCATTCGAGCGCAGTGAGGGCACGTGTGGGCACACAGGTTACACACCATTCGAGCGCAGTGAGGGCACGTGTGGGCACACAGGTTACACACCATTCGAGCGCAGTGAGGGCAGTGTGGGTACACAGGTTACACACCATTCGAGCGCAGTGAGGGCATGTGTGGGCACACAGGCTACACACCATTCGAGCGCAGTGAGGGCAGTGTGGGTACACAGGTTACACACCATTCGAGCGCAGTGAGGGCATGTGTGGGCACACAGGCTACACACCATTCGAGCGCAGTGAGGGCATGTGTGGGCACACAGGCTACACACCATTCGAGCGCAGTGAGGGCATGTGTGGGCACACAGGCTACACACCATTCGAGCGCAGTGAGGGCATATGTGGGCACACAGGCTACACACCATTCGAGCGCAGTGAGGGCATGTGTGGGCACACAGACTACACACCATTCGAGTGCAGTGAGGGCATGTGTTGGCACACAGGTTACACACCATTCGAGGGCAGTGAGGGCATGCGTGGGCACACAGGTTACACACCATTCAAGGGCAGTGAGGGCATGTGTTGGCACACTATCCAAGTGGCGGTGACCTTACCTCAGGACAGTGGCCCTGCCTCTGTAATCATGCATATCTAAGACCCTTCTTTCAGAACTTTGAAATCCACCACTGAAATTTTCCACTGGCGACTTTTTTTTTTTTTTAAAGTCCCTCACGTTACCCACAAATGGACTCCTTTCAGCAGCCTTTACTAAATACTAACAATAGGCTGGATCATTTGTGCACAGAGAACAAGACAAATGGTCAGAATTCCTGGATTTCATTCGTGATTCTGTCATCAGCACACTGTGTGGCCTCCTGAAAGCCCATTTAATCATATGATTATAGACTCCTTCACCGCGGACATTAATTCCCTCCTGCAGAGTTAGTCTCTGGTATCTGGTGTCCTTCGATATCGTCTTGAGACAATAGTCAGGGCAAATATGATAGGAGGCACATAATGGACTACATATCAGTGACATAAGGGAGGCACGCATAACTGGGGCTGGAAAATAGGTTCTGACAATAAAGGGTTTGTTTCATTCCTTCCTTGGAGAGGAAACAGTATTTGTGTTTTCAAAACTCTATTCAGCCACAAGTATTTCTGCAACAAGTGAATTTTACTCAGGGCCTCAGAAACTGGCATGAGTCCATACGTGTGAAAACTTTCCATGGGGAGATGCTCAATTGATGCAATTGCCAGTTTGTGACTTTGAAATAATGATATAAAGGTAGAGGTCCGATTCAGACCTACATCTATCAATCACAGTCAGTGTCTTTCTACCCACCCACCCATTTTCTATCTAGCGGTCTGTCTGTCTGTCTATCTGTCTATCTATCTGCCTCCCATTCTTTCATCTATCATCTGCTATCTCTTGCTCCATATGAACATGTCGTTGTATTAAATGTTTAGTGTTAAAGATCCAATAGTGCTCAGAAGGCTTAGACACATTTATGACTTTGCTGTGTCCTCATCTTCTATTTGGAGTTTGTATTCATGCTTTGTCATTGCAGTGTTTCTCTCTCTCTCTCTCTCCGTGTGTGTGTGTGTGTGTGTGTGTGTGTGTGTGTGTGTGTGTGTGTATGTGTGTGTGTGTTATGGTGTCTGGGAACAGATTCAGAATTATTATTCTATATTCTTTTACTACTTAAAGAGGCACACTAATTTGTTTGGTTTATTTCCCTCATATTAGGTCTCTTTCTACACACACCCACCTAACATAAAACAAAAAGAGAGGGAGTTATGATTGTCAATGCCACAGAGAGAGCAAAGTGTTCAGGGGTCACAGCCTGTCCTTTGTAACTCCACCTGGTTGACCAGCCACTCCTCACTGTCTGTCTTCACTATGAGCTGACATCCCAGAGGGGTTCTTTCCTGTAGAGTGAAAGTTTCAAAGTATTTCTGCATGAAATACATGAGAGAAAGAAAAAAAAAACCCAGTATTAGAATCACTTCACTTCATGAATAGGGCAAACCATGTTAATTCATTATAATTTGAGGCTAATTATGTGTGGATGACACTGGATAACAGTAATTACTTCAGATTGAAATCAGTGTCTTCAAGCTACAAGACAGGCAGGGAGAATACAACCTATGCTAAGATTTCTAACTGGATCATCCAGACCTCCTATGAGACTATGTTCCAGTATTCAGAAGTTTAGATGGAGTTGAATTGAAGGGGTGGGGGTGGGAGGGTGAAGGGATGAAATTCTCCCCCTGGCACATCCTCCAGAAAAAGAGTGTCCCTGCCCTTCTGCATTCCGATATACATTTTCATTCCTTTCCTGAATCTAACTTTTGAATACTTGCAGCTTAGCCAAAGCACTATTTAACTTTTTTTTTCCCCCTGAGAGCTGTTACAAATAAGTGAAAGCCAGCTCAAGTTCTACAATCTCATTAGATGCATATCTAACATATCACATAGAAGAAAACAATTGGAACCAGAGGATAAAGCATCAGAAATGGGTGAGACAGAACTGTGGTGCAAGGTGAACTGTGAGGAGAAATTAGTTAGAAGGTGCTGTGGAGTTTCCTATGAGGTTGGTGTGCAAAGGCAATGACACACGACAATTTCCTGATCTTTCTGGGTGTTCCAAATGAAGCACACTGGATGTTCATTGTCACATATTGTCCTCACCGACATTTGGATATACCATTTGTACAAGGTATATTTTCACTGGAGATGCAATTTTCTGTGCACTGGGGCATTGCCTTTTATCAGCAACATTTTGTTGTGTGATTATTAACACACAGGGTTGACAATGTAAGCTAGGCCTGCTCAGTGTCAGGATAGCCCTTGCAGCAATGGTAATCCACCCAGCGTCTGGACACATGAATGACACAGGTGGACTACTTAATAGATTTAACACACGTACACTGAAAAATACAGGGCTCTTATTTGGCAGCGAGTTACAATGGGATGTCATGGTTCAACGTACACCTGCCCAAAGTGAACTTGCTGTGTGTGTGAAAAGGTTTAGTTTATCAAAGGGAAAAAGGAAACAAGACAAACCAAACCAACCAACCAAACAACAACAACAACAAAAAACAAACCCAAAAACACCTATTAGTAAGACTGGTTGTTGGTATATTAACTAGCTTTTCCTGAAATCAAGTCAATGTTCCCTTTCTTGGTTACCTGTGACCATGTTTCCTCCTCTAAGCAATTTAGATGAAAACTGGTATGAGTTACTATGTTGATAAATCATTCTAGATTTTTAAGTGTGTGTGTGTGTGTGTGTGTGTGTGTGTGCACGCACGTGCACGCTTTACTGTATGTGTACACATGTGCACAGATGCTCATGGAGGCCAGAAGAAGAAGTGGAACTGGACTCACAGGTAGTTATGGGATGTCCATTGTGGGCGCTAGCAACTGACCCTGAGTCCTCTGCAAGATCACTATATACTGTTTACTGCTGAGCCATCTTTTCATCCCCAAGATTTCTGATCAATATAACATGGAAGAGAAAATCATTGTGCCCACTGTATAGTTAGTACAAGCCTAGTGACTGTTGTGAGGGTTTCCTCCTGGCCCAGCTCCTGGAATAATTGACTCATAAGACTCAAAATAATTTTACAAATACCTAGGGCATGTATCTAGGCTCTTCTCTGACTAGCTCATAACTTAAAATAACCCATTTATACTAATCTACATTCTGCCACATGGCTGGTTACCTGTGCTCAGGTACCATGCATCTGTCTTCTTCACATCTTCCCAGGAGAATCTTATGTGCCTTGCACTATCCCAGAATCCTTTCTGACTGCTGGATGTCCCATCTTCTAGTATACCCTTTCCTATAGGCCATACGTTGTTTAATTGGCTGGTGTTGCATCTATATAATACACAAGATGTTCTCTCTAAAAGTGACAGTCAAGGATAACCAATTAGAATGGGCAAACTCCTTCTACACCTCTTTGAATGACTGACATGAAAATTTACCAAAAAGTGAGACATCAACAGTAAATATTTAACAAAATAGACATATTTCAAAGTAACTCAATAGCAACATTTGCATTTATTCAATTACCTTGATTTAGATCATGGGCTGTTAAACTTTTCTACAACAGACCAGATATTCTTGGCATCATGAGCCATGTGGCTTCTAATGAAACTAATCTGTTGTTAAAGCAGCTGTAGACAATAATTTTAAAAATAGCATGATTGTGTTCTAATAAAACTTTATTTACAAACACGTGTAGCCTATGGGCTATAATTTGCCAACTCTGCTTTTCGAAGATAAGTTTAGGAATTTTTCTTGATTAACTTTGTCATGAATAATTGGCATAGTTACACTGTTCTGGTCAACAAATTTAGCCCTATAAATTATTTAGAGTTCTGTATAGAAAAGTCCCTGCCCTTGAGGGGTTTGCAATATAATAGTAAAATAAAGCTGGTTTATCCTTAAATTATCATTTGAACCAAATATCAAGTGTCTTAAAACTAAGATAAAGCAAGATTACATGGAAGCCCAGAGGTAGGGATTAACTCTATTGAGAGCATTTTTTTCATTCCCCCTAATGGCCTGGAGGATACACTGTTCCTAGAACAGCATGTAATTCCGTGTTGTTCTATGTGACTACGTGACAGGGTTGAAAAGGCCTACAATGATTCTACTTCTCTTTCTTTTCTTGATTCAAAAGGTAGGTGCTTTGCCATGCTTTTCTCCTGACACCTCACTGTACTGATGAAGAGTTAAAAGTGGAAATATGAAAACAAAGCAGAGATGGTGGGAAGCTAGACACTCTACAAAAGGAAGTGTGTGGAGGGTTCTGGAATAGTGTATTGTTAAGGTTGCCCCTTACCCTCTCCAATTCCTCACTTCTTTCCATATTGCAAAGATCGCTGAGGAAAAAGTTATACTGTATTCCATTCTGTTTTCTTTCTATGAGTGTATGTGTGTATGGTGTTTGCTTGTAGCTACAACAATATGTGTGTGTGTGGGGCTATATGAGTGTGTATAGGTGCATGTACACATGTGTGCAGATGGAAAGTCCAAAGTTGACACAGGCTAAGTTTTTATATCTATCAATAGCATCAATGTTCAGGTGTGTGTGTGTGTGTGTGTGTGTGTGTGTGTGTGTGTGTGTGCGCGCGCACGCGCATGCACAAAATCCTAGGTTCCAGAACAAGTTATGAATAGGCTTTGGATCCAAAGAGGTCAGGTTTGGTTTATATACCTGAGCTCCAAGTAAGATAATTGAACTGGAAGGCATTTTCAGGTTCATCCAGAGGGACCATACAGGTTGAAGAGGTTGGACTAAGTCTTGTAATTGATTCTTTTTTTTGACCTCTCATGATGCCTCTTTGATGTGCACCCCTTAATAAACAAACAGGTAAGCTTCCAGGAGGTACATAGGGAATTAAACTGGGTTGAAATGACTAGCTATAGGTTCATCTGCTCAGCTTAACACCGTCATCCCTGCTGTGATGAAACACCCTGTACTTGGTTTTCCCTTGTATCATATATGCTAAATCACAAGAAGTTCTTCTGCCTTCATACTTTATTAATAAAATGTGCAGTTGTGTTCTCCCAGGTCATGGGTCCCAGGGGATCACTTCTACCTATTTATTGAGAGACTCCTGGCCCTTTGGTTGATGGGGGAGGAGCAATTTTCTCTTTACTGGAGGATTGAGTCTTGAAAAAAAAATGTCTATAAATGAATCTGGTCAGGATCTGAAGACATTTATACTGTTGTTGATGATATATTACCTACATTTTTCCTTGCTGGGACAAAATACCTGATAAAAATCAATTTAAGAAAGGAAAGGTTTATTATGGCTAACAATTTGAGAGTAGAGCACATCATGGCAGAGAAAGCCTGGCTGCAGGAGTAGGGGCCTGCTGGTCACATTGCATCATAGTCAAGAAGCTGGGGGTGATGAAAGCTGGTGCTCAGCCCCCTTTGTCCTCTGTGTTCAGTCTGGGCACACAGAGCACAGAATGGTGCTGCCCGCACTCAGCGTGAGTCTTCCTAACTAAATGAACTCAATCTAGAAGCTCCTCTATAGAAGTGCCCAGAGGCTGGTCTCCTAGGTGATTTTACATCTTGTCACTCAACACTGTCCATCATACTCTTCTTGACAATACGTCTTCTGGCTTGTAGAGTCAATCAACGCGTGTGATTTGTATTTGCTTTTTCTTTTGCATTTCCTATAAAGTTTCTCTGGCTTTGCATCGACTTTGGCTTAAAATCATTGCTCTCACCTGAAATTTTCCACCTGCATGTTTCTGATAACACTCCATAATTTTGTAGAAGTAAATGACCTATGCAGTGGATAATTTCCTTATCTAATAAATTTTTTAAAATATAGAAGCATCACTATTTCCCATCATGGAGAAGTTGGTGGAGGCTCTCTTTCATTGGGCTCACATATCAGATATTTACATAACAATTCATAACTATCAAAATTACAGTTATGAAGTAGCAACAAACATAATTTTATGGTTGGAGGTCACCACAAAGTGAGGAGCTATATTAAAGGGTCGCACGTTAGGAAGGTTGAGAACCACTGCTCTACCTTATCCACAAGAATTCTGCAACAGCTGTAAAGATGAGAACAGAAATAATGCACTGGGCAAAAAGAGGGAAGCAGAGCCAATGGAGAGCAGCCCCTGTCCACAGGTTCTTTTCATTAGGATGTGTGCTCAGAGATGAAACCTTGATGCTCAACTCTTTTTAAGTGGCTTCATCCAGTGTCTTACCAAGCAGTCTTCAGAAGGGCCCACCAGAAGGAACATTAATAAGAAATGGTAATCTATTTTAGTCTGGAGTATCCTAATCTCAGCAACAAATACAGCAGCAGCAGTACCAACAGCCACCGACTCTAAAGGCTGATGGGACTTTTATTGCTGTTCTCAGCACACCGGTTTCAGCATCTCTTGGGTGTCGAGGACAAGGGGGGAAAATCAGCTGTCAGTCCTCTGTCTTCACACTTGCTGTTTAAGTGAAGAAGGAAGGAGCATTCAGTGACTATAATAAACTCCACAGGTTTTGGAGGTGGGGAAACACAGGCCATAGAAACAAAGGATACTGTTTGTATTAGCATTCGTACAGTGAACACATGTGGAGAAAAGGGACCACCACGCTGAGGGGCTGGGCGTATGGGGTTATAAAATGGCTCACAGCATACCATTTCTTCAGTAGTCTTTGAATATCATCTTCTCCCTCAGCCATTCTGTTAAACACCTGCCTTACTAAAATCCACATGGCTACTTTAAAAAAATGTACTTCTCACCATAAAAGATTTATTTGGTGAAAAGAAGATTGAGAATGTCCCAAATTAGAAGACCCAGACCTTCACAGAAAAGAATTAAATATGCATATTTAGCATCCAGTAACCTGCATAGGTGATTCTTCTTATATAAAAATGAGACAAGATATTTTAGGAATAAAAATGACATAATCAGTACTCTTATGCAGTTATCCTATTAAAAAATTCAACTTATGACTTGAAATGTAAAAGTTTTAAAACCTCATCAAAAGACAAATAGTTTTTTAAAAAAAACACATAAACATTTAGTTGCTGGCACAAGGCAAAAGTATCAGAAACAGGAGGAAAGGAAACGGCAACAATTTTAAAGGCAACAATAGGCTCACAATATAAAAAGGACCAATTCAGCTGGTTTAAAAAAAGAAAAGCAAGCACAATGGCACACAGTAAGTTCACCTATTATATAATTACAGGTTTTGTATACAAGTGCAGACAAGCAGACAGAATAAAAACCTCCTCTAGGAAATCCAAAAAACTTGGCAGGTCTGGCCAGGTGGCATGCGACGCTGGTACCAACAACAAAAAGAAGCCGACTCTCGCTAGGGCTTGGCCTACTCTGAATTTGGCTTCTCTTTGCTGAACAGCAGTTTGCTGCAAAAACTCTCAGAGACAAAGGGAAAGCAAAAAGTGCTAGGGAATTAAGGCGTAGAGCTCAGGTAACTGAAAACAAGAAAAAGATGTCCATCACGGGCTTTGCCAGGCGATGTTCTTGCCTTTAACCATGAAGACAACTCACTTAAGGTCCTACAGAAGGTTCAGAAGACAGGCGTGACAGAAGCAGGGCTCTTTGTTAGGAAGAAGAGGAGGGGGCCAGAGAAAACTACTGTTAGAGCACAGAGATGTGGCCAGAAACAGTCCACAGAGATCTGAGACTCTGAGCTCAAGTGGAACCTGGCTCATGGAGGCTCATGGGCAGATTCTAAAAACACAATTACTGTTTTCCTAGGGCTTCATTTGGAGTGGTGTGTGCGTGTGTGTGTGTGTGTGTGTGTGTGTGTGTGTGTGTGTGTGTGTGTCTAGGTGCCTCTCTCTCTCTCTCTCTCTCTCTCTCTCTCTCTCTCTCTCTCTCACCCCATCTCTCTCTTGCCCCATTTCTCTGTTCCCCCATCTCTCTGCCCCCCCCCGTGTGTGTGTGTGTGTGTGTGTGTGTGTGTGTGTGTGTGTGCGCGCGCGCTTGCACATGTGCGCACCTGTGTATTTATTCAGGCCAGCGGTCAACACTGGGAATCCTTCCTCAAGAGATTGTTGTATGTCTCTGGAGACCCCCAGTATGCTTTATATCTCTCTACCTCTGTTAATCCAGTCTTCAACTGTCCTGTACTTGTCACTGAGCCCATGATTCAGGGCAGTGGTTTCTTTTTTTTTTTTTTTTTTTTTCCTCCCTGTTACATCTGGCCCTCGCTGGAGACGCTGTAGGTTTCGTGTGTGGGTACACTTAGTGCCTAGATCCCAGACATCTGCTCCACATCCTGTCATGCTCAGGACCCTCAACTTGAAAACCTTACCAACACAACACGTTAACAGTGCCAAGGTTTAGTAACTCTGACTTGGTATTGGCTTTGGGGAAATCCAAACTAAGTCAAGAATTAAATGAAAAAGGAAGAAGTTGCTGGACTGGGAGAAGAAAATTCTAGAAAGTCCAGTTTTGCAGGAAGGAAGTAACTTGTAGGAATATCCATATTTGTAGACAAGGGACACTAGGAAGCCAAGCTATTAGGCCAGCAGAGGTACTTAAGGGATGCATTTAAATAGATTGTATCTTTGAATGGGAACAAAACCCTGTGGTATTCACCTCGGCTTGCTCAATTGCCACAAAGAGAAGTCAGGATTGATGAAGAGTCTAGTAAGACAACTGACAACAGTCAGATTCCTCTGGGTGTTCCAACGGTAAACGAATGTGCTCCAGGCCTCAGCCTCACAAAGCACATTTCAGCAAAACAAGGACTGATTGTTTAACACCATCAAGTTCCATGACCGTCCTAAAAGGTCGCCTTCGACAAGAGTGCAAATGTGAATTCCCTGGTTGGCATCTGCATTCGTTTGATTTTCCTTCTTCAGAGCCTTAACCCATCCTTAGACACACCAAGAAGTGAGCCTGCATGGGGGAGATGTGCAGGAAAGTGCTTGCCATGTGAGCATGAGGGGCCTAGACTTCCATCGCCAATAGCTATGTAAAGATTGGGGACCGTGGAACACATCTGTAACGCCAGCACTGAAAAGCAGACAGGAGGATCCCTGGGACCAACCAGCCAGTCAGTGTAGCCAATGGCAAGCTTAAAATTCAGTGAGAGACCTTGTTTCAAAAAAACAAAAAAACAAAATCCAAAAAACCAAACCAAACCAACCAACCTTCCCCCAAAAAAATGACGGAGTGAAGAATAACACCTAATGTGAAACTCAAGACGCCACGTGCATGACACACAATTACATACACACATACAAGTGAGCCTGTCAGCATAGCTGTGCTAGTGCAGGAACCGTCTCTGCTGTGAAGTCTCGTGTGTCTCCTGGGAGCTGCCATTTGCTTCAAACGCCCCAGAGAGCACCCGAGTTCTCTGGGTATGGGAACTTAACAGACACTGTCAGGTGTTACAGTAGCTGCTTCTCGCGCTCTCGGAGTTGTTCATTTCCAGACAACCCCATTGCAGAGCCTTCCCTGGCGTCTCTGATAATGGGGTTGGATCCAGGGCAGAGAAGTGGGCCAGCAGTTGGTGAGAAAATAAGTGAGAGTCAAGGAGAAGCCTCCAAGAAAATGCTTCTGGCTGACGCGCTGAGGATTGGATTGATCTGACGCTGGGATGCTCTTGGAGCGCATGGTTATTAATGCGCCTAATTGTACAGCTTTCATGGATGAAGAGGGATCCTGTAGGGTGCACAATCATCTGAAGCTCATGGGGTGCGGTTGACGGGAGTTCAGCCTCGCGCCCCATACAATATATCAAGTAGAAGCACATCACAGATTTAAGCTCCATTTGTGTCCCTGAAAACACCAGACACCATTCTGGGACTGTAACAATAGCCCTGATGCCACATGATTCCAAGCCAACATGGGGGCTTGCACGGAAGCATATCAGAACCTGTGGCTTTATAGATAACATTTGAAAAAAAAATACATGAAAGAGGAAAAAGTCAAACATTATATTTAGCTTTGAAAGCTATAAGCTGAGACCCTTGTGCTGAAAACCAATTGGTTTTATTCTAATTTTACCTCTGTTAGGAATTACAGATTTGGAAGCATGACTTCACGGTA
Organism: Acomys minous; assembly: GCF_964271855.1. Taxonomy (NCBI): domain Eukaryota; kingdom Metazoa; phylum Chordata; class Mammalia; order Rodentia; family Muridae; genus Acomys; species Acomys minous. The sequence continues at coordinate 45,648,576 of NC_140500.1, forward strand.
CTGGACCATCCTCTCCTCAACTTTAAAACAAGGAAATGTGCAGCGCCAGCTCCGAGAGCCATCCTGTTAAACACTCTGTGAGATCTCAGGACTCCATAACATAAACACACTTGATTTGGGGATGACACTGGAACCTGAAGAAGGATGATGGGGAAACGAGACAGGGAAGAGCCAAACCAAAGCAGGGTACCAGTATCATGTCCTTGTGGGAAGATCTGCTCTGCTCTTTGGGACTACCCGGAAGCTGCATGAGAATTAGGTCAGAGTTTACCCATGAAGCACTGGGGGGACTCTTTACCAAATTCCATTGCCCTTTGGTGGAAGGGTGGTTTCCAGCACATCAACCTACCTGCCGTCCTGGGCTGTGTCTATCCACTGCCTTGTTTATCCTGCAACCTACCCATCATTTCAGAGAAAGGAAAACGGACTGAGCTTTCAGCACCCACGCACCACGGCTGCCTTGAAACCAGGTGGGGAATGAGCGGACCAGGCTTGGTACATCAGAAACGCGACACGTTTATGTTAATCAGACGGAGCACATTTACATCTTAATTTAATGAATGGGAGAGTAGCAGGTGCAGCAAATGTTCCTGTAAGCCTGGGATGCTAGGAAAGACAGTGACTAGAAAATACAGTTTGCAGTACTGAACTAGAAATGCCTGTCAAGGAAGCGGGCTTGGAGAAGAGGCTGGGAGGTGGCCAGGAGTGAGTGAATGGAGGTCCCTGCTCTGGAATCGCTCCCTTAACTCCTCACCCCTTTTGTCTTAGAAGCAACAAATATAACTTCAATAATCAAGCATAACTTCAAACGTACAAACATATAAACAAATGTAACTTCATTAGATAATCAAGGTACATTGTGTTTAAGGCCCCGAGTCTCACTCAGGGTATAATTAAAGGAAGGATGGAGCTAATTCAGTGATGAAACACAGCTATGCATATCTCAAAGCAGGCATACAGACTGCCACAGACCGGGAAATTGAAATTTTAGCAATGCATCTTTCTCTCCATTTATATGGATCCTCTTTCTTCCTTCTAGTTGCCTTCGTGTGTGTGTGTGTGTGTGTGTGTGTGTGTGTGTGTGTGTGTGTGTGTAGTGTGCAAACAATTATGTGGATGTATGTGCCTATGCTCATACCTGTGTTTCCGGAGGAGGAGGTGAGTGGGAGATATCGGGTATCTTCTTCTACCACTCTCTGCTTCACTGACTTGAGATGGGATCTATCATCACTGTAGCAGAGGCTCATTGTTTTGGCTAGGCTGTCTATCTGGTGAAATCTATCTGTCTCTACACTTGCTCCTTTCAACATGCTGATGTTACAGACATACGTAGCCATGTCTGACTTTGCACATGGGTGCTAGGGATGTGAACTCAGGTCCTCAAGCCTATATAGCACTTGGCATATACATACATACATACATATGTACACACACACACACACACACACACACACACATATATATATATATATATATATAATCTCCCCAGCCTCCCCAGATGTCTGATTTATCTTCTATATTACCAAATAGCTGCCATGCATAGCTTTCCAGCCTTCAATCTTTGTAACAAGAATTTCCCATGTTCCTTAAAGATCAAGTTCGCAAGACAGGAATCTACTGACTACGTTTCAGTTCATACCAGACCATACAAGTCATATATATATATATATATATATATATATATATATATATATATATATATATATATATTTGGTAATGGAACAGATAGGTCAAGTTCCCATCCTTTGTCCAATTAGCTGCTACAAAGAGCAGGGTCACAGGGAACATGGTGGTATACTCAGAAGGGCTACAGGCAGGGTAGAGCCTCACAGAGGAGAGTGTGTGCAAGGGTAAGTCTCAAACCTGCCCAGGTAGGAAGTCTTCGTGACCCAATGGAAAGCAAAGACTGAAATGACATAATTTCCCACCCAGCTCCTTCATTTTGCCGATAGATATGCAAGTAAATTTAATTGTAGCTAACTTGAACCAACCACCATCTGTTTACCTGGTGAGACCTTGAGTTAGTAAAATAACGGTTCAGTGGTTTAGTTCCGTCTTCCACAAGTGGGAGAAATACAATGTGTCACTAGGTGAAAGGTTCCAAGCTATGGCGAGTAAGTCAAACTTGCCTTTGTGTCTGTTCTGATAGGTAAATCTTTAGTATAACAAACATAACCATACACACTTTCTAGGTACTATGAGACAATGGAAGAGTTGAAAACAGGCAACACAGACCTCATGTTCAGTGAAGCCTTAAATTTACTACTTATCCCCAATAAATAAAGTCTCTTGACCTATGACCCAGATTACACGTAGATTAACTATGATTGTCCTTCCTGAAGCATGATCTTTAGAAATCATTCCCCCCCTCTCTCCATATATATTAAATTTCGTTTGCTGTACTCAGAACATATTTGGGGCTCTAAGACCACACACTATTGGGGGAGAAATAACCTCCAAGTTGAAGATCAAGGAAAAGGCTTTTATGCATTTAATATAGTCTTGAAACCTTTGCAGGTTTTCAGTTAATCTGCTAAACGTAGCACTATGTTCATAACTTAATTTGTATATTTTAGCTTTTTACCTTAATGCATGTAATTGGCAGGTACCACATTAACACACAAAGGTGGTTAATGCTGTGCATTTTTTAAAAAGCATATTTAGTTTATTATTTCTGCTAAATAATATAATGCACACATCACAGAATTGAGGGGTCTGAAAGGATGTGTGAAGGTGGATTCATTCATCCCTCGGCGTCCGGGCAGCATTTCACACCAATTATCCTACAAAAATCGTTGCATTTTATTCATTAAAATCACCAGATAATGGGATTCTACAGACTCCCTTGGTAATATGCACCAGGGTCTCATAATTCTTTTATCGGGGCATTTTCCCTCAGTAGAACCCAAATTCTTCCTGCTGTTAGGCCTTTTCATCTTGCTCTCAAAGGCTGGAGCTGCCCCACCTGAGGGTGTGCTGCACAGAGTCCCTGAAACGTTCTGGCTCTTTCCTTCCTACATGTGAGGGAGGACGATGGCCAAGAAGTCACCAGGGCCTTGAAGGCAGCTCTCCTGCAGCCAGGGCCCCTTCTGAGTAGCAAGAAGGTCAAAGTGACTTTGTAGGAGCCTTTGCTCAAGAGGTAAAACAGCAAGGCGTTGGGGACAGAAACGACAGACTTTCTCTGTCTTGTACACCACGGACTATTCATTTTTCTAACTGTGAAACAAAAAGGGTCCCACTGCTAAGCCTTTATGTACAGTGTCACCTTCTGTACCGGGAGGCGACCGTTTCTTTGGGCTTTTCTGTAACATTTCTTTTTAACGCTTGAAATGCAGGTGTGTGTGTGTGTATGCAAGTGCATGCACATGCCATGCACAGGCCCACAGTCATTATCCAGTGTCATTCTTCAAGAGCTGTCCAGTTTGTTTTGCGAGAGAATGTCTCTTACTGGGACCTGGAGGTCTCTGAGTAGGCCAGGCTGGCTGGCTAGTAAGTCTTAGGCATCCTCCTGTCTCTGCTTCCCCAGGACTGGGATTTCAAAGTGCATATTACCAGGTCTTGCTTTTCACTTGGGCTCCCGAGGATGAAATTTAGGTCCTTATGCTATGTGACAGGCCCCATAGCAACAGAACCATGCCCCCTGTTCTTTGAACTGTGTTTCCTTAACGAATATCTTTGACACTAATAGAAACTAGGATGTCATGGCAGTAAAACCGAAAGATCACCAGCCAGGGAGCAGGAGGGTCATTGAATAGTACCATCAAGAAATCAGTAAACAAACAAACAAACAAACAAAAAAGGCATTTTGTGCAGCAGCGAGTTAAAAGTATAATCTAATATACATTATTTGTAAAATGCAAATGAAAGAACATAATGTAGATGAAGATAAGTTCAATGTTATGAAAAGCAAGATAATATAATTGATGATATATTTAACACTGGATTTCTCTATGTTCTTATAAAGTTTTTTCTTTTATTGAAAATCGTTTTTATGCAACATATTATTTTTATGATTATTTATTTATATTTTATATGCATTGGTATTTTGCCTACATGTATGTCCATGTAAAGGGATTGGATCTCCTGGAGCTGGAGATACCACAGACAGTTATGAGCTGTCATGTGGGTGCTGGGAATTGAACTCAGGTCCTCTGGAAGAACAGTCAGTGCTCTTAATTGTTGAGCCATCTCTCCAGCCCATTTGTAATATATGCTGAGTTATGATTTCCCCTTTCTTAACTCCTTCCAGTTCCTCCTCCCATCCCCTCCCATCCAGATCCGTATCCTTTCTGTCTCTTATTAGGAAAAAAATATCCAGGTGTCTAAGAAAAAAATTAAAAAGTAAAATAAGATAAAAGCAACAAAACAAACAGAAGAAAAACAGCTAAAGAAAAAGCATAACGAACAAATATGGACACACAGGTACACAAGCTCACACTCACAAGAATCCCATAAAGACATAAGACTTGAAGTCATATTTGTGTGCGTGTGTGTGTGTGTGTGTGTGTGTGTGTGTGTGTGTACAAAGGACCAGTAAGGTGTTAAAAACCATAGCCCCAACACAGCATTATGAAACAAAGAACTCCCAAAGATGCCATTAAGCTTGTTTTCTGTTGACCATCTAATGCTGAGCATGGGTTTTGCTTTCAGAGTGGTTTGCTTCCCCAATGAGACCCCCTTGGAGACAACTAATCTCTCATTTGCAAGTGCTGAGCAGTTGGTGCTAGCTTCTGGCTTAGGGGTGGGCCTTGTGTCCACTTCTGCTTTCAGCATTACGCCTCCTTTTGGTGAAGGCCCGTGCACTCATGCTGCCTCAGTCTCTGTGAGTTCCTACGTGCTGTGTTTGGAAGGCCTTGTTCCTCTGGTGTCCTCCTTCTGCTCTGGCGCTCACAGGCTTTCTGCAGTTTCTTGAGCACTGAGGGAGGGACTTGACATCCCATTGAGGGCCACGGATTCCCTAGTCTCCCACTCCCTGCACATTGTCTGGTGTGCTTCTCTGTATTTGTTCTGTCGTTTCTGATGATGGCTGAGCCAGGCTTCTCTCTCTCTCTCTCTCTCTCTCTCTCTCTCTCTCTCTCTCTTTCTTTTGAATAAAAGGTCCAGGAACAACTAATTTGTTCAAAATTTCTCATTCCAATGGTTAGTTAACTGCAGTATCCTGGGCTTACCTCTCATCCTCAGCTCCTTTAACTGACATGCCATGTCGGAACCTCCCAAAAGGCAGACAGAGTCTGTGACCCCCTTGCATCAGTCATGAGCTTGGTGACAAGAGGGATACCTAAAGAACCTATGCATTTCAGTGTAAAAGCAGAAAAGGCATCAAAGACTTCTGGGTACCCAGAGGGTTGTTAAAGAGACAAACTGGTTCCTATGGTCATGGACATGAGAGGCATGAATTCCTTGCAGACAGCTGCAAAAGGGGTAAAGGACATGAGGATATTGACTGTGAGAAAGCAAAGAATCAGCCAAGCAGCTAATAGCAACTAATGAATTATCAGATAAGCTAAACATGTTACCATCTCTGCAGACACCAGTAATTGTAAAATTGTCACTATGGTCCTAGAACTGTGAATCTGACTTTCAAAGCATGTGTCTGTATAACTTTAAGCAATACTTTCCTCCTGCTTAAAAATGGGTATGTTGGTTTAAACACAGGAATGCTGATACAATTTATAATGCTGGGGAGATGGCTCAGTGGTTAAGAGCACTGGCTGCTCTTCCAAAGGACCCAGGTTCAATTCTCAGCACCCACATGGCAGTTCACAACTGTCTGTAACATAAATTCCAGTGGATCTGACTCCCTCACACAACATGCATATAGGCCAAACACCAAATGTACATAAGAGTAAATAAAGAATTTTTAAAAAAGCAAATTACAATGTGCCAATTACTGACCTATTAGTCTCACCTGGGATGGTTTATCTTCATTGTCAAGTTGGCTGGATTTGGAATTACCATGGAAACTCATCTCTGAGTGAGTCAGTGAGGGCTTCCGGAAAGGTTTAATTGAGGCAGAAAGGCTCAGCCTGAATGTGGGTAGCATTGTCCCATGGGCTCCATCCCAGATTCAATAAAAACAAGAAATCATGTGAATCAGCATCCGCCTCTGCTTGCTGACTGTGCTGTGATGTGACCAGCCATCCATGCACCTGTTGCCATGCCGTCCCCACCAACCATGATGGCCTGCACCCTCAACATGTAAAACCAAGTAAACCTTTCTCTTCTTACATTGGCTTCATTAGGTATTTTACTGCAGCAACAAGAAGTGAAACTAATATGCTACCCAAGAGGAATCAGGTAGTGTTCATGCCTAAGACATATGCCTTTATTTTCTTTCTTAGGAAGTATTACAGAAATAGATGACAAACAACCCATTTAGAATTTTGAAGTTCATGTAGTCGCCTTTAAAATTTTAATTTTGCAATGCCATCAACATTTGTGCTATTTCCTAGAGCTTAGGATGACTTTTTAGGTTGGATGGATTCAACTCTCAAATTTGATTAATGAAATGTGTTATATGCGGAAAGGCTACTGAGTTTTAATTTAGTTTCCTATCACAGACTCACCCAAACACTGTGAGAGACACCTTTAATCATGCTAATTTCAAGCAGGTTCATGATGTCCTGGAGATCTGTATATTTCAAGTTGAATTAATCTTCATCTCTCCCCGCCCCCCAGCCCTGACTTAAGCCTTCCTTTCCTTCTGGGTCCTTTCTGTTAGTTGATGGCACCGCCACCTCCCATCCCCGCTCCCAACCTCACAGTCACTGCTATCACATTTCATTTCCTGCTTAATATTGAACCAAATGACAGGCACCACTGAGGCAGGAGAATAAGGTGGAGAGTGAGGTGCAGAAGGCTTCTGTGAAACCTCGTGAAATTAGCATATGAAAGGACCAGAGAGGCAAAGGGGTGGCTGGGAAACTTAGCTGGCCAAGGCCATGATGCTGGCCACTGGTCTCGGTGCAGAGGGACTCCTGATAATACGAAAGTACACAGGCACAGCCCTGGGTAGAGTTTCAGATGCTCATAAGATGTGTGCCCTCACTGTGCGATGAGATGAGTTCAGCCCAGAGGGATCTCAAAGCCTCACGTTGGTGTTGCAGGTGGGCTCTTGAGTTACTGACCTCCTCTTCCTGTCTCCCAGTTTCCCTTCTTGAAATTACACCACCTTTTAACCAATCCTCTATGCTCTGTAGTTATTGTGTCTGCTCAATTCAAATTGTTCTAGAACCCAAGAACTTGGAATCCTTTCCAGAGGTAATCCCACAAGCCCCAAGTCGCAGCTAAAGTTTTAAAAAGCCTATTCAGAATCTCACTAGTATGTGTGCACACTCCCTTATTCTGAGCCTCACTAGTGTGTGTGCACACTCCCTTATTCTGAGCCTCACTAGTGTGTGTATGCATATTCCTTTATTCTAAGGCTCACTAGTGTGTGCACACACTCCCTTATTCTGAGCCTCACTAGTGTGTGCACACACTCCCTCATTCTGAGCCTCACTAATGTGTGAGCACACTTCCTTATTCTGAACATCACTAGTGTGTATGCGCATTCCCTTATTCTGAGCCTCACTAGTGTGTGTGCACATTTCCTTATTCTGAACCTTGCTAGTGTGTGGGCACACTCCTCTATTCTGAGTCTCATTAGAGTGTGTGCACATTCCTCATGCACCAACTAGCTGCCCAGAGATAAAGTTATAATCTGAAAGTCTAGGTTTGGATTACTCAAAGCTTTCTTCCTAAACGAATCAGCCACACGAACAGATTCCATAGAAGTTTTATGGACAATGTTATAATATTTATTTTTAATTTTTCTGGAGAAATAGTGAAGTGTCCGACCACAGGCCTTCTGTGTAAGCCAGGAGTGGGTAGTATATGCTTTGCCTTGTTCTTCTACAAGTGGACATTTCTGAATCCCAAGCTTGGGGTCTAAATTTAATTGATATATGAGAGAATGTGGATTTCTGTTATCAGAACCCAATGAAGGAGCCTTATTTATCATTCATCCCCCTTTTAGCACATCCTACCCTTGCCCATCAAACAGATGCTATAGAAGCTGCTCACTGTAACATGAGGCTTCAGCAGATGCTTTCACAGCCACATGCTGGCCTTTGGGTCTTTTTATGACCTTGACTGTTTTTTTTTAAACCAACATCAGAGACAGCCTAAACACTGTATACTTTGGAGTGATGCATCTTTGAGGCAAAGATGTCTAAAGTTGATCACATTCATGGGCCTCTGGTAAATATTAGTTGACTAAACCAAGGCTAAGTGACTATAATAACAAATAAAACTAACTAGGAACCATAAAAGAATAAATAAAAAGCGTTGGTGTGAATGAGTGTGAATAATAGTGTAAACGATAGAGGTTCAAGGTGATGGGTCTGCGCTGAACTCTGGAGAAAGACTCCATGTGGATTCAGCTCTGAGCTCTGAGCTGTGTATATAATTCTGTAGTGGATCTGGTATGTAGAAAGCCCTGAGTGTGATTCTTCCTCTCTGACTGAATGAAGACATTAAACTTTGAGCCTTCAACTAAAGGAGATACTGAAAATGTAGAGATTTATCCAGAGATGCGATGCCTACATGAATCAGGGTCGCTTCCTCTGAGTGCAGAGAAACCTCACCATGATGGAACAGATAGCCCTGGTGATGTGCACAGTACTTTACTTTGTATGCTTAGCAATGGAACAAGCAAAAAATGTTGTGATAACTAAATCTGTAGCGCTGATGATGGAAGTGTTAAAGGGGGTGTTGAAAGGTGGCCAGACCCTCGCGGGAGATTCCAACACCCCTCATTGTGCTGCCTTCAAGCTGCCCATGATCCTAGGGGATGCTCGAGCACACAGGAAGTGAACAGTGGGCAGAGTGTGAGGGTTCAGCGATGCAACTTTTCTGACTTGTCACTCAGCCTGGGGTGGAACTTTTCAGTGATAGAGCTTGGGTTTTTGTTTTTGTTTTTGTTTTTTTTGTTTGTTTTGTTTTGTTTTTGTTTTGTTTGTTTGCTTCTTTGGTTGGTTTTTCATTTACATACTCTCCTGTAAGTAATCCCTTGCCTGTGCACCGATAAAGTGATTAGTTCACCAAGCATGATTTGGATAGAATTATTTTTTTGGATTACTGGGGTGAATAAATGTTTCTCCATGCTTCCCCAGGAAAAATAATACAGTTATTATTATTAAGGAAATCTAAATAAATGGACTTCCTTCTTTTTTAAAATGGAAAAGTACATATTCATGAAGTTACATGGTAGTCAACTTTATGCATCCAGCTAGAGAATGGGAATAGAGACAGAAGATAAGAAGGACTTATGAATATATATATCAGATATATATATCCTCAGAATGGAAGGTTGAAGGGATATTCAGACTTGTGGTCAGCTGCTTCTTTAGTGAAGCACAAGAAGTATTTATGCAAAACCTAGTGGATATATCTGTTCTGTATTTTGAAGTTTAAATTATATTAGAACCTGTTCGGTAACTAAAAAAAAAAAAAACACCTTGGGATGGTTTAGAATCATTCCAGCTGCAGGCAGGAGGCAGGCAAGCAAACAGAGCTTTCTGCATGGAGGAGTTTCTGTTCCTTTCCACAGGCCACAAGGACAGTTTCATCGGCCCAGTAGTGCACTGGCCAACTCTCCAATAACAGTGGCAGCCCCTGGTGGTATTCATGTGATGTGTATAAACAGGCCCTCTCAACCCACATTCCAACCACTTGTGTCACTTCTAACCCAGGACATAATAACTGCCTCTCCTTTGCATTCTCTCTTGTCCACGCATCTCGGTCATACACTTCTGACAGATTATTAAAACAAAAGACATCTGTTTGAAGTCCCCAAGCAGGACTGGGTATCAGTCTGAAAGCAAGCCACATTTTCAAGTAAAAAATAAATCCTACCTATGTTCAATATATTACATATTGCATACAGCAAGAATTACATTATTGTTGCCATAATAATAAATGGCACTTATTAGAATTACAGCAATAACATATGCAATTGCTAATGGACTTATAATGTAGCATGCCATTGGGAAATACAAACTAACTATATTTTTCTTGTTACCAAACAAATGCAGCTATAATCCATACAGTAATTTGAAACTGGGTGGTTATAAGTAGAAGTTCATACCCATATTTGCTATGCAGATGTAGGCTTCTGTCACATAATTTCCCACTAAAATTAAATAAGAGAAAACCATCATACTGAGGCTGATTGGATTATTTTGATTGACTAAGCTGCCTGACAGGTTCTTCAATTAAAAAAAAAAAAGTTGAAGTTGACCCCCCCAAAAGTGAGAGTTTGAAATGATAATTGAGTCAATTAAAATTTTTAATTTTTAGATTTCCCCCCTAAAGACATTGATTTAAGTGGTCATGTAAGTTGAGTCAAACTAGTTTGCATGTAGTGACATAGCTGTGATATTTACTCATAACTGGCTCATTGGGAAAATAGTGACAATAGCACAAGGCTTTAAACTGAATGACCTTAGTTAGAAGACACTCACTGAGGTGGGTCTAACAAAGATTTCCACTGGCACTGGAAGATGGAGAGGTGTAGAGAGATGTGGCCAACTCATAGTCACATTGTCGACTACTCTATAACATGATGATTAAGAACAGCAATGGTAGAGCTGGAGCGATGGCTCAGAGGTTAAAAGCACTGTCTGTTCTCCCAAAGGTCCTGACTTGAATTCCCAGCAATCACATGGTGGCTCACAACCATCTAGGATGTGATCTGGTGCCTTCTTCTGGTGTGCAAGTGTACATGCAAGCAGAATACATAATAATAAATAAATATATCTTTAAAAAAATAATAGCAATGGTGAATTTTTCCCCCACAGCTCTACAGGTTGCATGGGCCTGTTGGACACTGCTTTTGCTCCCTTGACATGGGTCTAAGATGATGCAATTCTTCAGCTAGAAGATCCACCTTTCATCACCAAGGGCCTCTTTTCAGGTCGCCCCTCATTTTTAGGAGCCAAGCCAGATTTTCTCCCAGGGCCAGCGATTTGTAAGTGAGGGTATTGCAGCCAGACAGGCCCCAACACTCATTCAGGTATTTACCAAGGCCAATTGCAGCATGCGTGCTGCTGCCCCACTGGTAGACACAGGCCTAGAGACTAGGCAGGAGGCATCTCCTCAAAGGCAAGGAACACAGGAGATTCTCAGCACAACATGTTACATCCCTGTGGAGTGCTGTGGAGCAAGATTAAAGCTTATAGCACCGTCTTGCACTTTCTTCCCATCAGGCTAGGCTGAGTCTCCAGTACCACATTTATCCCGCCTTTGAGGATGCCAAGATGTATTGTTTCAGGGTTATTCAGAAAGGAAAGAGGAGAAAACGGCTTACTATTTGTAACAGCTTTTAAAATACCAATTAAATTCATTATCCATTTGAAATTTCAGTCATTTTTATCTAAGAAGAAGGAGCTCCAGAACAAATATAGTTTTGTAAATATACATGTGTGTGTTCATATATGTGCAAGTATGTAGGTAGAAACCAGAGTACAACTTGGGTGCCATTCCTCATAAATTGCCCCAAACTCTTTTGTTTTTCTTCTGTTTTTGAGACAGCTCTTCCATTGGTCTTGGAGATCCTCAAATGGCCCAGACTGGCTAGCCAGCCAGCTTTTGTCTCTGGCTTCCCAGTGCTGAGATTACAAGCACACGCCACCAAACTCAGGTTTTAAAAAAGTGGGTTCTGGGATCAAAGTCAGGTTCCTGTGCTTGCAAGGCAACTTTGACTGACTCCCTTATCTCTCCAGCTCAGCTCTGGAGTTTTGATGAGCCTGTCCTCCTGACGGCTTCAAAGCTTAAAAGGACTGCAATGGATCACACCATGAGTCCTTTCCTGTTAAACAGAGCAAGCTCTGGGGGGAGGAGTTGGTGTTGGAGGGTCTTCATGGTGGGATACTCGCCCAGGACCTCAAGGGATGTGAATCTTTGGACAGAAAGTTCCTGATCTAGAAGAACTCTTTGTCTGCAGGAAGCCCATTTGCAGAACACAGACTGGCTCCACGGCACCTTCACAGGGGCCTTCTCCACCAACTAACTGTTCCTAGAAAGACACCTGCTGTATTCTTGTTCACTTGAAAATTCCCGTTCTGTGCCAAGTACGACAAAGCAAGTTCTCTTCCTTCTTAGTCTCAAAGATCCCTTTATATTCCCAAACACTGTTTTAGAACCCCCAAAGAGTTTCTGTCATATAGATAATAGCTATCAATATTTCCTGTGTTGAAAATTAAAAGATCCTTTCAGTCACATGGCCATGGAAGCACGCGTTCCATCAGCTGTTAGAATGGACACCCCAGGCTTCATGCTGCCTCTGGACAGTCCATTCTATGCTCCAGAAGGGAATGGAAGTGGAAGAAAACATAGATTGGCTTTTATTTATTGTTATGAAGATAGATGTGACCCAGTGAGCCTTGGGAAAACCCTCAGAGACACTCAGAGGCTCCTAGCCCACCCTTTACGAACTGCTGTTTAAAGCATTTTCCCTTGAAAAATAAGACATAATTCTATCTGAAAATTTCAAACATATATTCTTTCCAAATCCATTGTAAGACAGTCAGGAAATGAATACAATTTACTGATGTCAGGGCACAGACCCAGAGAAGTTAGTGTGGCAACGTTGAAGCCAGAGGCTGAGAATTCATCTTTTGTGATCAACAGATTTGGCTTTAATAGATGAGTAAGGGAGAGACACCAGGAAAAAAAAAGACTCATGTTGGGCGAAAGGGGTTAATTTGATAAAGCTGTGTTCTCTGTTCTATTCCAGCATCCCTAAGGACAGACAGTGAAAGGGAGAATGAGGAAAAATACCTGGCCCCTGGGCGAGGACGAGAGGAAATTCTCTCTCAATAATGGTTTTGGAGAGAAGGGGGAAGCTTCCCCTGAGAAGTCTTAACCGCAGGCCTGGCCTCTTAAGGGCTTTTAAAATTTCATTCTTACTATAAAGTTGTCCCAGGTTGGTGGTGCTTCCGGGCGTCTGGTGAATTAGGAATGGAAAGCTTACCTGGAGGAGGAGACCTTTAACTCGGGCTTCCAGGAATGCCCCCTCATGTGTCATTAAGAATATACTTACAGTTTAGGAGGGGAAACCCTCAAAAAATAAATAAAGAAATAAGCTGCTGAATAAAATGGGCAAAAACTAGAGGTTCCTTTTTCTCTCTTTTTAAGTATAAAAGTGCTTAGCATGCTTATACAAATAAAAGAAGACTTGAAACTATGTCAAAGGACCAGTCAGATCTGGGCAAGGGGGGGGGGCATGGGAGTGGGAGGAACAAATAGAACTTCTAAATCAAGCGATCCAATAGCATTTGTAGAAATGGTGATAGTTGATGCAGGACTTACCATCATGAGCGGATTGGCACCCTCACACACTTCGAGGATGAGTGTAAATTGGTGAGACCACTTTGGAAAACCATTTGGCAGTGCTCATTGAAACTCAACCGCCTGTGCCCCATGACAAAGCAATCCTTTTAGATAAGAACTCAATAAAAAATGCTCAGCATATGCTCACCCAAATAAATGTGCAAGAGAATTTATAGCAGCAGTATTTATAATGGTTATAAATATGTGCTCATTTTATGAAAATTCATCTAGCTATAAATTTAGGATTTCTGCATCTTTATGTATGTTGTACTTCAATAAAAATTTACACACACATCTCCTTTGTGCATAAAAGTTTCTTAAGATCTAAAGCAAAAGATAAGCCTCATAAATCACAGCAGATACAACTCTTCAATAGATTTATTGTGCAAAACAGAAAAAAAAAAGTCAACAAAGAAGCCAAGGAATAGATTAGATACCTTTAAAGAAAAATTAATTAACAAGAAGGGAAATATAATGAAACTACAAAAATATGTTGGGAAGAGATGGATAGATACACAGTATAGACAAGAGGTGAGTAAAGATGGAAGATTAAGACGCAGTGTCAGCCCCTCCCAGCCCCATCAATAAAGAGAGAGTATGGGAAACAAGGTTTGATGTTGACAGCAGAAACTTCAGTCCTCAGAGTCAGAAACAAAACAGCTTCTGAAGACGTATATACACACAAGACGATGCGGACCATAGCATACAGAAAAGTTAGAGGCAAAGATAAAGGGGAGGTCTTAAAAGAAGCAAGAAATGAAAGGGGAGAAGTTTCTACAGAACACAATGTTTAGACTGCCAGAAACATAGGAGCCAGAAGAACACAGGATGCTGTGCTTAAAGATCTGAGAGAGCAGATATTATAAAGGAAAACATGGCATACATTGGCCAAGAGCTATGTAGAATGGCAGCATGGAGGATACTCTGGGCTGTCCCTGCAGATGAGATACCGAGGCCTATCTTGTCACTATGATCCACTATACAAAAGAACAAAAAAGACTAGTGTATCAGTCACAGTTCAGGTGCTGTGACAAAATACCACAGTGAAACAACCTTGGGAAAGAAGGATTTATTTTGGCTCCTGGTTTCAGAGGGATGGCCCATGCTTGCCCTCATTACTGAGGATCTGGCCTGGGGCAGAAAGTTTCATCAGTGGACATGAGGGGCAGAGAAGATGGATCCTGTGATAGTAGCCAAGATGTAAAAGAAAAATAAATGCCAGTCACCTGCCTTGCTTCCTCCTTACCTTTCAGTCCCCTCTGAACCTCTGCCCTACTGGGTAGTGCTGCCCTTGATGAGGGTGCCTCTCTCCCCACCCCTTATATCTCTCACCATCACAGACTTACACAGATTAACTGTCACAATCAAGATGTTTCTGCGATTTAAACGTGTAGTCAATAAAATTCCTCTGCTAAAGAATTGTATGAAGAATGGTTCAAGCATGTGATGAGTGCAGCCTAAAAGCAGTTGCACTTTTCTCAGTCCCAGAGATAGGTTGGCTGTATATAGATGTTGGGGAATAGGGTAGGAACTGCTCACTTGGTTACAAGCTTGGTGAGTACAGTTGAGACTCTGAATTCAGACTTCTGATACACCCATCAAAAGCTGAGGGCCTGCAATCCAAGTGCTGGGAGCTGGAGACAGAAGTCTCCTGGGGCTTTCTGGATGGATACTCTACCTCAATCAGCAAGCTCTAAGTTAAGTTAGGGAACCTTGATTGTTCTCAGGTGGAGAACAATGAAAGAAGACACTTCATCTCCAACTCTAGGCATCAGCCTGACATGCTGCAAACACACACACACACACACACACACACACACACACACACACACACACGAGCCTGCATGCCTGTGCACGCACATATACAAGCAAATGAAGATCCGCAAGAGGATACGTGGTAAATACCTAAGTGGAAGGATGGATAGTTGCTTGAATGTTATAGATACATGACAAAACATACTTCCTCCAACATGCTGGATATCTTTTACGCAGAGTCTGATAAATGCCATAATATACGGGAAAAAATTGCAATATTTTGAATTTTCACCTTTCCAGCCTGGTTTGTGTTTCCTAGACTAAGAGAAACACAGGGGCACACAGCTGTAAGTATGCGGCACACGGGGCAGCTGTCTGTGGGACCACTCTGGGTACCATGGGGAAGTGTCTAGGGAATCAGAAGATGAAATATGTCCTTGGGGTGAAGGTCAGAATCCTTCTCTTTTTCAGAGTGAAATGTGACAACAAATGTTGGGGCAGTTCTGAATATCTTTACCCAAGCTCCAGAAATTATTTATGTCCTCTGGACACCGACAAAAAAAAAATGCATGGCATACTTTAAAAAGTGTGTCACTATTTCCTAAGAGAAATGACCGCCTCTCTAGAATCTGACTAAAAATCACGGGCAATTGAAAGCCCGGTTTATCCCTGTGGACTATTAGTCACCCTATAAAAGTTAATTTAAAACAAATTAATCCATAAATCTCTACATTGTCTGCAAATACTTACCACTATAAAAACCTAATTTAAACCCTTTCCCCTCTATTCTAAATTAGGGTTGCATTGCATTTTAGAACTGTCTTCCTGGCTCAGAATAAATTACCAGTTATTTCCTTTCTTATTGATGTCGGTGGAAGTTCTATGGTTGGTATTAGGTCCAGCATCACCAGCTCTTCGCGTTCAAAGGGGGAAGAACGCGCAGTATTTTACATAAGCCTTAACGCATAAACTTTATGTGGTTGAGAGCTTTAATCCTCAGTGTAGCTCTTCCATCTCTTTCTTCTGAAATTCATCACTTTGCTCAAACTGAGGGGAGAAAAGAAAATGAAATCAGAGAGGGCGTTTCTTGGGATAGCATTTTTCCTTTTACCAGTGCCATCCATACTGGAGCGTTAAAGAGGAGGGCAAGAAAGCCTCATCTCACTGAAGGGGCTGGAGAAGGAGAGTGGAACCCTGAGGCAGCCTAGATTTCTGCTAGAAACCCAAAATGCCAGCTCTATTTATTCAAGGAACACTTCTTGAAACACTTTTTCAGAGCATTGGGAAATGACGCGGTTAAAATATCGTCTTCGTTTACATGAGGTCATGACTGTAACCACATTCTTTTAAAGCACGAATTGATAGGCCTCCTCTGAAGGGCAGCTGCCCGTAAGGGGGATGTTACCATCCCGGAGAGCTTCAGATTCTTGGATATTCGATTTGTTTATAGAAGAAAATGCCACTCCTTCTGAACCTAAGACGTTTCTTTCCTGCATTTCATTTTATTTTTTAATGCCTAGCTTCCAAGTTAAAGGAGAACCAGGGTAGTGATTAAATTAATTAAATCAAAACCCACCCCCCTCCACTATTGACAGCCAATGAGAACACACACGAGAGAGAATTTAGTACATGGAGACATTTCACGGAAAGGTGTTCCATGGCTGTCATTTTCATAATCTAAAAAAAGGTACTTATATTGTTGTTAATTACCCCGCTCCCCACCACTACCCTGATGTTAAATGGCACTGTTCCATTAGCTGTAATTATTCCATTTGTAATAAATAAGCATTAACCATTTTCAAATGTACACTCACAAATCATTTTTAAAGGATGAGTTTCATGCATTTAAAATCATATATTTCACAACAGCCCAGATGACAAAATCCGTGTGAAGGCCTAAATTCAAATTAGAAGAACACTTAAAAAATTAAAATGGAATACATTCAGGAACTGAAATTATTACAGCCTTTGAAACCTTTTAGGAGGGAATACGTGCAAGAGAGCGACAGCAACTACAACCAGGGAAGGAAATTGTAGATGCACGGCCAAATGCATCCTTCGAAAGACCCAGTTTTCTTTATAGAACTCAGCACTCAAAACAGAAAGTGAGCTGTGTGAAAATAGACTCCGATGGCTCAAGAGCACATGGACAGCTGCCCGAGGGCTCTGGCCTCACTTCTGGAGTAGTGGGATGAACCCAACACTCTTCTTCCACTTAGAGATACAGATGTGGGTGTGAGTGGTGGGCAGATGTGGAGGGGAGAAGAAACAGGAAGTGGGGGGTGGGTTTTCAGACCGCCACTCCCCCACAGCCACTCCCCCACACAACTGTTATTTGGAGACTCCTTTAGGGAGTGAAGATCCGCTGTATCCAGTACTTGTTATTCGTTCACTCCCCTTGTTTAAACTAGAACTAAATGAACGAAGGGTACAATGGAGAGTTCTAGAGGCACGCAAGTGTGATGCGTACTCCTTTCTTATGCAGACTTGTAAGGCAATGAAATTTGCAAATGTTGTAAAATGTTACCTACCAAATTGTGAGGCCACTGTGAAAGTACAGGTATCAATAGATAGATAGGGGGAAAGGCTGATGCTAATGTAAGACACTAACCCCCCAAATAAGTCTTCAAGGCAAAAAATATCACTGTTCACATTATCATCATCACCACCACCATCGCCTTCAGTTCGGGGGGGGGGGTTAAATTCCGGTCCTTGTGCAATCTGGGCACGTGCTCTATGACTGTTACTACCCCACAGCCCAATACGGACTGTAGCATTAGGAATTACCCAGGGAGCCCAAATTCAGACCGCCGCTGACACTGTGGAAAAGTGGGTTTCTGCACATTAGTCCAAGCATTTTTGAATTCACTCCAAGTGTAAGTTTTCTGACTGACTCTGCTCTCTACAACAGAGAACAGATTTTTTTCTGATAGATCTCATTTTATATTATTTTAAGATATGTTTTTTTAATCCTGGGGGGAGGTTATGTACCTGAATGCAGGTGCTCATGGGGGTCAGAGAGGGTTGGCACTGCTGGTGCTGTAGTTACAGGTAGTTACAGGTAGTGAGCCACCCAACATGGTGCCAAGTCCACAACATCTAGATGGGCAGCCCATGCTCTTAATTGCTGAGCTCTCTCTCTAGCCCCTCAAATGATTTTATGGACACTGAATGATATTATTAGCAGGAAACTGTACTTACTAACTATATCTAATATAAATTTATATTTATTTAAATAATATATATAAAGCGATATAAATTCTCAACCTGAACATAAATCTGTTAATAACAACATGCATGGCCAACCCATTTACTGTTGTGAAAGAGTAACGACATGGCGTAGTGTGCAGCCTAGGAAAGGGCAGCACTGTGCTGTCCAGTATACTTGCCACTAATAAGCCCGATTACATTATATAAAATTTAAAATCTAGTGCCCTACTTAGGGTTACTATTGCTGTGATGAAACACTGTGATCAAAGCTACTTGGGGAGGAAAGGGTTTATTTCTGCTTACACTTCCATCACTGAGGGCAGTGGGACAACAGGGCATGAACTCAAACAGGTTAGGAACCTCAAGGGACAAGTTGATGCTGAGACTACAGAGGAGTGATGCTTACTGGCTTGATCCCCCCCACCCCCAACCCCCACCCCCGCCCGCCCTCAGGGCTTGTTCAGCCTGCTTATAGAATGCAAGGTCACCTGCCTAGAGATGGCTCCACCCACAATGGGCTAGGCAGAGGCAAAGGCAGAGGCAGAGGCAGAGGCAGAGGCAGAGGCAGAGGCAGAGGCAGAGGCAGAGGCAGAGGCAGAGGCAGAGGCAGAGGCAGAGGCAGAGGCAGGTGGATCTCTTTGAGTTTGAGGCCAGCCTAGTCTACAGAGTGAGTCCAGGCAGCCAAGGCTACACAGAACCCTGTTTTGAAAGACAAAAACAAAACAAGACTAGCTGGAACATGCAGTTCCCTAAGTGGACGATCCATATATCAAGTGTTCAATAGCTACACAGACCTGGTGGCTACGGAACTGGACATCTCCTAAGCAGAACACCTTCTGCACTGGAAAACAATTCTATTGGACAGAATGTTCTAGAGACACTTTCTAAGGTCAACAAAGAGAAAGATTTTTGTGTGTTATCTAGCCAACTAAAGAGGCTGGAGAGTAGCTTTCACTGGCTCAAAATTTCTCCAACAATCATGGCTTTCAAGTTTTATCGTCAACATATTGTCTACAAGGAATAGCCATCTTCCTGAGAAACTGAACCAGAATCTCTGCTCAGCGAGGCTCTCAGGGACGGCGCAGCCCAGCTTACGTTGGGAGCATAGTTGTTGGCAGGCCGGGAAGGATTGAGTTGTCTTTCTTTGAATGCAATTGCATTGTGCTCGCAATGATCTCACTTATCTCTTCTCATCATCGTCTCTGAAAGAAGCTTCTACCCTATTATCTCCTCGCTCCAAGGAAGCTGTTTAGGTTGCACATAATATTGTAAATATTCAACCAAAACGATTTCTTTAGAACATTTTATTCCTTTATATGAAAACATGCAGCCTATCGGTAACAGCTTCAGCGCTTTTTAAAATGTAATCTTACCTACTCCAAAGAAGGAAACCCACATTCCTGGGCACAGCAACCAGGCACAAGTCCCCTAGCAAAGTGCTTTAGATAATTTTATGCACTCTGACAGGCTAAACCAGATCCCGATGAGGCATGGGTGACAGCCATCCTCCTGCTGTCCCCTTGTTTTCTCCTGTGCACTAGAATCAAAATAGTCGGTTATTGTAGAAACACGCGCCCTGTCTAGGAAAGCTGATGTCTTTTCACAATCAGTGATAGGAAGACAACTAACTTGTTTATGGGAAGGGGTAACCCTCTGCTTGCCATTTGGAACCAAAGGAAGGTCATTAAATGGAATTGTTCACCCCTCTCTCCCGCTGGGAGCATCAGCTCTACTCTTTGATCACTCTACACACACACACACACACACACACACACACACACACACACACACACACATACACACACTCGTATGGGCATATCACTAAGCTGGTTTATACTGCTTGAAGGTTGGCCTAAGGAATCTCAAGATAAAGAAGGAACATAGCCAATTTCCAGGTAGGTAATCAACATTTTTTGTTTGTTTGTTTTTGTTTTTCTGAGCTAATAGGCTACATGAAAGCAAAAGCTGTGTTCAATTTGGGGATCCTTGGAGTCTTTGCAATTAGAAGTCGTTCAGCAGCTATTTAGAGAAACAGGCAAAATCTAGGCCATAAACAGGAAATATTCTGGTGTCTCTTTCCATTTCAAATGTGTCAATGATCTTCACTACTGTGCCACTTTTCCACTTGTTGTCTCCAGAAGCCTCCAGAAGAGCATGGCCAGGAGAGGCCCCGCTAATCAGTGTTTTCCATTCTCCATCAACAACCCGCACACGACTCTCGGTGTCTCAAGCACTTAGAAAGGAAAGGGAAGCATTCTGGCAGAGCCACAGACTTGAGGAGACAGCCTTGACAGACAGAGCAATTTGATGCCTGACAGTGTGTGGGGGTGGGGGGTGGGGTGGGGCCCTCCTTTTTTTTTTTTTTTTTAGCATAGTGATGCATGGCTCTTCAAGAGAACAAAATACAGGCTTGCCCTGTATCTTTCCTCCACAGTCTACCCCAGGACACAGCTCTCAGGGGGGAACATGGCTGGAAGGTTGCTTGGGAAATCACTAGACTGGGAGATTCTTTAATAAGTCCTTGAGAAACAAATTTGGATACTAGTACAACTTGAGGAAAAGCTTTTCACATACCCTAAATATAGAAATGGCCTGGAGAGTCAATTGCCAATAGAGGCTCAAAGGGCTAACCTTTAAACAGATTTGGAAGGCACCACAAGGTATCTTCTTCACCTCTCACCTTTCCCTGCCCTCTCCCCCCCCCATACTTCTCACAGGCGTTCCTCAGGAGTCAAGAGCCTCCCCCCCCCCCGAATTCTGTCAATCATGTGTGATGGCTGAGTGATTGGCAGGCTCTGAATGAAACTCATTCACTCTCAAGTGTTACCCTGAGCTCTCATTTGCATTTAAACCTTTCTCTTTCTAGCAGCGGAATTGCCTGCTTTTTAGTTTTCCTTAAAAGATTTTTTTTTTTTTTTTTTAAGCAGACAACAGGAGAGATGAATCTCGATGCTCTCCTGTGGTCTTTTTCTTTCTTTTTTTTTTTTTTAATGGGGAGAGCTCAGTGTGCCTTCCAGGTATGCTGCAGAAAGGAAGCAAAGGGCAAAGGTAAAAGGGGGGGTGGGGGTGAAGAGATGGAAGCCAAACAGAAAGAAGGCAAGAAAGGAGAAAGAAGGGAGGGAAGCTCATTCCGTTTTTTTTCAGCATAGAGTTGAAGTTTCCCTGTTGGAATTCCTTTAGGGGATACACTGTGGGTGATCACGGCTGAAAATGTACCCTCCTGGCCCTGATTTCTTCTGGCACCTAAAGCATTCCTCTGCCTCCTTTCAATACTAGCGGCCTGGCTGCTCTCCTACCAAAATTTTAACTCAAACGATTTCATTCCACGGATGCATGCTGTTTTGTTCTGACATTTCTGGTGTGGATTTTGCCTATGCTTACATATTTGAACGGCTTAAAGTTATCTCCCGTATAGCATTTTATTGTTCCCGCCTCTGTCTCTCCCAAAATAAGCAATTTGAATCTCCCCATAGTGACACAGATTGTCACAGAACATGTGGCCATTGTCCCTCAAGGAGCATCAAACCTGTGATGTCTTTTCTGCACCTCCTTCAGATTTGTGTCAGCCAGGAAACTGAAGCCAGGCAGCCTTGCCTTGAAATTTCCTGTGGAAAGGTATGCACTCACAGACGTTTCTCAAGGTGGATTACTGGCAGCCAACTCCCCTTGCATGCTTAGCAGGCAAGATGGATTCACAATGTCTACTATGGGTCCTGGGGACCAGAAGACAGTTAGCAATCACCTCTTGTCTCAGTGTCTTCAATAGTCAACGGCTGTGTGCGGTAATAGTTCACAGCCACCGTGGTCTCAAATTCATGCAGCCTCCCGTCCTCTCAGAATGCTAACGGCTACTTGATTAGAGTTTGTCTGTCATTAGTGAAGTGGTCTGAATTATAGGCGTGGCATACATCTGCTCCAAGATGGGCATTCCCAGACGTTCTCCGCTGCAGAGGCAACTCATTTGAGACATGTTGTTTAACATTTGCGTGGGTGGAAGCATCACGGGAAGTTCACAAAAGTAATTATCATGTAACTGCAAAATATCTCCCACTTCTAGTTCTGTGATGGCATTCAAATTGCAAATGTTTTATATCCAGATAATATTAATGATGATGATGATGGCTAAATACATATCTTTAAACAACAGACTCCCTGAGCAAGTCAGCCAAGCCTGGCTGAGGGAACGGCAGATTGTGGGCTCCCACCTCACCAGCATTCCAGTATGGCACGGCAGGTGGAGTGACTAGCGCTGCTGCTGAGATGAACCCCCCCTTCCCCCCAGACACACACGCCTTTTGGGGGAGTTGTCACTGCTAATCCTGCAAAGTTAAATTTGTTCAAGTGCGATGATGTTCTTACTGTGAAGGTGGACTGCTACCCATGTTCTTGGTCATCCTTAGAGAGCAACCCAGAAACTCCTGATAGGGGGAGGGGGCGGGGGTATTAAATAGAGATGACAGCCAGCAAGTGTTCCCAGAGTAATTGAGATCCCTGATGAGCTTCATGGAAGAGCACTTTTGCTGACTAGATGGGGAAGAGGCAACACACACTGAGAGCAGGTCAGCCAGCCGCAGGAACCCAGTCTTTGAATGGCACAGGCAGGCTTGCCCCCCTGTAACAGTCCGCGGTGTGAACATTTAAACACAACCTATCTCAGGTTCAGCCACTAGCACGCTTGCTTTGCTTAAGGACTTTAGTGACAACCCCCAGAACCCATAGAAAAAAAAGCCAGCCATTGTGGAAGGCACTTGTCACCTCAACAACACGGAGACTGAGACAGGTGGATCTCTGGGTTCACTGACCAGCCAGCCTATTCTACTTGGGGAGCTGTAGGTCACTGAGAGACTCTGTTTCAAACAAATAACGGGACAAAACCTGAGCAGCACCAGGTGAGTGTGGCTTCTGGGCTCCCCAAGAAAATATAGATATTTGCACACATCGATGTACTCTCATATGCAAGAGCATTTACATTCAGCAAGACTACACAATTTTTCTTAGAGAATACTTTTTTCCCCTAAAGGAAAATGTATCCTGGTTCCTCCAGGGAGAATCTTTTTGGTCTATGGGTGAACTTGGCGTGGGGATTTGTGGTTATAGGCGTTGAACGTGGTCATCAAAGGAATGCATCTGTGACATACTCTAGCAGACTTCTGGGAAGTCCTGTTTCCAGACTTTCTAAGTTTCCAAAGGATTTTCATTTGCAAGGTCAGCAAAATTTTCATGTTAAAACTCCCAAATCATTCATATTGTAGAAAGGAATGCCAGACACCTTGGCTGAGCTGGAGAAAACCCATGTAGACCTTAATGGGCAACTCTTTTTCTTGCCCAGCAAGTCACAACTGTTAACACACACACCAGCCTTCGTTCTTCTCGTTAGCTCATTACCGTCATTAGCTTTGCCTGCTGGCAGCAAAACAACACAAACTGGAGATTCTCTACAAAGCCCGGCCCAGCCCATGATCTGGAACCCTGCCTGGGTGCTCACAATGAACTTTGAACCCATCGTAGGCAGCTTCCACCCTACGTGCACCTGAATTCATTATCCTTAAAACGAACTGACAAAAATGATGCTGCGGGGAATGGATTCTTCATGAGGAACAGATGAAAAGGGCGCAAGTGTCTGCTGGCATGTGTGAAGCATGTCCTCTGTGTGGCGAATGCAGTTTTGTGTTACCATAGAGCCTAAGTGAGGACATGATGACAGAACCATGATTTCTGCTGAGGGACTTAGGTGGGGGGTGCGGGGGGGGGGGAAGTAGTTTCATTCAGTCACATTCCATTTTCAGGCCACGAAGAAGGTTGAGGCGCGTTACATGCTGACGGGTACTCTCGGGGATCACTCTGTCCCAGCTCTTTTCTCTAGCAGTGTGACAAGAGGGAAGGAGACTCCCTCTGTGAGCTTCGTTCACTCAATGGACATAAAGATTAGCTCTTTAAGTCGCAGGCACTCACCAAGTACCAGCCGTCATTATTATCCTTGGCACTGGCTGCTTGTAGAAAAGCAATCCAGAGAAGACCCTCCCTTCCTAGTTACACGACAAGGATGTGGCCGCATAGTAAGGTTTAGGTCAGAATGCTGGGCTTCTATCTCAGAGACTGACTTGGAGAAATAGAGAAACCAAACATGAGAGCTCTTGGGACACTGCCCCAAACGCAGCAAATGTTCACAAGTGTGGTTATTACATTGAAATGGTTGAGGTTAATCTGGCAAAATTAACATAAAGATAATTCAGCCTTCTTAATTGGCAATATTTTTATTATGATATCTGGCTGGGAGCGAATTGGACAAATAAAGAATTTGGACAGTTTTTACACTTGCGTCTATGTGTTGCAGTGGGGAGCGGGCAGTGGAGCCGCAGTGACTTTAGTGTTATGAACAACGAGCTTTCTTTCTGCCTCGTAAACTCACGGGGTGAAATCTCATCCCTTGATCTTCAAAGTGTGACAAAGAGCTATTGATTGAGAGCATATTGTCATTTAAATTACAATTAGGGATGGGTGAAAGGTGGTTATTCAACAATTCAAACCTTTCTTTGAATGCTGTCAAGGACGACATAACCTTAACCCAAACACACACTTCGGAAACTTCGAAGTTTCAGCGCGTCTAAAATCAATGCGCTCTTCTTAAAGGCGAAGCATCTTGTCATTCCTCTCCACGCCGCGTTCATTGGCTTTTGGATCTGGTGGCAAAATTCTTTCAGTAAGCTTTGCTCTCGGACAAACACACAAAACATGTGTCCTAACATGATTGTAACACTGCGTGTGCGCTGTAAGATGAAATAAAATCTTCCAGCCCACTTCCTACCTTAGTTCCAGGTACACGCGTCTTTAAAAATTAAGTGCTATGGGGGATGATATATGTTTTCATTTAGACTGTTTTAAGGAGGACAGTGCTCTTTCGAGTGCAAAAATCACTAAGAACTTCAATGTCTTTTATTGCCGGCAAGGCAGTGTTCAGTCCTGAAGGCGTTAGGCTGTTAGTATTTTCACCAGCACATTGGGAAGTCTGTGCACGTGTGTGCATGTGTCTACTGGGGTCTTGTCACTGACTCTTGCATTTGGCCAGATGAATATACCTTGTAAATAATTTCCTTTGATGTTCTAAGCACACGTGTACAAGCAGATATGCCGTGCCTCCACTGGCAAAATGCTGCACTCAGTTCTGCAGTTTTGCTCCAGCCGTGTTCCCTGCAGCTTTCTCGGGAACGCAGATAGCACAGACTGTGCTGTGGCTCAGATCTCCGACATGGAAGAGCACTTTGAATTTGTCTTGTCAAACATCATCTCTCTGTCTCCCTACCGCGCATGCACTCATACCTATGTGTTTAATTCCAGGAATGCCATGCATTTGCCAAGATGACATAGTATGTCAGAGAAGAGTCTGGCAGTCCCTTGTCCTCAGGGTCACCACTGTACTTGGCAACAGAACGTCATGGAAAGATACAAAGTCACCCAGCCCTACACCTTCCCAGTTCCTCCTCATGTATGAGGCACGTATTCAGACGCACACTTTAGTAGCACAAAACAGGAGATGACAGTACAAACTCAGGTATACATCATATTTGGGGTACATTGGCCAGGCAGGTGGGGGTCCCCTTAGTAGGTGGAAATGAACCGCCACACTTCTGATGGAGACTTCAGCTCTCTTAGTGGTCCTTTCTTTCTGGCCCATTAAAGCATACTATTCAAGTACAGTTTCTTGGGAAGCCATGGTCTGTCTGCTCATCTGCTAAGCAAATGGGAACATCCAATTTTACATTTTATTTGGGAGCTGAACAGAAAAATCACAGGATAACACCTTTATATAATAGAACTAGGAAGGGGGGGGGAAGCCGGGGGGAATATCAGAGCTTCGTGGTCAGATCACAGGATCTCATCAAAACTTCACACGGAACCAGATTAAGCCAAAAACAGAAGAAAGGGACCCTGCCCACACATAAACAGGCAAAATACGACACCCCAAATTTAAAGGTTTCTACTTGATGTGAGGAAGAGAAGCTAATTTAAGGTTTCATTGTGGCTAGTTTAAGTTTACTAATTAAATTCTATTTGAATGGCAAAGTAGACATTTGAAGCCGGTATATGTTTTACTAGTATTGCAGAAGATACGGCTTCTAAATGTTTAGAAAGGAACTCGAGTCATGGCATTGGGGGAAGCAATGCTTTACTGCCGCCTTGTGGACGGTTGGAAAGGAATGTCTCTTTTCTCTGAACAGGGCCCTAATTTATGAGCCTTGTCAATAAGAGAACCAGACCAGACACACATGCATGTGGGGCAGATTAAATATTAATCGAGTTTAGTCAGGAAAAAATTATTTTAACCAAAGGAGATCTATAAACAGTCTGCAAGTGATTTTGCACTATACTTCAAGAAATTCTTGATACTCACGCACATACACACACCTATACTCACACCCCAAACAAGCTGGGGACAGAGCATGATAGAATTAAATATTAGACTAGAAGTTAGTTAGTCAGAATAGTGCCGTCTTACTTTTAAAAAAATGCAGGGAGTTCTGTTCATGCTTTGTGAAATTTTGTCATTATGCTTCAAGAAAATTTGGAAAAGCTGTTAATTGTCATAGAATTAAATGCAGCACCAGAAAAGAAAAGTGATGAGTAAAAAATTAAAAATAAAAAAATAAAAATAAAAACTGGACATATTCTGGGGTTCTGTCCAGCATTTCAACTTCGAATGTTTATTTAAACATAACTTGAGTTTATAAACTTGTTTTTCAAGGAGATTTACAGCGCTTTCTGATTTTTGGCTGGATTGAAAGAGCCCTGCTTGACTTCCTGCTAGAATGCATTCCTTTAAACCACCTTCCTGAGGGCTGCTGTGGAGCGTGTCTTTTTCACTGGACCCATCTCTGGTCACAGACAGCCGCCCACGTTGATGCTCTGTACAAGCTGACTGCTGATGTCAGTCAAATGGCCTTGGGGAGATCTTCAGCACCCCAGCCCTGGTGCTTATTGGTGTTTCACCAGCACATGCGCAGTGATGTCCACTTTCTATTGTTCATCTGTTGGACCAGCAACGGAAAGAGTCTCAATGATCCTTTGGGAAAACAAGAACTTTTACTTATAGAGTAGAAAAATCTCATTTAAAGTGGAAAGAAAATGAAATTTAGGATTTTAATTAAAGACCTTTTTAAAAAGTGAGAAGACAAATAATCTGAGATCTACAATTTAATTTTCAGTGGTTTTTTTTTTCTTAAAGTCACTAGTAAGTCATTTTTTTTTCCTGTTAGGGGAAACATTTTGAGCTGAACTATATGAAAATCAGCCATCACAGCAATCCAAATATCACTGTGTAGTTGCGTATTTTAATTATCTGTCTTTAGTCCCTTCTTTTGGTTTGAGGGAAGAAAAGCATATATGGAGTAATTATTTAAATGAAACAGATGCAAAGCCGCACTCCTGACAAATAGCAATCAGTGCTCCATCAGCTGCGCACGGGTTGGTTTGGTTCTCTGCTTTGTTTTCTCTTCAATCTGGATGCAGCAAACATTAACCAAGTGTTATCTTCACAGCTTCGGTCCTATTCTTGGGGAAGTAAGGAAGACTTTTATGCTCATCCTAAAAGGTATTGTTTCCTAAACACTGTAGCAAATGGGCAGCTCTTTGCTTGGACTGGCCTAGAAGGATCCTGATAGCCCAGTCTTCCTGGACAGGAAGTAAGTACCCCTCCCATGCATGCTGTGCTTTCTGATTGTGTTCTCATTGTCATGGATGACTAGGTTGTAGGATCATCTCTTACTCCACACACAAGAAAGCAGAGGCTCAGAGATGTTAATTGAACCAGCCCCAGTTTTTCAATCAATGTGTACTTATTTCTAGGGAAACCAAAACAGCAAAAAGAAGGAGGAGGGAAGAGGAAGACGAGGAGGAGGAGGTGGGGGAGGAGAAATTCACTATCTATAGTTGGTAATGCTGGGCCAAATATTATTCAAAATACTCAAGCAAATACCGAACAAATAATAAATGTGTTCATTGGTCAATTGTATTTTCTTATGATTTATTAGTGAGTTAGGGACACTTGTATAATAATGTTAAACCTAGAACACTGATGGGACATTGGAATTTAAAGTTTGATGACAGACATAGTTTTTAAACACATAAAAGCAGACAAGACTTCACCTGCTTGAGTCTGGATAGCTTTGAAATCTAGTGAAACTCAAACAGCTCTGCTCACGGCTTCTGGGAACACTCAGAATCACATATCTCTTACCTTAGCTTTCTTCATTAGGCAAGCAGGTATACCAAGGATCTTAGCATGAAGCATGTGGTGTTCCTGACTCACCATAGTGACTGCCATTGCAACAGGTCATGGGAAGACAGACAGGTGACTTATCCTACCTACACAGGTGATGACCAGAGTCTCCATACCCCTGAGGCACCCTGCCGAGGAATGCTGATTGAATATTGAGTCTTCAAGGCTAGGAAGCCTCTGAGCACAGATATTCATATGCAAAGATGTGCTTGGGTATTTCACAGAGAACAGAAAGATGTGTGTGTACGTGAGTGCACGTGTGTGTGCGTGTGTGCATGTGTGTGTGTGTGTGTGTGTGTGTGTTGTAATACAAAGTCTGGTCACAAGTAACTACAACTTGGAGTGAATTTGGGAAATCAGAGACTTTCTCTGTCCTCTCCTCCTCGTCTCTCTCTCTTCCTCCTCCTTTTCCTCTTTCCTTCCTCTCCTATCTACCCTCTTTCCTGTGTCCCCTCCTTCCTTCATCCCTCTTTTTTGCCCTCCCTCCCTCCCTGCCTTCCTCCCTTCTTCCTTCCATCCCTTCCCCTTCTTTCTTCTCCCCTTTTCCTCCACCTACCATCTCTCTATTCTCCTTTCCCCTCTCCACTCCTCTGTCCTGTTCTGATTTCTCCTTCCCTCTCTCCCCATCCTTCCTTGTTCCTCCTTCTCTCCCTTTTTTCTATTCTTCCTTTGTTTGTTTCTTTTCTTTTATGTGTTTATGAGGTGACTACAGTCACTGTGTTGTTTGATTTAGAAGCCCTCACGTCCTGGGATGTTCTATACTGAAACTCTTCTCTCTTCCATATGGACTGTCACCCTAAGGGGATATTCCAAGTATGGGCAAAAATGGGATATAGACAGTGAAGCAAGGCCTTTTTGGGTCAACAGTGCCCTGTATTTTTTCAAGTAAACAGTATGACAAGAAACATGTGGGGAACACCATGAGAATTCCCCAAGAGCCTGGGCGCCCCCACTTACGTCATATGCCTGCAGGTGACCCAGCAAACATGGAGCTAGGAGCTGTTGACACAAGGTTTAAATATAGCCCGTTTGCATCTAATGCTCCAACAGGGTCTAAGACACTGCAGTAGAGTTAGAGTTGATGCTTGCACAAGCCGGTATACAACCTCCTTAAGTAGGACTAATTTAAAGTGTAAGATGCACCATAATACATTTAGGGTCCTCTTATTTACCCAAAAAAACCCCACAAACTTGGCCATGTCTAACAGTCAGCAATGAGTGAAACAGTGAAAAAAATTCCACAAAACTGTGACTAATTCATACACATGTATTGAAAAAGCTGGGACTTCCTCTGAAGCAAGGACACTTTGGGGGCTAATTCCAAACAAACAAACAAAAATGCTGTCTTCAAATCCCTCTAGTTCGTTTTTTTTCCTCAGTCTGTGTTTCTTCTGTGTTAATGCAGGCCGGGATGAGTTATAGCAAGACAGTAAGAAGAGAACGTCAGAGACGCTTTTCCCGTCTTTCTCCCAGTGCTTCCTTTGCGTAGGCCTCTAATATCTGTAGTTCTGCGTGTGTCGTCACTGCTCCGCTGGAATGTTTGTGTTATTAGAACCACATTAGGCAGTAAGCAAAACCACGTGCTCAGCAGCCTCCTGAGGAGATTTGTGCATGTTTTCCCGGGGTGGAAACAAAAGAATAATGACCAGCAGCATCCAGCATCTTAGCTTCGTCTCTATCCTATTAGGATCGTATTCTCAGGAGAGCACTCTGGATGGGAAAGCTATTTGCAAACTGCTTTTTGCTTTTTTTTCCCCCCCATGTAATTTCTCACAAAGCAGTTGCAGCATACAAGAGGTGAGGGAAACATAGAAAGTTACGACTTGAACGGGCCCTTTATTTTCTCCCTTCAAAATGACTGGTGAGTGACAAGGATACTAAGGGAAGTTGTGATTTGTGCTTTTCATTTAGTAATGGAGGGGTTTTTTTTTTCTGTCCACATTTGGAGCTTTTAGCTTTGGGAAAGACTTTGAAATCAATGATGTAGCTTGATTAGCTGGGATTATCGTTATGTATTGAAACAAAGTCTCATCAAAGTGGTTTTTTTTTCCACTGCTGATACAGTAATTTCACACGTCATCTTGACTCAAGTACATAAATTCAGTCCCCTGAAGTGTAACTTCATTATAGGCCTCAGCTTGATGGTGTTTGAAGGTCTCTTTTTAGAGAGACTTCTTAAGTTTGTGAGACTTAGGTTGGGACATTTATTCTTCACTTGAACGTTTCTCAAGGGCCATGTTATCCAGCAAGCATTATGTGAGAACTTGTGGACGTGAGAATCAGTACACTCTGTGTTGCTGTGTAGAGGGCAGGGCAGGGATCATGAATTCCAAGTTTAAAGAACACTTAAAAAAATGAGGGAGACAACAAGAACAGTTGCTCAACTATGTTCAGAGCAGCCTTATTCATAGTAGACAGAATCTGGAAACAACCTAGATGTCCCTCAACCAAAGAATGGATAAAGAAACTGTGGTACATTTATACAATGGAATACTATTCAACTATTAAAAACAAGGAAATCTTGAAATCTGCAGGGAAATGGATGGAACTAGAAAAGATCATCCTGAGTGAGGTAACCTAGATCCAGAAAGACAAGCATGGGATATACTCACTTATATGTGGATATTAGCCCAACATAGATGTCTTCTGGTCCCACCTAGCGGGGGATCGGGACAGATACTGGAACTCACAGCTGGGCTCTGGGCAAAGTGCTGCAAGTTGTATGGACGAGTTGAAAGATGGAAGGACAGGTGGAGGGGTGGGGGGAAGGACAGGTGGAGGGGTGGGGGGAAGGACAGGTGGAGGGGTGGGGGTTAGGACAGGTGGAGGGGTGGGGGGAAGGACAGGTGGAGGGGTGGGGGGAAGGACAGGTGGAGGAGTGGGGGGAAGGACAGGTGGAGGGGTGGGGGGAAGGACAGGTGGAGGGGTGGGGGGAAGGACAGGTGGAGGGGTGGGGGGAAGGACAGGTGGAAGGGTGGGGGGAAGGACAGGTGGAGGGGTGGGGGTTAGGACAGGTGGAGGGGTGGGGGTTAGGACAGGTGGAGGGGTGGGGGGAAGGACAGGTGGAGGGGTGGGGGTTAGGACAGGTGGAGGGGTGGGGGGAAGGACAGGTGGAGGGGGGGGGGGAAGGACAGGTGGAGGGGTGGGGGTTAGGACAGGTGGAGGGGTGGGGGTTAGGACAGGTGGAGGGGTGGGGGGAAGGACAGGTGGAGGGGTGGGGGGAAGGACAGGTGGAAGGGTGGGGGGAAGGACAGGTGGAGGGGTGGGGGGAAGGACAGGTGGAGGAGTGGGGGGAAGGACAGGTGGAGGGGTGGGGGGAAGGACAGGTGGAGGGGTGGGGGGAAGGACAGGTGGAGGGGTGGGGGGAAGGACAGGTGGAAGGGTGGGGGGAAGGACAGGTGGAGGGGTGGGGGTTAGGACAGGTGGAGGGGTGGGGGTTAGGACAGGTGGAGGGGTGGGGGGAAGGACAGGTGGAGGGGTGGGGGTTAGGACAGGTGGAGGGGTGGGGGGAAGGACAGGTGGAGGGGTGGGGGGAAGGACAGGTGGAGGGGTGGGGGTTAGGACAGGTGGAGGGGTGGGGGTTAGGACAGGTGGAGGGGTGGGGGGAAGGACAGGTGGAGGGGTGGGGGTTAGGACAGGTGGAGCGGTGGGGGGAAGGACAGGTGGAGGGGTGGGGGGAAGGACAGGTGGAGCGGTGGGGGGAAGGACAGGTGGAGAATTGGGGGGTGGTTGTCAGAAGTGCCACAAGGAAGACTATCAAGACTGGTTCGAGCTCGACCAAGAGGAGACTGCCAAACTAATCCACGAACCAAGGAGATTGCAAGCAGAGAACCTAGACCCCCTGGTCAGATGCAGTTGATGGGCATCTCATTCTCCACGTGGGGAAGAGGCAGGAATGGGGGACTGCCTCTGACACAAATTCTGATGCCCACGATTTGATCTCTGCCCCTTGGCAGAGACTCCCTGTGGGAACACAGAGGGAGGGGATACAGGCCACCCAGATGAGACCTGATAGGTTGTAGTCAGATGGAGGGGGAGGAGGGTCCCACCTGTCAGAGGTCTAGGGGAGGGGAATAGGGTGGAAGAGGAAGGGAGGATGGGAACAGGAAGATAAGTGCGAAGGGTTTACAATCGGGATGTAATGTGAATAAATTATAATGTAATACTAAATAAATAAATAAATAAATAAATAAATGCAAGACAGCATATGAAGAATCTTAGAAACCTAAAATAGACAGTGCTGCTAAAAAAAAAAAAAAAAGAAAAGAAATGAGGCAGATAAACAGCCAAAGAGTTTACAAGAACATAATAAAAATGACTTGAAATTCATGCACGTGGGCAAGTGGTCATTAAGAGTTGTCCCTAGGTAAGAGTTTTCTCAGGTGACATGTAGATGAATAAAGGTTGTCCGGGTGGAGTAAGATAGAAGGAAAGCCATGGAAAGCCTAAGTGCAGACAGCAAGACTCACAGACTGATATTTAGACAAACAGTCATGCCAAGGCCTTCATGGCCAGAGGGACCCTGACTCCAGAATGACATAAGAGAGTTCCTAGTGGCCTAATGGAACTAAGGCCAAGTATTAGCACGTGACCACAGAGGAAGCACTTGCCCAATTTTAAGTGTGAAAAGGTATGATACCTAAATTTATGTTGACTTGAGGTGTTGTGGTGAACTCAGGTTAAACACTGTTCCTAGCAGGATTGAGAGCATGTTTCTAGATGACCCTGGCATATAAGTGATGGACTTTAAAGCACACCACCTTCCCATATGCTGGGCTGCATCTGATCAGATGAAGAATACAAAACAGCCAGTGAGGGATACTAGGATGGTCTGTTTGCTAAAGCGATTGCACTGAGGACCTGAGTTCAAGCCCATGGAAGTCATTTTAAAAACACACAAAGTCTGGCCTGGTGGTGCACACTCATCTAGTGCTGGGAGGCAGAGACAGATGGACACATGGTGCCTGCTAACCAGTAGCTAGCTGAATGGGTGAGTTCCAGACTAGTGAGGGTCAAAGTAGATGATGTTCCTGAGGAATGACATCAGAGGCTGAGCTCTGGTCTCCTTATTCATGAACACACACACACACACACACACACACACACACACACACACACACACACACACTCACTCACCACTACCACCACAATTATTGGAGCCAGACCATGACACCCCATCTCTTACCTTTAGACTTGGAGTTGACACCATCAGCTCCCCCAGTTGGAGAAAGCTGAGACATACACTGAATCACAGGTCCAGGTTGCTAGAGTCTCTAGCTCTAGACAAGAGAGCATGGCTTTTTCAGCCTCCCTCACCTTGTTAGGGAACTTATCACAATAAATCTTGCCGGACATGGTGGCACATGCCATTAATCCTAGCACTCAGGAGGCAGAGGCAGGCGGATCTCTCTGTGAGTTCGAGGCCAGCTTGGTCTACAGAGCTAGTCCAGGACAGCCAGCCAGCCAGGACTACCAGAGAGACCCTGTCTCGAAAAACAAAACAAAATAAAACAAAACAAACAAACAAACAAACAAACAAAAGAAACCAATAAATCTTGATGTATTTAAACACACACAGCCTCCATGCCTTCTGTTTATGTGGAGAACTCTGAGTAATAATAACATTGACTCAGACAGACCCAATATCTCAGTTTTATATGATCACCTCACCTTTTGCACAAAGAATGGACTTCAGTGTGTGCTTGGTTTATAGCTAGGACACTTTTATTCTGGTGAGCCCTGTCTTCCTCCTCATTTGCACCGAGACAGGAACAAAGCCCTCAGAAATAATGGTCTTCGGTTATCAGATCAACAAATAGGTGTATTTGACAATTGATTTCATAAAAAAAAAATAGTTTATGCGAATGGGCAGTTAGGGGGCTTTTTTAAAAAAAACCCCTTACAGGTTACCCAAGTGATCTCATTTTGTCCTGACTTAAGAACACGTTTAAGATTAAGCTGTGTGAGTTATTTTGCAAACAGCTTGAACTAAAGCCTATGGGTCACCAAACCCATTTCCAGGCTTTAAAATCAGTTCTCCTAAATTGTCTTCCTTTAATTATATTCCTCCATCCCATCGTCTACTCCCATAAGACTTTGGTCATATGACATGTGAAATTATTGAATGACTGACTTTATACTTTGACCTTCTAAGGAGCATGTGCCATGTAGCATATGTAATTATGAGAGAGCTCATATGCCCCCCAGAATGGGTTTTCTTTCTTTCTTTCTTTCTTTCTTTCTTTCTTTCTTTCTTTCTTTCTTTCTTCTTCTCTCTCTCTCCCTCCCCCCCACCCTACCTCCCACCCCTGTCCATGCTCTCTCTCTTTCTTTTGGTCCTCTTAATTCAACAATCCTGCTCGTCCTTAGGAGAAAAGCAAACTAACTGGGGCTGGTGTGCAGGTGATTAAAAGCTCCCAGTTTCTAGGTAAGCGGCGTGCAATCTTCTCTATGCTTTGGCTGTGAGACAGCGCCAGGCCAGGGTCCACTCTGCCATCATGGCTGTGCTTCATGTGTATTTGAGACAGTCTCACTCCTAGAAGGAATTTACTTCAAGCTTTACACTCACCCTTTTACACACTTCCCCTTTTTATTTCCAGTTAGTACATGTCTATGTTATTCCAAATATTTTTCAACATGATGAAGATAGAAATTAACCCTCCTAAATTTTTAGGTCTTTGAAAAAAAAAATAGGTGTTAAATAATATTTTAAAGTCACAGTTTCTACTGTGAAACGGCTGAGGGGTTCTAATGCTCCAGATCCCCAACGGAATGGCTGGCCCTGTCTTCCCTCAACAATTATATTTTATGTGCATGAGACAGCGAAGGCTGAAGAGCCCTAAGTTTCTCCATAACTGGTTTAGATGTGGCATGTGTCTGATTGCATCTTGCCGCTGTTACTCTAGAGTAAACACAAGAGGTAAGGCAAAGACAGCATCAACAAGATCTTTTATTTGTTTTTTTATTATTTATTTTTTGGAGTTTTAGAGACAGGGTTTCTCTGTGCAGCCTTGGTTGTCCTGGACTCAGTTTGTAGACCAGGCTGGCCTCGAACTCACAGAGATCTGCCTGCCTCTGCCACTCCCCACCACCTCCCTCGCCCGAGTCCTGGAATTCCAGGCAAATGCTACCATGCCCAGGGCAATCAATGAGACCATATCATTGCCTTCTCTGCTCCTTACAATCAGCAGAATGCCCATGAGTACCCACTGGTTTTTTTTTTTTTAACTACAGAAGGAATGCTTTTATCCCATGCTCATCACATCTATGAAGATGAGGAAGAGGTCATCCATTCACTTAATTTTTTTTTGATTTTCTGTAATCAACAGGTCTTTTGTGAAATTAATATTCAATTAATATTCTTTCTTTTTTATTTCCTTAACATTAAACATTTTGGTAGCTTAAAGGGGTTTAGTCACTTCTAGGACACGGATAAGGATGTCAGCAAGGCTTCCAACCTAATGTCATTAAGTGTTCAACAATGACGCTAGAATAAGGAGCTTTTTGGAAGTTATGTCTTTGAAGTTTCATTAATTAGTCATATCATTGGGAATGTATGGCCAAAGTAAATTACAGTGTTTAAAATATCTACTCTTTCAATGTGAAAAATGAAAGGACCCTGCTACCTTGTCTTTATACTAATGAAGATATTATTAATTGGTTTAGCAAAAACATAGATCTAACCATAATGTGCAACAGTTATTAAAGATAATTAACTACAGATCATTGGTTTGAAACATCTAGTCCAGAATGATTTCTGAAGGGCACATTATTCTATGAGATAAAATAATTAAATTTCTAACTGCGGCCTGAGACAACTGTGGCATATCCAGCGGTTTAATTTCTTTTGTTCTATTCTCAGGATACCCTGGCTGTTTTAGGTTGTGAAAAGCTCCGGCATTTCACCGTGAGCCCTGTTCAGCATGTTCCACATAGATCTTTCATGTCTACAGAAAAAAAAAAGATGATTTAAAAAGAAAAAAAAAAAAAAGAAGAAGAAGAAGAAGGACTCGGGATGACTCTTAGACCTAATAAAAAGCCCACATACATTCAGCTGGTTTTTAGTAGAGAGAGCAGGGTGTGGAAAATCAAACAAACAGAAAACCAAACAAGTGACTTTAATGAAATACCTTTCAGATCTCATATCCCTCATGGAGCTGGTTGTAGAAAGCAGAGAGTCTCCCATTTGCAAAATAAATACAGGAAAAATATAGGTAGGAACAATTGCCAAGCACTCCTGGATTAGTGCATGATGTAATTATGTGCATACACATAAAATTAAACAATGGCTGGAAAAGCAAAGGAAGCAGCCGAACAGAAGGTATTCCTTAGAAGCTACGGGACTGGACGCAAAACCCTCCGGCTAAGTTGCTAAACAGTCTTGTTTTCTGTTTACAATGTGCATTCAATTCGATTAAAAGGAGAACACTAGGACTCAGATGCCCCTGAGAGGTTTAGCAATACAAAACAAAATTATCATGGTAATGTTTAATATCGACTACTGCATTAAGAGGTTCACTGGTGATGAAGCTAGAGTTCTGTCAGATGTCCAGATTTAAAAATGCTCATTATAATAATCCAGGAATTGGCTTTGTATAAAGCCCAGAGCGAGACATAATGGTGATGTCTTTAAGAAGCAATTCAATCTTATATTAAGTTTAAATTTGTGGGAAGCCTGGAAAAGGCCATGTGTTTGGAATCCCAGTTCAGGAGTAGGACATAAAAGACTATTTTCAGAAACATTATTAATATCTTGTTTTATCTAGCAAGTGTGCACTTGCTAAAATAGGACTTTAAAAATCCATGGAAATAATGTCTTTTCTTTCTAGAAATGAAGTTGGGAAACACAACTAAATAAGGAATTTCTGAGCTTGCTGAGAAAGAACAAGCCAAAATGTTTAATACATGCCTTTCTTTCTTTCTTTCTTTCTTTCTTTTTTTGTTTTGGGTCTGACATTAATAAATAGAGAAATCATTGAAAAATTTAAGCACACAGGGAGAATCTGTTTAGTGGCTAAAAGCAAGCAAAGCCATTAAAACCTCCTTAGCATAGAGCAAATGTTTGAAGACCTATGCTAAGACAATTAAAAAGAACAAAAACAGGAGCCAGACATTGTGGCACACAGCCTGTCATTCCTGCACTTGGCGTCTGAGTTTTGAAGCACTGAAGGCTCAAAGCCAGCCTGGATTACATAGTAAGAACCTGCATCCCCTCCCGCTCCACGCCCTGGCCAGAATATTCTTTGGTTAGCACCTGAGGATCCAGCCTCAGCATTCGCGAACTGATTCACAGTGCTCCTCAGTCTCTGAGCCATCCCCAGTCACAATATGCACTTAACGCTAAATGCTCATCTTCCTGGAATGCTGACTGACAGGGATTTCCTATTTCTTACACTTAGGGAATGTAAATTAGGTTCAATTTTAACACCTTACAAGTCCCTCTGAAGCATCCCAGGGAGGATGTCACATACTCTCCTCTTACATCTTTCTCTTCGTTGAAATCGCTCCCAAGGCTTTTGTTAGGTGGTACAATGTGGTTACCTTACTATCTCTCTTAGGGACATTGTTTTAAGTGTTAGGAATAAAGAACAAGACAAAAATCTGTGCCTAGAAAGCTAGGACCAGGGATACCTGAGGTGCTTGCAGTCTGCTGAAACAGGTGACTGAGACAATAGTTTCTGTCCTAGCTGAGGAGACCAAGCCACTGATAGGAAAGCTGAGGCTTGACCCCATAACCTATCTTTTTTTTTCCCAGACCAAGAGTTTTCCTATTGTGCTACTACACATTCGTGTGTGGCTGGGTTCAGGTGTGTGTGTGTGTGTGTGTGTGTGTGTGTGTGTGTGTGTGTGTGTGTGTGGTGTCTGCACATGTATGCGCACATGTGTTTGTGTGTTCGTGTGTACTGCGTGTAGGGTGGTAGAGGTTTACCTTGGAGGTCTGCTTATGTCTCTTCCTCAGTTGCTCTCTGCCTTGATTTATGAGGGAGGACTCTTCCATTTTTTCCTACAAACTGATTCTATCACTTGGCTGGCCAGCAAGTTCTGGAGGCAGTCCATTCTCCAAGCCTTGAAATTACAAGTACACACACCACCACAGGTGATTTTTATACCTGGCTTCTGGGAATGAAAGTAAGTGAGCTCTCCCTAGTGCTACTTCCTCTTTCTTTCTTTCTTTCTTTCTCTCTTTCTTTCTTTCTCTCTTTCTTTTCTTTTTTTATT
Organism: Acomys minous; assembly: GCF_964271855.1. Taxonomy (NCBI): domain Eukaryota; kingdom Metazoa; phylum Chordata; class Mammalia; order Rodentia; family Muridae; genus Acomys; species Acomys minous. Next base: position 45,687,406 of record NC_140500.1, read on the forward strand.
TGCATGTTGTCTAGCTGAAATTACCAAATGCAACAAAAAGTTCCCCAAGTTTGCCGCCAGCAAGCTGCCTTTAGCATACAAATGTATTTGTTTGTCTGCCCAGAGCTTAATTTAAAAAATATAAACAGTTGCCAACATTTCAAATTCAGAAGATTTTGTATAATAATTAAAGTTCTGTCTCCCAAGGGAAAAAAAAGAATCGTATAGCTTGGCCTGCAGACCTCCCCTTGCCTGTCTGAGGAATCGGTTGTTTCTTCATGCCCCCTTTACAGGAAGCAAGAGTCAGTTTGAAGTGGCTGCCTTATTCATGTTGTTGATTAATTTGGAGGGTGAAGGTTGCTGGCATCTTTATATTTTCACTTTCTGGTCTTGAGGGTCTTATTTACTTGGCTCTTTTCCAGCTGAAAAACTTTATCCTAGTGATCAAGGAAGAACTTCAGGTTAATGCTGAGAATGCTGCCTTTGCATCCCTCTTCGGGACCTGAGTGTACACACACACACACACACACACACACACACACACACACACACACACACACACACACGCACACACACACACACACCACACACGTTCCCAGGCACTCACCACAGGACAGGTCTGGCTAGTCTCCATTCAGTTAGAGTAGCTGGCTACTGTCCCCACCCCCAGCATGGCTGCAGATCTGTGTTTCCTCTATTGCACAAGGCCCAGAAGGCAACTTTGAACTAGTGCCCCCCACATAATGATGTGGTCAGAGGACTGACTTTCCTCTTTGTCTTTTCACAGGAAAGACACCCCAAGTGATTGGAAAAGTGGCTCAATGGTTCATGTCATTCACCAAATGTAGCTCCTTTCCCCTCCACTAGATTTTAATCTCTGCAGCCTCAGGACTGTGTGATGGATGCTTACACCCCCTGCCCCCCAGATCGAGCTTTCCATGAGTCACACCATCAGCCAGCTAGAGATGGGTTTTAGTGTGGAACACAGTTCTGCTTCTAGCACACTCCTGCACATTCTGAAAGCAGAGGTCTCTCTACCTCAGCATTATTAAGACAGGGCTGTGTAGGCAGTGAGCACTGGCTTCTCCGGCCTCCTCTTGGCCTGTCAGCTGTTCCCGGAGCCCGCCTTCCTCTGTGGCCCTGCAAGGGAGCGGAGGGCAGGTGATGGATGTGCCGGAATCAGATGGAGAGGTGGAGCCATCTGCTCGAACTCGCAAGTTATTTTTGGCTCAGTAGCTGCAGCTTTGGTTTGGGCCTTTTAACAGTTCATTTAGCTGAGCAGGAAGGAGTGGATTCCAAGCTCGAGGGCCCTGGTGCTGGGGGAAGGCTCGCTCCCTCTTTTCTAACTGTTCTTCTCACACACCTTCCTCTAAGCTGTTTTGTTTATTTATTTATTTTTATTATTTGGTATTTATTTATTCCCCAAATCTCAGGGTCCATTTTCCTTACGTTTCTGACAGGGATTTTCTCTTGTGGATGGCTGCGGAGTCAAGTCTTGCCAGCGTGAAGTCCAGAATATTTACCGCCCACCCATGGTTGGCTTGCTTACTCACGCTATTTTAAGTGATCAAGACACAGTGTCTTCTGGGTTATTCTTGTTGCATTTGAACTAGATCCAAAAATACTGTTTTTTCCCCAAATCTCCAACACCCCAAGTAGGCCCTGTGAATATAGCTTTGCTACAGTCTTTTTTTTTTTTTTTTTTTTTTTTTTTTTTGTAAGCCTTTAAACATTGCTTGACAATTTTCTTTCATACACTCTATTGTGGGAGGAGGAGCAGTTAGGTGGAGTCTGTCATTCTTTAGTTCTCATTGTCTTTCCATTAAAAGTCTTCCTTATCCTTCAACTTCTCTTTTCTTCCTTCTCTACCTCTGCACTCTGGGCTCTGTCCCTCTCAAACTATCACCCTGGAGTGAATATGTGTATGAAGTGTGCATAGGAGTCCATGAGAGGGCCAGAAAGAAGCTTTAAGGAAGAGGTTGGGGGGAAAATAGTGCACAGAAGTCGGAGCAGGCACTGGGAGTGGAAGAGTGTTGAGTGGAGGCTGTGACAGAGAGGAGGGAGGCCAGGAGGCTCGGGGCAAGTGTCAGTCACAAGGAAGTACATATTATGATGCCACACGGAAACGTGCAACTCTGTAAGCTAACTAAAAAGAAGGAGTTTATTTTTACCTCGGAGAATGAAAACAAAAGTCTCCGTTGCCCCATGTGAGCCAGCCTCTCTTCTTGGGCTATTGAGGGAATCACGTGACTGCAGCCCAAACTGGATCCTGCCTTCCTTTCTCAAGAGTGCAGTTGGATCCCTACAGAGAGATTTGCTTCACTGTCTCCTGGGTTAATGACACAAGTGTATGTTAATCTCTCTCCCAGTTATCTTCCCTTTACACTGTTTTAATGATAGTTTCCCCTTAAAAATCTAAAAAGCAAGGACAATAAAGAAAAAGTCCTCCAATTTGAGAAAAATGCAAATCTAGATAGAAAGTAAAACTTGCTTAGCAGTTACTTGCTACAATGATAGTCTCTTACTACAGAAAAAAAAAATATTTTTAAAAAGTCAGTGCTGGAAAAAGGAAATACTAAGAAAAAGACTTTTTAAGACCAGAGTGCTATTTCTACAAAGGAAAACAAATGTGCCTTAATTAAAACACACACATACACACACACACACACACACACACACACACACGTGCGCGTGTGTACACACACACACATACACACACAAACACACACACACACCACATGGGGCCCTCATGATCCAGGTCATTGTCTTCATTTTTCTAAGGTACAATCTCACCCCATTCAGCTCAAATGCAGCCTTGGGGTCCTGCTTAGCCCCAGGACCCTGGCCAGGGAAAGACATCCCAGTTTGTGGACCTGGACCAGGAAGGAGAGATGAAATCTCTGTGGATAGATACAACATCTTTATTTGTGAAGGTCGACGGTGTGTGGAGGGTCACTTTCCATGAAGGCTCAAAGACACTTCTAATGTCCCTGTACCTCCCACAGGGATAGCCCTGGCTGCTGTCATGTGACTGACAGGTCAGAGGTCCTTGGCTTTGACTGTCTCAAGTCAGAGTGCTTTATGAGGAAGAGTGGTACCACAAGACTCCAGTGTGCACATCAGTGCTCTTAGATAGCAGTAGGGCTCAAGGGAGAAACTGGATGGGTACCACAGATGAGGAAAACGGGCTGGAGACAGATGCTGACACACTGCGAACTTGCTTGTGACAAAGGGGAGACTTTTTGCTTTTCTAACAGGCAGCTGCTCCTTTCGGCTCTATCCGGTATTTCTACCCCCCCCCCCCCCAATGGAAAAAAACTTCAGACCTGGGACTGCCAGATTTTCCGGGAAGCTGGAAATCCGGGCTTTTATGTGAAACCTCCCAATTTTTACTTTTTTGGCAATTAATTCAAACTTAAAGCACGGTGAAAGCCAAAGAAAACACATCTGCAGCCACACAGGCCCCGGGAGCCTCCCGCAGTGACCTCTGATGTATGCGAGCATGTTGGTGACGGAGCCTGCCTCATTATAGCTATTCCACAAATATTTGTCTCATCTTTTCCTTGTCATACCCAACATGAGAAAAGAAAAATAACCAATTTCAGTGTTTCAGACTGTCACCCGATCCCTCAGGTTTAAGGAACTGATTTATGACTTAAGCAGTAGGTTAACATATTTGGTCTTATTCACTGTTATGGTAAAATGCTTAACGTGGGTATAGGCTGTACTTGGAAAGTTTAATTGGGCCCTCTGACTTTGCAATATAAGTTTAAACTTTTGTCAGAACACACACACACACACACACACACACACACACAACCACACAACCACACAACCACACACACAAAGAGAGTCTAGACAATTATGATTCATATTAAGGAAACTTTTCTATTTCTTTACCTCTTTTTATTAAAAAGCTATACACATTGTGAAATGGCTAAAGACATTTCACATGTGTTTCTACTGCGTATAGATGTTCAAGTATAGCTATGTTTTCTAAACTGTAGTCACTGTGACGTATAGGAGTCCTGTGAACCCATGTGTGATGTTTAATAGACAGTTTGTGCCTGCTGCTAATCTCTGATTTCAAGCTTTCTTGGAACCACAGGAAAGCCGGCCTTCTCATCGTTAGTGTGAGTGGATTCTCCTGGATTCCAGGGGTGCTCTAGATATTTCCTCATTGCCTTTAGAGGAGCAGGACCTGGCCTGGCCGCAAGGGCTGCCTCTGCAATCCACTCCCTCCTGAAGCACTTTAACTTACTTTTTAACTATTACGTGCCAACAAAACAGGTTGTTTAATTGGTTTGACCTTTCACAGTATTTTTTAATTTTTCAATCTTCGTTTCATGGTTCCATCTGGCCCTTTAAAACGACATCTGGTTAACTGTACTTAACCAGCTGATCACTGTACAGTTATTTTTAAATGTAATGTATGCTTAAACAGATGTTATTTTTATAGATGTGGGTCTAAACTGCACTTGTGTACGTGCTATGTCTGCATAAACTCTTTCTGCAATTCAAATGTTGACACCCAAAATTACAAGCCAGAATGCTTCTGAACTCCACCATTACGGTACTGCACTTCTCTGCAGCCTGGTAGGTAAACATCAATTCAATTCTTTTTTTCTCTCTTCATTGCACATAAATAAAACATTAGCATTTAGTTTATAAAGTGATGAACATTTTGCAGTGTTGGATTTAGCTTTATAAATACAACTGCTGTCAGCAAGAAAAAAGGATTTATTGAATAAATAATAAGAAAGCTAAGGGAAAATGAAAATATATATATTATGCAAAACATGGTGTCTGTCAACAGGTCACAGAGGGGCTTCCATGCTCCTGGTATTGCCACTAGAGATAATTCCATCTTCTGGAACATCAGCCATGAGGCGCCGTGGACTCTATCTCCGAGTGCCTCCGGTTGAATGCAGGAAGGACGCTAAAGTAAACCAGTTCATTCATAAAGCTCTAAATGCTTCATTTTCCAGGCATAATTAACATTTTTGAACCACTTAGAGCCTTTTAACTCCAGCAATGGAACACACTGAGAGCACTTGATTTAAAAAAAAAAATAGTCTAGTCTGTCATTCCATTCCACAGTTTTATTTTAAAGTTTATTTTTTTTTCTACTAGAAACAAAACAAAACAGAGAAGGCAACAGCAGTTTTATAGACAGCAAGATCTCACCAGTTGTGAAAGCATATTAGCATCGGGGACCCCCTAGTTGGGTGGAGAATTCAGTCTCTCCAGCTGAGAGATCACCCCACAACCTGACAGTGGGTACTTTGCATATGACCCCAGGTTGCATCTGACTTGAAACAAAGAAAGTGGTCACAGTTGACAATATTTTGTCGAGAACTTTCAGAGACTCATTCTCAAGGTTAAAAATTGCTGTTATACATAATGCCCTGGTAATTGATAGACATTTTCGCTCTCCAGAGTCCATTTTTCTGTGAAAAACACCACAGAACATCTGTTCATAAACAGTCCTTCTGTGAAAATACTGACACAGGTCTTGAGCGTCTCCGGGCTCAATTCCCCAGCCATGTGCAGATGGCACGGTGTATTTGAATAGCTTGAAGCTTGGGCCGCAGAAGCCAGCCAGATCTCCAGGTAAGAATTCGAGCAGGCACAGCGGCTGCTCCAGCCATACCCGATCCTGTTCAAGGAGCTCTCTCAGACACAAAGACAAATGGCTTCAAACCAACATGTGGGGCCCGATGGAAAAATCACCCTGGGCAATCAACATGTAACTCTACAGAGAGAAGGACATTGCCAGGCATTTCAAAGATCCCACAGAACATATTAATGCAAACCTAATTAGGTTACTACCATATTTGGGAAACTAAGTAAGACTGATTGTGTGTGTGTGTGTGTGTGTGTGTGTGTGTGTGTGTGTGTGTGTGTGTGTGTGTTAAACACTGTAAGTTGTTATGACAATGGAAAGCAAGTTTGGGATGAAGGATTTTATCGCATGTTTCAATACTGTCCAAATGAGGGAAAATGTCCTTATAATGTGTGAACTACTTCTCCCATAACTTCCTTTCACTTCTGTCACACGTGAATTGAAATAACAATGGGCTGAGAGGATGTTGTTTTTGTTTGTTTGTGGTTTTTTTTTTTTTTTTTCGTTTTTTGTTTTTCTTGAGCCTGGCCTTAGTAGAGACACACAAAGTTTTCTTTTTTCTTTTATTAATTTTTAATTTGTTCGCTTTACATCTCAATTGTAGCCCCTTCCCTCTTCGCCTCCCAATCCTACCTACCCTCTCTCCCTCATACCTTCTCCCTCCTTTCCCTAGTCCCCAGAAAAGTGGAGCCCTCCTCCCCTAACATCTGACCTCAGCCTATCAAGTCTCATCTGGACTGCCTGTATGATCTTCCTCTGTGGTCTGGCAAGGCTGCCCCACCAAGAGGAAGTGATCGATGTGTTGGGGGGTGTGCAGAGTCCATGTCAGAAATAGACCCTACTGCCCTTATTATAAGACCCACAAGGAGACCGTGCTGCCTATCGACTACATCTGAGCAGAGGGTCAAGGTCCACACTGTGGTACATTTACACAATGGAATAATATTACTCAGCTATTAAAGACAAGAAATCTAGAAATTTGCAGGCAAATGGTTGGAACCATAAAAGATCATCTTCAGCGAGGTAACCCGGACCCAGGAATACACATATGATATATACTCACTTAGAAGAGGCTATTAGCCAAATAATACAGGATAACCACACTACAATCAATACACAGACCTAAAGAAATAACAAGGAGGATCCTAGGGAGGATGCTTAATTCTCATTCAGAAGGGCAAATACAATAGAAGCAGTCGAAGAGAAGGAGCAGGAAGGGAGCTTATCATAGAGGTCCTCTGAAAGACTCTGAAAGACCCCGCTCAGCAGGAGATCCAAGCAGATTCTGAGACACACAGCCAAACTCTAGGGTGGAGCACAGGGAGTCTTATAGAAGAGTTGGGTAATAGAGGACCTAGAACAGGCGGGGCTGGAGAGATGGCTCAGCGGTTAAGGGCACTGATTGTTCTTCCAAGGGTCCTGAGTTCAATTCCCAGCAACCACATGGTGGCTCACACCCATCTATAATGTGATCTGATACCCTCTTCTGACATACAGGCCAGAACACTGTACACATAATAAATAAATAAATCTTAAAAAAAAAAAAAAAAGAAGGACCTAGAGAGGGTCAGAAGCTCCACAAAGAGACCAATGGAACCAAAAAATCTGGGCAGAGGAGAGGAGTCCTGCAGAGGCTGATGCACCAACCAAGGACACACAAGATTTTCAAAAGCTGTCAAGTTCTTGTTGCTTTTTAAAGCTGGCTTGCCCTCTTACTCCTCAGTATCCAGGTTCGTTGTTATTCACTAAACCATTGTTTCTAGGAAGTGGATAAATCCTAAAGGCACACCTAGCTTGTATCTCACAACCTGAACACAAACGGCTTTAAGTCAAAGCATGACCCTGGAACTGCCTCAGAAAACAGGAGCCCCAAATCACCCAAATAAATGGACCAAGGACACAGGTGATGCATATCTTCCCGGTTTATTTGCACCACTCTTCATTTTAAACAAAATGTCTTATTTATTTTGGTGGAAAGGAAAAGCAGATTGTTGGTACATTTGACCAGCTTGGGTCAGAAGATGCTGCCCAACTCTTAGAGGCTCTTCCCTGTTGCAGTGCTTCCCAGACTGAACACTCCCAAGACCCCTGCAGCTAATCTTCACAAAAGGCTCACCGAGTCAGCCATGAAATTTGACATAGAGTTGATAGAAAAAGCAGTTATTCATAGGTGAGTGTGACATGGAGATAATACGTCTAATTAGGAGGCTGCGGATCAAACAATAATCCTTTGGAAAAGTCCTTCTCCATAACAGTTAGTTGGGAGAAAATACAGCTGTGTTTTCTCTTTTCTGGTTTTCTCTCACAGAACAAATCTTATTGGAAACCCAGAAAAATACACTGAAAATGAAAATAGTGTTGACTCGCATACCTACTTCCTTGTCACCAAATAGAACAGCAAGGGGCTGTTCAGGTGCAGTGGTACGATGAGGAGTCACAGAAGAACCAAGTTCAAGCCACTTTTTCATTGGGGGAAATGCCAAGTCATTCTAGGCAAAGGTTTTCTAGTTTGGGTTGTTAGTGTCTTTCTCTTTCTTCTTCATCCCTTTATTCATATTCTTTGATTCTATATTTGTTTTACCTTATTCAGTGCTAAGGTAGAACCCAGCACCATACATACGCTAGGTAAGTGCACTACTCCTGAGTAACAGCCCAGCCTATTTCTTTCTTTCTTGACTCTTTAATGTTTTAAATATTTGTTCCATGAAAATTCAAAGTGGAGGCAAGTGCCTATTCCTTTCCTGATTATGCCCACATAATGATAATACGAGCCCAAATTTGATGGGATGATTTATCGTATTTGACATACGGCAATATTTATAGTAGTGAGAAGTGAAAATAATATCAATATCTAAAAGTAGAAATTAACTGATTAACTCTTGGCATGTGAAAATTATGTCACTATGATAGGCAAGGAAAAAAACTGAAGTAACAAACTTTATATATGCCATATAGTCTCAGCTAGATGCATGATACAGACAAGCAGGGAAAAACAGACCCAGGAAAATAGAAGAGACTGATACACTAAACAGAGTCATGTCTGGGTAGTTGCTTTAGAAAGTCTTATCTTTGGCTTTTTGTAGTTTATATTTTCCAAATGTTATATATTGAATATACATTATTACAATGATCAGAAAATAGGACTGAAAATAATAAAAGGCACTTTCTCCTTTAGAAAGCATTTCTGTGAGGCAGAGAGATGGCTCAGTTGGTGAAATGCCTCCAATGTTAGCATGAGGACCTGAGTTCAGATCCACATTATCTATGTAAAAATTGGTCATAAAGGTATGTGTCTGTTACCCAAGCTCTAGGCCAGGGAAGCAAGAAGCAGAGCACTCTAATTTTCCACCAACTCAGCCAAATTGATGTTCTCCAGGTCCAAAAAGAGACCCTGTCTCATAAAATAAAGACAAAGACAGATCAAGAAAGGCACCTGATATTGACCTACGGCCTCTACAATGTACATATACACACTCATGTGCACCTGAAGCACGCTTCTTCATCATACACATGCCCCACACTAAAGCATTTGTTAGTTGACTCATAGTTTGGTATCTTTGGGAAAGACCATGGATGGATAGGAAACAAATTGAGTTAAATATCTTTGATGGAATTTATTAACATTTAGAAAGGAATATTTGGAGAATTCTTCTCCTCATAAGGCAGTTTTGTAGGTAGTCCCGTTTGCTGCCGGGACGTTAAAATCACGTTCAAAGATGATCTCTATGACTCTCTCAACCTGCGATTATTCCTCCTTCCTTCTTCAATAAATTTTCATTGGCTGTTAGCTCTGTCCTCACAGTGAGGACCAGGGCAGAAGTGCCAAGATGGAATCCGTACCCTAGGAAGGGAGACAGCCAAAGAACAGGCCAACTGACCCTCACCTGAGCACGTGAGAGGTTGTCAGGCAACTCTGGGGTCAGAATCCCTGACATTTGTAGAGGGAAGTCCTCTAATAAACAATTGGGTTCGAACTTGAAAATGGAAGTGTGAAGCAAGCGGTTGTCTAAGTGCAGGGTGAAGCTGGAAGGAGAATGCTGCTCCCTGCGCCATCTATGCTAAACTCTTCCCAAAATTCCATAGTACCTTACGAGCTAGGGTCACACATGTTGGCTGGAGGGGCTGGGTTTTCAAATGTGCATCACAGATGTCTTCAACACAATAGGACATAGGATGGCTGGCTTAGATTATGTCCGTCACCTTCACTGTGTGTCTTCCATAAGTGCCCATATCATTAGGACAATACAGACTCTAATCACTGACAGCCTTGCTCAGAGCAATAGGGTGACACAGGGGTAGATGAATGGGCATGCTCAATGTGGACGGAATACAAACTTGTCTCTTTATTGGCCTTTGTCTTAAAGTTAGCAATAAATATGAGTTAGACCCAACAGTGTTATACCTAATTCCTATCACTGTATACCAATTACATTTCTAACCATTTTAAAGCAAATCTAAATGATCAGTCAGGGCTGTTAGTGTATTGACCTAGCTGCTTATATGTCTTACTGCTTTTCTCAATAAAACAATTTTGCCTTGGCACACAACCATCAGAAAGACTAGACATGACTTGATCCAAACCACCCATTCTTTTTTAATTCCTAGTGATTGCTTTCCCTGAAGAGGATGCCCACCCAGTTGGAAGAGTGTTGAAGAGTGAAAGAATGTTTCCCTTGACTGATGCCAGAGATGATTTTGAACTCAAATGTTTTCTCTATTAGATTTATCAAATGGAGCATTTGGTCCCTCAAAAAAAAAAAAAAAAAAAAAAAAAAAAAAAAAAAGACAGTACTGTCCCTCGGTCTGACAAGAAGTCAGAAGGCTATTTCTACCAGGAATGAGGGTGGACTGTACTCTCTCAACTAAAACTGAAGAGAATGGTCTGTGATTTCGTAAAAGATTGCCTAGAGATGGAAGGTCCAGGGTGACAATGGCAAACCTTCCGCCTTCAAAACAACCAGGCGTTGAAACTAATATTTCCAGCGTCTGGTATTTAAAAGTCTATCACAAGTAACTATCACCTTGCAGACATGTATAATTGATCCTACTCACAGCAACAGCAAGTTCCTTTTCAGGGTTTTTCCCCCCATGTTAACTTCTTTTTACACGGTATTATTTTCCTTAAATGGCATTTGCTGAAAGCACTGTATAATTATCATGTCTTCAGTTTCTTTTTCTGCAGCTCTTTTTAATTACAAAATAATACCCCTTTGAAGAGTGCATCTTTAATATCTTAACCGTCATTGGGTCAATACAGCAGTGTGTGCTCATTATCAATATATTTTAATTATTTCATTCTTTTTAATGTCCCCTTTCTTAGTTTCTGTGGACTGCCAGGTAATTAGGTTTGTATCAGGATAAATAATTAACGTTCTATGGAGCAAAACTACTGCTCCCTTCCTTTTCTCATACAGCTAAGGCAACATAAATAGGCAGGCATTTACCTGGATTGAACATGTGGTTGCTTCTTGGGGCAAGGGCAACTTTTTGATGATTTGGAAATTGTGTGTGGCGAAGCTCAGAATGATCCAGATCCAGAATGCCTGACCTCTCAGCCTGACCCTAAATGCAGCAAGACCATCTTCATTATGCTGTTAATTTCGCTCTCATACTTCATCCCCCAGAGTGACGTGCAGGTTGCTGAGGCCATGAACACAAGGCTGTTTTTACATCCTCAAAGTCACTACATGCAGTTTCATATACAAAACAAAACAAACAGAACAGCTTTGAAGCAATTATAACTGTACAATGCAAGAAACAAAACCCAGCCGTTGCAGATGTATTTACTGAGAGGAATGTATGCCTGAGATACAACTTTTAAATGAAGTAAGAAAGGTGCTCTTCAGTAGAGTCTGACTAAAAGAAAAAGGTCAGGGTACGTGTGTCTTGCGGTCTAGATTTACAATGAATTCCATTTCTTTGTAGCAGGTATGAGATTACTGCTTAGTTTGGAGAAATACATTGCAAGGTGCTTTCAGGAGGAGGGTAAGGCACTCTGCTGCAAGCTGTGTGATCTTAGGCAGGTCCCATAATCTCTGTGTTGTAGTTGTCTGGAAAATAGAGCTGACGAAAGCATCCAAATGCACATTCAGAATTCAGGGTTCATGATGCCAACACCCTCCCTAGAATCAGAAGGTAGCTCTCAGACTTCTGCAGTCTAACTTTAACATCCTTGTCTCTGTCTTTAGCAATTCCTCAGAGTCTCACTCCCCCAGTGACAAACTTCAGCAGTTTTACCATTTCAGCCTTTCTTGCCACCTCTGTCTCCTTGAGACAGTGTGATAAAGAGCTTCCTAGATGTTTTCCCGTCTCCATACTGGGGCTCAAATCTAGGACCTTGTATATGTTGAGCAAGCCCTCTCTTGCTAGACTGTACCCCAATCCTTGACTAACTATCCTCCAGGTTGTGTTGGCTGTGGATTAACTGGTTACTTACTGGAGACACACATCAAAGCACCCATTGTAATCCCACTCTTGGTGTTACTCTAGAGAGCATCAGACACTTCCCTTTGCGTTTGGTCATGTAAAATGAATAACCATTAAGTTGGTAAATTGTGCATTAGAAATGAGGATAGTCGGAAGACTCGGATTTCCCTTTTAGTGTTGATGATATGAAAGGAAAGAGAGTAACAAAACTTGCTTCCCACATGGTAAATCCTCCAAAATGGAGAGAGGAAGTTTACACATCTCTGAAATATCTACTTTGGGCTGATTTGTCAAAGTTACATTTATCATGGGTATTTCGAGTGAAAAGAAACTTGACTAATGATTTGTACTCAATCACAGCTCTGGTACAGCGGTGCCTAGAATATATATAGTAAGTGAGTATGGTCACTACTACATGCTAAAACAAACAGCCCTGTCATCTAGACTTTGATGAAGGACCTGAGTGATTCCTAATCTTGGTATCTATTTCAGTAAGTAATACTGATGGGATCTCATATTCTTACCTTTTCTAAAGCCACATCAATTAAAGATCCATATAATGAGATAGATTTGAGCAGATCATGAATGTAAAACACAGCTATCTTGGAGAACACACAACTTATAACTTGTGTCATCATGCCCTACTCTAGAGAGTGCCGATGATGTGTTGCCAATGTAAAGAGATGTGCCGAAGCATTTGGACCTAAGTATCTTGTTTTGTCTCAGTTACACAAAGAACGGTGCCACCATCTACACCTGACTACTGGCAGTCCTTGAATAAGAAACACACACTCAAGTCTAGCAGCACGGAGTGATTTCATGTGCAGTGTTATAAAAGTCATATCAATATTCCTAGACAGAGTTTTATATCTGGGGCTGGGGAAATTATTCAGCAGATAACAAACTTGTCATGCAAGTGTAAGGGATCCCCAAAACCTCATAAAAGCTGTACAGGCATAGAAGCTGCCTACAATCCCAACACTCATGAGGCAGAGACAGTATGTCCCTGGAGCAAGCTGGCTACATTAGCTGGAATCAGTGATCTCTGGGTTCGATTAGAGACCCTGCGTCAGTAAATAAAGTGGACAGCAACCAAGACAGACATCTGACAGGACTTTTGATCTCCACATAATACACACACACACACACACACACACACACACACACACACACACACATATATGCACCACCACACATTTGTGTGCCTACATTCCAATAAAACTTGCACACACACCACATAGACCACACACATCAACCCCCAAAAGTATTCCACTTGCATTTTGGCAAAACCAAGTTAATATACTGTTTGTTGGGTTTCCTTTAGACTTCAGATATTCAAGTATAATTTTCTAAATGCCAATATTTAAGGAGATCTGGAAGAGCTATTCAATGCAAGTCTAATTCTCACTTGCACTTTAGTCAGCACGTCCCACAAAAACCTTAACAAGTAGATAGCATAATGAAGCCCTAGGACTTCCGAGACTTACATGTGGTAACCGGATGCACGTGTTTACGGCACGGCACTTGCCACTTACGTGGCATCATTGTGGTGTGCATGAGTCAGAATTAAATACTTCTTTATACACGATTAGACAGCATAGCTCTGATCGCTGCACACTGGTAAAGTCAGAGTAACTATTACTATCCCACAGAACAGGCTTGTTAACGGAAGACTGCAAAAATCCTGGCAGCAGTGCAATTTTAGGAGGCTTTTCAATTAAAAATATCTTCTTCCCCATAAACAATATTTAGTCAGTGTAGCATCCTTCTCTGATACGGCGGAAAGCTTGTGGCCGAATAGTCGGTTTGTCTTGTGAAATCATCCTCAGAGATCTGATGCAGTGTTGCACATCGACAATGGGTGTTTACAACCAAATAAAGGCTTCAGGGCTAGATGTCTGCAAAGCCAAACTATCTGGCTGAGACTGTGGATGCTGACAAAGAAGCCTGGGCCTGTATATGTTTTGAAGTTGTGTAGCTTGGGGGAAAGTCTGCAGTGTAGCACTCTAACAAAGAGTCTCCTAGAGCTGTATTTGATGGGATTCAAAGTAGCTCTCTGGAACAGAATTGATCTTGAGGGTTTGATCCCAGTCATTTTGTTCAATGTCTCTCAGTTCATTTTTCTCACTTGACATATATTATATTATATTAATTATATTATATTATATTACAGAACTAATTACAGATTAGTTTTTTTTTAAAAAAGATTTATTCATTTTATTATTAGGTATACAGTGCTCTGTCTGCATGTACACCTGCAGGCCAGGAGAAGGCATCAGATCACATTATAGATGGTTGTGAGCCACCATGTGGTTGCTGGGAATTGAACTCAGGACCTTTGGAGGAGCAGTCAGTGCTCTTAACCTCTGAGCCATCTCTTTAGCCCTACATACTAGTTCTTTAAGAGTTTTGCACACCATATTTTGATCATATTTTCTCTTTCCATCAAGTCTTCCTAGATCCCCCCAAATTCGTTTGCTTGTTTGGTTCTATCCTATTGTAATTAATTGGTGCTGCCCAAATATTTTTGGTGTCTGTCTTCCTGCTAGAGCCATGTTCCTTTCCCAGAGGCTATACTCAGAACACTGGCCTTCCCTCTTCTAGCAGCTAAGGATTACAATTAGCTCCTCTGTTAAGGGTGGCATTTTATGCCCACCTCCCCCTCTTGGCCTGGCTTGGGCTTGCACATGTTTTGTGAAAACCCATAGAGGTCCCTTGGCTTTTGATTTCAGTAACATAGTGAAATTTCATTCCCCCTCAGAAATAAACTCTTGAAACCATTTCCCCCAAACAACACAAACTAAGTGTTTTAAGACAGAAACTAGTATTTTAGATGAGAGAGCATTAGCGTTCAACCCTGCTTTCTAACAGTTCATGAGGATAAACACATTCTTGTCCTATCTTCGAGACTTCTCTAACATAATAAGCAGGAAAACATACGCACGTGTCTCTGCAGCTGGGGTTGAGAGTTCTTTCTGCCTTTAGTGAAGGTGAGGGGAGAAAATGCTATCTGAGTAAGCACTTTTAAAATTGCTTCTCTATGAGCCAGTGACTGGGGTCACTAGGAAGCACAGGACTTCAATATGCCTAACTGCTCCAAGATTTAAAAAAAATTTTTTTTTGAAATCGTAAGATATGTTGTTGCTGACAATGAATTTTAATTTTAAACATGAAGGCTTAGGATTAAAACGTCTTCATACCCTAAGAAGACTGAACATATTATATTTTCAACAAATTAGTAGGATTAAAACTGTCACAGTTTTATATATATATATGTGTGTGTGTGTGTGTGTGTGTGTGTGTGTGTGTGTGTGTGTGAGTGTGTGTGTGTATAATGTACTCTTCTCATGCCCAGTGCATGCTAACATATTCAGATAAAGAATGTAGAAAAGTTTTTATTCAAATAAAGAGAAATTTCATGTTAAATGTGATACAAACAGATTTTGAAGTTACAGTTTTCAAAAAAATACTTTACCCTAAATTCTTCCACTATTTATTTGGAATCCTTATTTATTTTTAGTATTTGCTCTGTCCAAAGTATCTATCGAGTTTTAAATATCCTAAATTCTAATGCAGGTTTTCCTGATCAATAAATAGTTACAACATCAGAAAACATATTTTTCTCCTCTGAGAGTCAGCTCCATGTCTATAAAAACAGAAATCATAAATTATAAAACTGTTTCATGAAAAATGTTCCATAAATGCAGTTGCCAGTTACTAAAATTATTAATTCTACAACTCCTATTAATGTACCTTTCTAAGGACAATTAATAGGAGATTTCAACACGGAGAGAAACAGAGTATAAATGAATTACTTTACCCTTTATCTTTCTGAAGGTAGAGAACTGAGAATTTTATATAATATGTCTTGATCATATTCATGCCCTCTCCTCATCTCCTCCTAGACCCACCCCATCTCCCAACCCCACATTAGTGTCTTTTTAACAATTACACATCAAGTTTAATTGTGTTGCTTTTCTATTTTTGAATGGGTGACCTTCGACTAGGGCAGAGGTTCTCAACCTTCCTACTGCTGCAACATTAGTACAGTTCTTCCTGTTGTGGCCACCCCCAGTCATAAAATTATTTTTGTTGCTACTTCATAACTGTAATTTTGCTACTGCTATGAGTTGTAATGTAAGTTTCTGGATGTTCAGGATGTCTGATATATGACCCCCATGAAAGGGTCGTCAGATACCCCTAAGGTGGTTGCAGCCCACACAGGTTGAGAACGTCTACACTTACAGCATGGTCAACTTCCTGTGGGTTTACACGCTTAAAACTGACTCCCCCTTTCCCAGTGGCTATTAGTTTCTAACTGCTTCTTGGCTAGGGGTAGAACTCCATGCCCACCTCTTCTTTCCCTATTGGGACTGTCAACAGCTGTCAATTCATAGACACACCTGCCCTAGTGTATCCAGAGCACACTGTTTTCTTGAAGTCATTCAGTGTTCTTACAATCTTTCCTCCCTCTCTTCCTCACTGACCCCATGAGCTTTGAGAGGAGGAACCTATGTCCCTGGTTTGCAATTTACCACCTTACGGGTCTTAAAGATATTATAACTGTTAAATGCATCCTTGAATCCCTACTGTAAAAGGGATATAAAAGTCTGCCCACCTTTTTTTTTTGTCACACTGCAATATTAAACATCTTACATTAAGCAGCTGAAATCAGATAGAACACAATTCATTCTGGTCCAGTTGCTAAATCATACCAATCAAATGTTTTCCAATTTTCTCACATAATATTTCTCTTGTCCTTTAAGGTCGTGTGGTAATTTCTTCAGGGAAAATTGTCTAACCACTGTGAAACTGATCAAAGTATCACTACAAATACTGCCTTAGGACACATGATTTGAACCCTTCCATCATCAAAACATCTGCAAATGTTCCCTTTTATGTACGTGTCAATGAGTGAGCACATGCGGATTGAATTCCCTCCCCCCGTCTGAACACCTGACAGCCACCTGACATGTGTAATTGAATTCAAGAGAAACTGGCAAGTGACATGAACTTTTACAAATTAGACAATTCTCATAATAGGACAATACACAGAGACTCAAGCCTTGGAAACCCAGAAAGGCATTGGATTTAAGTGCCTTAACTGTACATCTATTTTGCAGCTTTGACTTAATATGCAGACTCCTAAAACAGTGCTGTGTATAAATGCTGCTTTTGTATCAGCAAGAATTGCACAGAGTAAAATGCACAGCCCTCGCGTAGCCTACACCAAGCATGGCCAGTTGCTTGTGGTTTTGAGTGTCTCAGGACTGACTGGTCTCATGTATCGGCATGGCTCGTGTCTTCTGAGGTGTATGCTTTCATTTTTAAAAGAGACTCACACCCAATCTTGTTAAGTGAACCCTTAAGTAACAAAATAAAAACATTTGCTCCAATCATAATGGTCTATGTATTTTTTCCTTGTGTTTATACATAACTGCATATATGCTCTGCACATTCCGAACAGAAAACTGAGCTTCAAAAACAGAGTACACCAGAAAAATCAATTATTGGTTAATTTCAGACAGCTATTTTTTTAAATTCAAATTAATTGTCATAAGCAAAGCCAGTACATGGTGCTTGCAGCATACATTTTTAAACATTCCAAATCAGTAGACTGGCCTTGGCCCATTTCATGTGCAAATGTTATGGAATAAGAGTAAGAGTAACAATAAAGATACATAGGATAAAAAAAAAATCACAGTCATTTACTGAAAATCCTAAAATAAAGCAATTTCTTAAAAGTAAATTTCAAAATAAATAAATTTCAAAATATCAAATAATAATAATGAAATATTTGAATTAGTTATAGATATATAAGCTTACTCTCACTGGCAGTGGGTGGATATTTATTTGATTTCTTGCTTTTGTATTTTGAGACCAGGTTTCATTTGTGTGTCTCAGGCTGTTGGCTCACAAATTAGAAATATTTTATTGGTTATTATTAGTGTTACTATTAGTTACACAACTTAAAAATCATGCTTGTCGGCACAGTTCTACTTGAGGATTTTCAGAAAAGAGTGGTCATTTTAATCTATTTTCTTATTTTTTCATGTTTGTTTTGTTTTCCTTTATATATTTTATTTATTATAACTTATTCACACACTAAATCTTGATTATTATCCCCTTGATCTTATCCTCCCATTCCCACCCTCCCTCCCCCTTCCTCCCTATTATTCCCCTCCCCTAGACCTCTGACAGGAAGGGCCCTCCTACCCCACTGTCTGGCCACAGCCTTTCAGGTCTCATCGGGAGAGCCTGCATCCCCTTCCTCTGTGTACCCGCAGGGCCATCATCCATTGGCTACATCTGAACAGGGGGTCTAGGCTATCTGTATGCATTGTCTTTGGTTGGTGCATCACTTTGTGCAGTGCCCCCGCCCTGTGTCCAGATCTGCCAGCCCTGATGGTCCTTCCTGTGGAGCTCCAGATTCTAGAAACAACCTAGATGTCCCTCAACCGAAGAATGGATTAAAAAAAAAAACTGTCATAGGTTTACACAATGGAATACTACTCACCTATTAAACACAAGGAAATCTTGAAACTGGCAGGCAAATGGATGGAACTAGAAACGATCATCCCGAGTTAGGTAACTCAGACCCAGAAAGACGTGGCATGGTAGATACTCACTTATAAGTAGATGTTAGCCCAACATAGACGTCCTCTGAGAGAATCTACCCAGCAAGGGATCGGGACAGAAACTGAAACTGAGGGAGCTCTGAAAGTTGTAGGGAAGAGTGGGGGGATAGAAGGACTGGAAGACGTCAGGAGCGCCACAGGGAGGCTGTGCTATTTTCTTGTATCTTGTCCCATCCTGGGACTTGTGACTGCCTTTCTTTGGCTTTCAAGCGCTGGGGCTATAGGCTTGTACCACCACATATGGTTAAGTAGGTGGACTCTGGCCACAGAATTGGTTTGAGCAAGTAATGAGTTGGATTCTGTCCACCCTGCCTGCTGCTACTGTAGGAGTTTCCATTCCCTAGGCTACAGTGACTGCATCAGGGTTCTGCAGGCGTGGCACCTTCACTTTCTGCTCAGCTAACATTACTTTGAATTCCAGGTCCTTGACTCGAGTAGATTTACTTTCCTCCATTTATTACTGTTTTTTGTTTTCCTATATCAAATCTTTATTAATTCTTAAATGAAAGAATATGTATTCCTTTGAATAACAGGAGTGTTTATTTCCTTTAAACATGAAGTGACATACTTTGTACTAGTCCAATGTTCTCCAATAATATAAGAAAACATCCACTCCCTGAATTATAACCTGGTCCACACGCATATTAACTTATGAGAAATTCTTTTCAGCATGGCCTGAGAGAATGCTCCATCCTTTACTGTTGTTTATTCTTCAGTCAGTAATCATCCCGCTTGGACTTCCAAAGTCCCAGGCATTTCACTAGTTTGCGCATTGATAGGACGCTGTTCCTAGAACTGCTTCTGGTACCAAGCCGAGCGCTGCGGTAATCAGCGATGAGATTTATTCCAGTTGGGAAGTGTTACAAACATGAGGATTCACACAACTCTGCACCGGAAGCGAATAAGAATGCTTTCTTTGTTACGGCCAAACCCCTTTCTGTTCCCTGATAGGCGCTAATGCCAGTCTTAGCATCTGTGCCAAGTTCATTAGATTTCACGATCCGATGTTTACAGTAAGCGTTGCTTTCCAGTTTATCAAGGACCGATGAGTTAATCTCACAGGCAAAAAACATAGGAGAATCACATCGAAGCTTTAAAAAGCTCCACCTCCATGAAAATAAAAGGGCTTTACTACTATCTATACATGATGTGACACGTTACCGCAATAGGATATAAGATTATACTGGCTGACGGAGAACGCCAAAAAGAAAAAAAAAAAAATCCATCAACGCAGACGGCAGGCAGCTAAGTGAACTGAGCAAGAAAAGAACGTGAAGAGGTTGTGGTGAGAAGAAACTAGACTCATAAGCGTAGCCGTAAAGAAAGACGCAAAAGCAAAGAAAACACACCGTGGACGTACAGTTTGTAGACGCTGAGAAGAGATGATGGTGGAAGACTCACCTTAGGTGGAGAGAATAAAATTAGAGGGCATGGAGAGGCCAGGAAGATACAGAAATAAGCCAATTATTAACCCGGGTAATTTATAGATGCACGAAACCAGAGTCTCAGATGAATTCGGGGACTTTGCCAGCTTCCAGGTGGAGCGTCAGCAAAGCACAGAGCCCGAACTACAAGAATGGGCCGGGAAATGGCTCAGTTGGAAAATTGCTTTTAGTCCTAGGCTCCATACAAAAGGCCAGATACGGCATAGTGACAGTGAGAGGGGAAGGGGAGGCAGACACACCTTGGAGAACCACTGGCCAGCTAGCCTAGCACCCACATGGGAACACCCAGGTCAGTGAGAGACTCTCATCTCAAACCACATGTTGTAATATGCTTGAGTAATAACACTCAGTGTTGTCCTGTGACTTTCACACCCCTGCACCCACCCACGCACGAACACACGCATACAGCCAGAGCGATGACAATGGAAAAAATAAGAAGCTTCACGGCCCTCATATTCTTGGTAGAGCTTGGGGTACCCAAAGTCCTTTAGGGTTCACTTAGAATTTTCTTGGAAATATCTTCCCAGAATCCCAATTCCCCCTCCCATTTTTTTTCTGAAATCGCTCTTTCTACTCCTTTACAGTGAGCACCACTGCTTATAATTACTTACCCCTGTCACTATGTGTCAGCCCCACCTGTCCGCCCCCACCCCGCCTCAGCAAAACACTACAGTAGCAATTCCAGTAAAGTGGCTTTTACTTTTAAGAAGGAAAGCTCACCATGAAACTTGGGGGACAGCAGGCAGTCAGAAACAAGGTTTGGGAAAATTGAATGAGTGAGGGAATATACTAACCAGCCGAGGCTCCATAATTTTGTCTGGAGTTAAGAAATAGAAAAGCAGTGTGTGTGTGTGTGTGGGGGGGCAAGTACTATGGGAGAGAAAGAATTCAGGAATATTTTGGGAAAGAATAAGAAAGAAAGAAAGAAAGAAAGAAAGAAAGAAAGAAAGAGAAAGAAAGAGAGAGAAAGAAGATAGTGAGCCTTGAGAATCATAAAGAACAAAATTAGAAAACAAAAATTGTGTGAAAGAAATGAGATAAACAGAAATTACATGTGAAATTTCATTAGCTACTAAAAAGACATCTAATAAAATATGCTATAACACTTAAATATTTGGAATCTGAAAATATCAAATGTCAGCTGTAAATACTGAAATTAAAAATAGTGAAATCATATATTTTGGGCTTTTCTCCAGAATAGAATAAAATATTTTTTTATTCACTCAAACTTCTAATGAAATGATCACACCTCTCATTTATTGAGCATATATGCCAGCTACGCCCTTACATGTTTTTTTCCCAAGACTCCTATTACCATATATGCAAATTACTAGGAGTTCTAGTTCACTTGAGCATTTCTGTCATGCCCTTTAACCACTTTTGTTATGATTTGGGTATGAAATGCCCCCTCCAAAAAACTGTCTCAAGTACTGGGACTACCTCAGCTACCAGGATGATTTGGGACACTTTGAAAAGTTTAGAAGGTGGGATCTGGTAGGGAGAACATCCGTGGAGTGTGCCGTAGGCAGTATCTTCCCCGGCTTCTTCATGTATCCTGGTCTCCGTGAGGGACTAATAGTCTAACATACACCCCTACCACCATGATAACCTGCATCATCCCAATGCCAGAGTCAGTGGAGCCAAAGACTGTGTGGGTTGAGCCCCCTGAGACTGTAGACCCCAAAAAATCTTTTCAACCTTGCTAGTGTCAGACATTTTTTTTTCCACAGTGACATAAACTCTGAGAAATAGAACTGAGTCTCCATTCAGTTCTGTTTTCTGCTTCTCTGAGACTACGGTTGGTTGGTGAGGGTTGTTAGCACCTTCCATGTTGCCAAATCCCCACAGCCCTGCCTGTCCATAAAATAGCTGTGGGGCAATCTCGGAGAGTATTGCTGACATACTGTGATGGCCTGCTTCCTTGTGGAATAGCTTCAGATAGAAAGTGACCTCCACACGCCTAGCCACATGCATCCGCCTGGGGAAGAGCGGCTGCTCAAAGCATGATCTTTGGCCTGCAGTGAACACAGTTGCCAGCTTCTCCTCTGTTTCTGCCTTCAGTCTTCTCCCTTAGGTTAAATGGTGTCTCATTCAGACACCCAGCAAGGATGGGAAGAAACAGGTGTGTCGTGACCAGATGGAAGTGTGCATTACCAGTGGACTGCTCCTAGCTGCAGCGTTCTCTTGCTAGAGCAGAGGTGCATAGTAACTTTAAATTCTGAGCTCATCTTGATACCCTATGAGCATACATGGGGGGAGGAGGTCCCCCTCAAGTCACAGTCAAAGGGGAGGGGGGTAAGGGGAAAATGAGAGGGAGGGAGGAATGGGAGGATACAAGGTATGGGATAACCATTGAGATGTACTATGAATAAATTAATAAAATATATTTAAAAAAAGAAAAAAATTCTGAGCTCATTGTCCACCTTCATAAAATTGAGATAACCATACTTTGGGGACTTGTAGTGGAGGAAGCATTTGACATTTGTAGAACATCCATTATAGTGCCATAAACACGTAAGTGCTCAGTAAGTGAGAACGGACCACTTGACTATCCCGTGGAAAAGGATGTTTGGTGGTGTTTAAATTTCTCTACGTAATTAGTGAAAGGGGGCAGCATGATGGGTGACAGGCCAGGCAGTGCTGCCTGGGACCAGCCTGTGTGTGCTGCCTGGGACCAGCCTGTGTGTGCTCTGTGTGCTTTGAACTGGGCTTCCAGCTCTTCCCTCTCTGCCCGGTTCTTCTGTTTGACATATTCTCTCAGGTTAGCATATCGTTATTCTCTTTCTGAGTTCGCCTCCCCACGTTCCCTCCGTCCACTCACCTGTGAATTGATTTCTACATCCCATAGCCCTCCATCTCAGTCACCTGCATCTGTTCTCTCAGAGACAATTACAGATAATCTCTCGGGGGGGGGGGGGGATCAGAAAGGCTACCTTGCCGGGCACGGCTCATTGTCTTGTCTTAGATTCCCATCAGTATAACTGCGCTACCCCCCACCCCCCCAACCCCCGCATCTCTCTGCACACACAGGAGGGAAACGCTCAGCTTCCAGCATCTCAAGAGAGGAATCCTACCCACTCCCCTCCCTTCAACACCCTCTTTCATTCCCACTTAAAAAGAACTCCAGCATCCCTTCCACATGGAATGCTCCTGGAAAATGCACACCCTCCTAAATCTCTTTGAAACTCTTGAGTGTGAAAACCCAGCGGTAGGAAGTTCCATGAGGACCACATGAAATAGAAATAACTTCTTTCCTATTTAGATTTGTGGTACATTTTGGACACTCTTGCTGATTGTGTGCATAATGTCCTATGTTGAGAGGCCATTGAGCAAGTTCCTATTATATTACATATTATATTATATTATATTATATTACATAAATATAATAAATTCCTATTATATTACAAGAGAGATATAATCTGTTAGTTTCCACGTGGGAAAACATAGCTGTTTGTGTGTTTCTGTTTATCTTTGTATGTATGAAAGACCAAAGTAAAATATAAATAGTATTTGTATATTCAGGTACCATTAAAAATAAAGCAATATAGTTATATTTACATTTATTCTTGAGGAGATAATGACTAATTAGTAGATTGCCTTAATGACTCACCTTCTTTATTATCAGTCTGAATAATTATGTAAAACCATTATTACTTGTTCTTTTCTGCTTTACTTTGCTCATATTGCTTGTTTCTTTCTCTTTTGGGTACTTTTCTTTTTTATTTTCTAGAAAGTTTGTATGTTTATGTTAGGGAAGAGATAACAGAAGCACACACAAAAACAAAAAACAAATAGGAACAAATTTTACATTTTTTGTTTCAAAAGATTAACCCTTAGAAGTCAATGGAGAAGACACACATGCATAGTTAGCATTGTGGAAAGTTGTCTGAGAGGGAACAGCTTTCCCTTTCTACTTTTTAAATTTTCTTTCTTTCTTTTTCTTTTCTTTCTTTCTTTTTTCTTTTCTTTTTTTTCTTTTCTTTCTTTTTTTTTTTTTTTTTTTGTGTGTGTTTTGGTTTTTGGTTTTTTCAAGGAAGGGTTTCTCATGTAGCCTTGGCTGTCCTGGACTTGCTTTGTAGACCAGGCTGGCCTCAAACTCGCAGACATCTGCCTCTCTCTGCCTCACTAAGTGTTGGGATTACAGCTTCCTTTTTACTTGGTAGAGTAGGCAGGGTCCCTTGCGAGAAAGGGTTGGGAAGAGGGGTCTGAGCAGCAGGACTCAGGGTCTCCAGTATGGTGGAAGGACCGCTCAATCAGGAGCTGAATTTATAACCAGCCACCGAGCTCCCACCTGAGCAATTGAAACCTAACAGCAACACCCCAGAATAAATGGTAAGCATTTCAATCATATTAGCATCATGTTGGGGCTCCTCTGAGGAGTCACCTTACCCTCTCTTGTCTTTACTAACATGGTGGATGAAAAGAACCTGTTCACCACAACTATACGACAGGAGGAGATGGTTTCCATGACTATGTAAGATCTGGTTGTAGTCTATTCACGTGTGGTAAGTGTGAGATATATATATAATTGAATTAGAAATGCTGAGGGAAAAAAGGGTCTTATGCTTACAGAGTGCTCACAATTTAATTATATAAGCCACAAGATTGCTATCAAATAAAATAAAGAAGCTGGGAAGTTTGAAAATAATCTGAAAATCCAGACACCCTTCCCTTGTCCAGCTTTCTTTTCATTCCCCACTTTCACAACCCTTACACACATGAAGGAGTTAGAGCTATCCAGCTATCCAGAGTTTATTGGATGAAGTCTGTTTCCTTTGTCTTGTCTGCCTCTACTTTGGCTCATTCCTCCAGGCACTCACAAACACTCATGGCAAAACCAAAGTGTACAACCGAGGGCTCTGAGGAACAGGCATAGAGTAGGTTTTAGATTTGGTTCTTTCCTCTTGTCCATTGCAAAGGAGAACAATTAAACTAGCTGTGCCAAAGGCTAGTTAACCTCAGGCCTAAAGCTGATAAAATGCCTGCATCATCTACAGTAAGCAAGTCAATAAAAGCAAATACATGAAGGACTTCCAGATATAGGACGTGCCATTTCAATAGCAACACTTGCCCTCCCAGTGTCTCTCTGGCATGACTCCATTTGATCTTCCTTCATGTTCCTCCTGCCTGTGGGTGGCCAGTGGATATAGCACAGCCTACAGGTGAAAGATGAATTGAGACAGAAGAGTTCCACTTCTTGGGGGATCTGGACTATAAGGCATGGATGTATCTCCCCAGTGAGAGTAGAAGGCACACAAAGAGAAGAAAGTGGGATGCCAAGCTGCATGCGTAGAAGATCAGCAGGCACATGCACGGAGCAATGCCACTGCAAAGTTCCTAGGCATCTCTGGTTCTAGTGAGTGATACACAGATCCATCCTTCTGCAGACAGCAACTAAAAATATCACACACACACACAAAACCCTCCAACAACCTTGAGTATGTGGACTGACTGAGTAGTGGCAGATGACAAGAGTCCCTCAGCAGAAGTGGAAAGCACAGATGGGGTAGGTACTTAGGAGCCCTTGCATGGTCCACACATTTTGGGCATCACCTTTGAGTTCAAAACTCTGGCCCTCAGAGCTGGTAAATCTAGAGAGACAGACTGGGACCACGGTGATCATCCTTTAGGAGTGGGGAAATGAAACACAGAGTTGCTCTGTCCCTCCCACACCCTGGGAAGCTTTCTTGGTTCTGAGCAGAGCTCCACCATGAAGAACATTTTCAAGATATTATTACCACAAGATTAACCTTATAGGAATATTCTAGTCCAAAGTATTAGTGCCCAAAATCTCCCTAACCCTGAACTATCAGACTTGAGAATGTTTTACTGTTTTGATTTGGTAATATAATATGTACAATACAAAAATTTACCACCACCCCTTCTTTTTTTTTTTTAACTAATTTAAAGTGTCATTCCCAAGGAATTGTATGACAAAGCACCAATTATAAATGAAAATATTAAAGTTTATAAAGTTCGTTGGATGAAAATAAATAGAGAAATGATAATACAGCTGTGAATATATAAAACTGGGAAAACATGGGTTATTTCAATGAAAGTGCCTAAATTTAGCTATGTCAGGTCCCCGACATCTTCCGGAATGTGCAAGAGAATATTTAATGTCTTACATAACTGATATACTATTTTTAATTCCCAGAGATTCCATATATGTCTCCTTTTCCAAAATATTATTACTACTGCCTTGAATGGCTTTATTCTGACTTCCTTACAATTATAACACTGTTATTATGTGAAGATAATTTCCACCTTACAGTTTCTACTTTCCCAAACTCGGTCCTAGAATGAGGTGTGGGCAGAGGAAACACTGCTTGTATATTCCAACTCTAAGATCTATGGGAGGAGTTGGGGCTCTCAATCACTGTCCAGGTTCCAGAGCAGCTATAAAATATTACAATTTGGATTTCAGGTAACGGTTAATGAGGACTTTCATTTGTAAATATAAACAGGTTCATTAAAATGGGTAAATAAAATTTGACATACAAATAATAACTTTGGATGTTTTGAAATGATGATAAATGCCTTGAGATGTTTTATTGGGCTACCTTTTAAGAACTCTTCCAAACCATGATCCCTAAGCTGTCCAGTTAATTGTATATTAAAGCCCCAATCACATGAACAAACCAGAAAAAGCTTCAGACAGCACTAGATTTGACTTTAGATGCCTTAGTACTGGCTGACTGCTGTCAGCATAGTCTATAACCTGCTATCTGCCCAAGCACAGTGGGAACTGAGGCAAGATGGCTCAGCAAGGAGAAGGGCTTACTGCCCCACAGATCAGAGTTTGAATCTGGAACTCATGGTGGAAGGAAGGAACTGAGTCTTGAGAGCTGTTCTCTGACCTCCACATCTATGAGCTCTCACCTGCACTCACACACACATCATATGCATGCATAGGATAATAACAAATATAAGTTAGAAGATATGTCATTGAAAACATCATTTTCTACCATCACATTAGTATATAATGATGTTCTCCACCAAATTTCAAAGGTTTGGACAAGACTGATAACGTCTGATTCTTTGCTTAAGGAAAGAAATATCAACTAGCTGAACTCACATGATTAAACTGTACAAGAATTTACACTTAAGACTTGAGGTACATAACAAAGAAACTCAACAAGAGTATTTGTGAGTGGCCACTCCCTGCATCATGTGGAACTGTGCAACTCAAAGTCCATAGCACATCCTCCTTACAGAAAAGATTCCTTGGGTTCTAAATAGAACTGCCCCCCCCCCACAAAGAAACAAACCTATGCTTAGAAACAAAATGTAATATGTAATAATCTCAGTAGATACGTGAGATATGGAACGTTTTTAACTAGTTAAAATATTTTTTGTTTTCCTCAGTACTCTTCAGTATGTTTTTAGAAATATAAATATATTTATTTTTATTTTGTTATATTTATGTCGACTCTGTTTATATAAATATAAATAAATATGGAGGAAAGATTGGAATTTATTTTGTACTCCACTATACTGATTTCTACAACTTCTGCTCTTATCGGAGACATTTTTCCTGTGGTCTGTTGAACGTGACGGAAAAGTCACAGATTACCACACACAACCTTAAGAGAAACTTTAAATGCTCATTCCAGCGAGTTTTATTTTATATTCTGAATTCAGATAAGTACATTCTATTATTAAATACTCTTTTCAAAAGGACTCCACAAGCACAAACAGATGGATTCATTACATTAAAAACTGACACGTTAAGTCTAAAGTTAAAGAAGCCAAACTTATGCAAATAGAAAATTTATCACTTAATACCCAATTGAATCTAAATGAATTCTTCTTTACTGTCATTGGGTTTCAAAACATTTCAGACATGGGGGATAAGAGGCAATTTATCTAGCATCATACAAATCTGAGAAAATAATTTTTCCTTCCTTTTAGATTTTGAGAAGAATCAACTGCTATTTATGGAATAATATATCTTTTAAAAACCTTTAGAATAAAGACTCTTTTTAGAGAACGGGTCAATAGAAGGAAAACACAGAACATTCATTTCTCCAAATCAGCATTTTCTTTTTGCAAACCTTATTGTCCTTATCTCATTGCTGGGAAAATAGCAATTACAGGGTAACAGGAGGCTCACTTTTCTCCAGAGCGCTTTCATAGGCAGAGTCACCAATTAAAAGTATTGCCAGATTTCAAACGATATCATAAAAGACAAGTCATTTTTTTCTTTCTCATTTTTATAAATCAAAAGGAAAGGAACATAACTATCTATTACAACCTGTAAATGGATTAAATTTTCCTGCCTATTATTAACTATTTTTTTTTTAAAGTATACTCTTAGGGACACACACAAAATATGTAGAGTAAAGTTGGTGAAAGGTCAGGGACCAGAGCCAATGTGTATCAACGCCTGCCTCACCTCCCACACCAGTAGCTAGAAAACCCCCAGCACGTGATCTGGTCCTTCTGGAACCCCCTCTCCTCCTCAGCTGCATGGGGAGTGGTTATAGTTACTACAGAGCCCCTGGAAATATGGGGATTAAGTGGGTGAGCCATGCAGATACATCAAGTGTTTAATACAGAAGAAAAATGTAAACACTCAAACCGGGTGAGGACAACATTATGAAGGACAGGTAGATTTCCACTTAGAAGTAATTTTCAGGACTCCTGCAGGTTTGTACGCCGTTTGCTGATCCTCTGCCTCTTTGAACCATGCTTTTGGGTAGACAGTAGGTCAGATTTTACCTTATCTTCACAACTTTCCAAGTCGGTTTCTCTCTGTCACAGCAGGAGGCGAACAGGAGACAAGTGTGTGTGGGGGGGGATGTATCTATCTGCCACCTACAGTGTATTTACTGGATGAGGATCGAAAAGGCTTTTTGGTAATTTTAATCAGAAGATTAGTCTTTTTGCACTGCCACACACTGACTCAACTCACCCTCTCCTCAGATCCAAATGCAGCAATTAATTCATTAGAAAACAACAGCGCCAAGAGCTCAGCCATGGCCGAGGAAAATGGAGCCATCCGGAAGCCAAGTCTAGAATTTTCAAGTCTTACAGAAAGCCAATTAAAATAAGATGGGAAGAATTATTTAAACACACTTGTCAATAACTTTGCCATTTGCATATGCAAATCTGAAAACTCTCTTCCGAACATGCCAGATATGAAGACTTCTTTTTATTTGTAATAACGGCAGTAATTATGATGGCTACAATTTTTTTTTTTTTGGTATGGCAGGCACTCTGATAAACTGTGCATATGGATTAAGTTACTTTATTCATAAGGTTCTTTGAAGCAGCAACCATTCAACCTTATGACACGGTAATTTAAGTTCCGCATCAGATGGCTGGGGTCGAAATTTGGAAACAGATGCTTCTAGCTTGGGAGCCCATGCCCTTAACCCAATTTTAGGATTCTCTAATTTTTATAAAACCATTTCGTTGATCTACTTTTCCTGCGGCATTCTTTCTAACCTCCCCCCCCCACCCCCCGCCGCCCGCCCCCAGATAGGAGAGAATTCCGACGTCTTCCTGAGAGATGCCTCCATTCGAGGGGAACTTCTGGGGGGACATCTTTGCCCCACTTGGAGCCCAAATGAGAGAAATGGGCTTATTGTTATTCTAATTTCTTTCCTCAGATGTCAGCCTCCTCTTTGGACTTGAAAGAGAGTGAACTTTTGAAAGAATTTCCAAGGACTTCCGATCTTTCCCACCAGCCGAAACTTTCAAGTCCGAAGAAGATTTGAATTGTATGTCAAATTCTCGAATCAGACGGAGAAGCTATGAAAGACTTAAACAGCTTTCAAGATAAAGTTGTGAGGCTAGATAGATTTGAAAGGGAAATGACATGCATTCGGTTTCCGCGTTAGGATTCGAGTTATTTCAACTGAGCTGAGGTGGTTAGTCACAAGGTTTGTGTGTGGAAAACAGATGAAAATATTGAGTCCATTTTAATAGTGTGAACATATGGGCTAGATGGAAATGTTAATGGTGGCATCTTTCTCCTGGTTTCCTTCCTCGCTGCTACGTTTTAAGCAACAGCTCTGCCCTGCCAAACCACCCTTCCACACCGAATTTAGAATCTCATGGGCACACACTTTCGGCAGAAAGATCCCTTTCCCATAATATTAGTAATTTCAGGCGGCTTATTTGAATGCCAGTGGAAATTTAGGGTGTTCTAACATTATATTGATTTCCAAAAGTAGAAATATGCTTCTAATATAACCACTTGCAAATATTACTGCCGTCCTCTCTCTGGCTGTATTTAGTTTTGAAAAATGAAAATCGTAGCTTTATTTTAGCCAGAATAAGTACGGAAATCTTTAATTTAAAAGGCATTGGTTAAATCTTGCATAATTGCTTCCGAATTGAAATTAACACTGCATTTTTCCTTATGAACTCATTTATTCGAATAGAAGGCTAGAGTACGCCTCCAGTGAAAGGCATTGGAGCATAATTCATGTTACCCCCCCACTTAATCTGGGATGCTTCAAAGAATGGATGCAGGGGATGCGAAGGGATGCTTTGTGAACAGACTTGGCTCAAGACATGTGCTGAGCAGAAAACAGGAGACAAGTCATTCATGAGTGTAAGGTAGAGGTGGAGAAGTAAAAGTAGGAAATATTTTTTGCTGAGGAAAAGGAAGGAGATTCATGCGCTGTTCTCTTTGTATCTATTAGAAAGCCAGCCTAGAAAGATCCTCAACACTAAAACAAAACTGGCTTAGAAGTACACAAAGCTTTATTTTGCTATGAAGTAAGGCACCTTACAAAGATGAAGAATTCATTCTTTTTAGAAATCTTTTTTTGCCGCTAATAAAGCTAAGCTGTGTCACCGTAAGTAATGTAGAAAAACATACAGGAAGAAATAAAATGGCGCTCACTCATTTTCCTGCTTTAAGAAAAAACCAGCACTAAGAGTTTTCCATGGACGGAGGCCTATGTGTAAGTTTGTACCTACAGGTTATACAAAATGCCCACAGGAATAGAAAGCCATGGAACATTTTATGACCTCATTTCTGCATGTAAGTTGAGAATATTCTTGCAAGATCACTTTTCTTTATAAAAAATAATATCTGTACATAGAACTTGATGTTCATATAATAAAATTAAGGAGAATTCAAACTCTGGACCTAATTCTTGACTACTAAACCAACAAAGTGTCAGGGGTCCTGAAGCAACAAACTCCTGAGGATGCAGAAAACTTTGGGTCTGTAATTATCCCAAGTAGTGATGGGCAGAGTCAGAACCATGATTCATGCACTTGGTTTTGACAAAGTAAAAGCATAGGAATGGCGTGATGGATGGATGAAGCTAAAAGAGCATGCATATTTCTGCCTTTTCCTATCTATGCCTTCGTCTGCTGAGGAGAGATGAGAAGCTTCATAAAAGTAAGTAGACGATGACTGAGTTAAGCTGAAATCCTAGGCCCCAGAACTCAGTGTCTTAGGGTCTAATCGCATAGCAGCAGGGTGCTGGTAAAGAGCAAGGAGACAGAAATGAGACTTGGCAAGTAGACGCAATGAAGATCAGGGGTGAAAGGTCATCTTAGGCTACTGGCTACATGGCAAGTTCAGGGGCAGCCTCAGCTACAGAGACCTTCTCTCAATTAAAAAAAAAGAACAATATATGATTTGTAAAGAATTATAAAGCAAAAATAAAAAAATAAAAAGAAAGAAAGAAAGAAATATAAAGCAAATACAAGCAAGAGGTAGAAAAATGAATGACATTGAGAAGGCAACCAGACTCTGGGAATAGGCTTTAAGAAACAGTGCTGACCACTGAAGCCAGTGTACTGAATTTGGAGACACCATGAGCAGCATTTCACATAGCAGCCAATGAAATGAAGGGTCATTCTCTCCAACGCCCCTCATTCATAGTGAGCAATAACAAAACAGTCATATGCAATATAGTCTATCACTAACGGGGGGAAAGCAAATGGTTTTGCAGTGTTTCTGAGATGCCTGGCCCTCTTTGGTGTCTGAGGATGTTTGCTTCTAATGACAGCACCCTGTCATGACTGCAGGCAGGCGAAGCTGCTATTATGGCACAGGGACCGCTGACAGACAGCTTCAGGAGCGTTTAGTTAACAAATCATTACTTGGTGTTTGTAAGACTTCCACCTGAACCCAAACAGAACATGTAACTGTCTTGGAAGAACAAAGCCATCAATTGTAAAACAAACCCCGGAAAGGAAGCCAGGATCAGCAGGGAGGGGAAGTAAAGTAATTTATTCAAATTATTTGAATAGTGACAATATGCACTCCCCCCCCCCAAAGTAATATAAATTTGGAATCATTTAAGAAAGGAAAAGAGCACCAAGTGTGAACAATGAGTTTTTTGCTTTAGTTCAAGGGTGAGGGGTGGTTTGGTGCTTCAGGATTCAGAAGACAAGATGAAAATGTAAATGGTAAATCCGTCCTTTACCTAAGAAGGGGCCACTTAAAGTCTCTCTAACTTGCTGGGAAATGTGTGGTCAACAATTAATTTTGCTCCCGATAAGGGAAAGGTGAAGTTTTAACACAATCCCGTTGTGCGATTTCTTCACCTTCACCAAATCCGGGATTCTGAGATTGCCATCTGCTAATTGGCAAAAGCCATAAATAGCTGGAGAGAAGAGGGAAGGGAAGGGCCCAGTCCAAAGCAGAAGAGGAAAAAACTAGGTCAAAGCAACTGCATTAACCATGATTTTTCAAAGGCTATTCTCAGCACTGAAATCCTGATACCTCATTCTTGTGACAAAAATTGTAATGAGAACAGGAAATGGTACCCCATGAATCCACTGCCCTGACAATGATTTAATGAGGATGGGAAATGGTGAGAACATAACTAATTCGCATTATGATCCTAAAGTTGTCATCTGGTGGTTCTGCTCAGATGCGGAGGGATGAAGAATGTGGGACATCAGCTGGGAGAGTGCAAAGGAAAAGCCTGAAGATGGTGACATTGTGTGGCCTGGAAGTAATGGCAGAGTGTGTCAGTGATGGAGGGCAAGGGCTTGGGAGGGGCTGGAGGGGGGAACACAGAGCAAGGAGTTAGCCTGCTGAATGACAAAACAGGAATACATTTAAAGGTGGCGTGCCTGTCGCCGGAAGGGGAAAAGAGGAGAGAAGACAAATATTGGGACAGATGATCTAAGACGGGATGTAACGAAATGGTCAAAGAAGAATTCACACAAATCCTCCAGTCTGGCTCGTTGAGAGTTGGTATATTATTTTGTTGAGTAGAAATTAACTTTGTGGTTGTAAGGTTTTTTTTTCCCCCTTCATAACTTATATTCTGAGACAGGGGTTTCACTGTAGTCCAGGCTTGCTCCTAACCTCAATAGGTAACTCAGGCTAGAGTGGAATTCCTTTTGAGTCTCCTCCTCCCTCCTCTGAGAGCTGGAATTACAAGCATCCACCACCACACCTGTTTTCATGTGGTACTGAGGCTGACATTGGGGGCTCAGTGCATGCCTGGTAAGCTGTGTACTATGTTCTACTTGCCTAGCTCCTACCCCCAAATACAGACAACATATCTTATAGGTGGAGGCTGCGATGCTCCCCAGCTGAAGCTAACACACGTCTGTCTAGAACAGTGCTGAGTGCAAGAAGAAGCATTGAGCTGCATTATGAAATGACCTTGTGGGTGAGAAATGCATACGTGGCAGACACT
The DNA here is from genome assembly GCF_964271855.1 of Acomys minous. Taxonomy (NCBI): domain Eukaryota; kingdom Metazoa; phylum Chordata; class Mammalia; order Rodentia; family Muridae; genus Acomys; species Acomys minous. Next base: position 45,721,154 of record NC_140500.1, read on the forward strand.
AATTTCACTTTTGCTAAAAGAAGTTTTGATCCATTTCTCTAAGTAGCAGCCTGGGCTCTAGAGGGCTTTAATTTTGTACTTATTTCAGAACTTTGAGACTTTGGTGAGTCAGCCAAACAATTACATTTTTCTTTGCACGTTTTAGGAAACACATCGCCACAGATGGAAATAACAAAGGTTAATAAGCAAGAGAACAAATAAATACAATGCCTTAATCATGCACATCCTAGTCTGGTTTGTGCTTCTGCATTCTGGCTAGTCATTTAAAAAGCACTTCTTCACAAGTTCATTTGTTAAGATTGCCCCAGGACACAGGAATGGTGCTGACCAAGGGAACCCCTCCCATGAGAGAAAAATGTAAGCACAGCAGAGAGTGAATGGTGCAAACGCTTCAGAGTAGAGAGATGTTCTGACAATTGTAATACCGAAGCCGCCTAGAACCCACGCTCCACGACTGCCAAGGCCGGAGTTTCCCCACTCAGCTTGTTCTCAGCTTCCTTTGTTCAAACACTCGGAAAGCATCTTAGAAACCAAAATGCAACTTCCATAAAAATAGAAGTACCCCGGTTCCCTCTCTGCAAGTCAAAAGCCTTTCAGATGAAGAAAAATGACTGGAAGCCATTAGAAAAAAATTACTGCAAACTTATGTGTGCCCAAGCCCCCCTACTTTGCATTTTGATTCATATTTAAAATATTGATTCCATCAAATGGAGGAACAGTTAGTGTCAGCAGAAGATGATGGAGGCGATGAAGTCCAAGGGGGACAATGTAAACAGTGAATTTATTTATTTACCCTTAGGTGAGGGGGCCATATTTCACCGATATGGAACAGCTACTCAATTCATTTCATTAATTTAATCTTCCTAAAGTACTACTTCACACTCTGATGCAATTTCAGAGCAAACACATCACTGTGCACTTGTTGAATTCATGGCTAATGATCCATGAATTTATAATCCAGGATGATTCATAATTGAGCGAATCACCTTATTTTACTCCCCTCTTACAGGAAAGGTTCACAACGAAAGACCAGAACGCTCAGAAAGGAAATGTGAAAGTCTCCAAAGTTGAACCACAGTAAATGGTAATAATGTCTGGTGAAAATGAAATATCTAGTGTCCATATTTAGGCTCTCACTCATTCATTATGTGGCCGTGTAAGGGGTGTCAAATGTTGATGGGAATTTCAATTTGACCTGGCAAAAATGAAGTAAGCAACATACAGTATTTCATCTGCTCTGTCCATTTTCGCCATGAAAGATTGGCTCCCTAACACGCTTTGTTCAATCCAATGTCACGGTCTTAAAAACAAATTTCTAAAGCACTTAAGAGGTTCTTTGAACAGCTGTATTTAGTAACAAATGACAGATATCTATTAATGTAAGTGTGTCTTATATAAAATATTTTAATGCGGATTTCTGGTGATAGTATATTCTTATTAACATCAGGTATAAATTGACACATAACAGGAGTTCTTTCAGATGGGAGATCCATTTAGTTTCATCTTCAAATTATGGATTGATACAATATTCTGTGCCATAATGGCTCCAAAAGCATTGTTAGTGTGATGTATTATTCATGTTTCCAGGTACCATTGTTTCAGCTCTCAGCAGAGTACCTTAGCACTCTGAGTACATCTGAAAATGAGCTGAAGACAATGGCATGACTATAGTCCTAATAGGTCACCCAGGACAGCAGGGCACTGTGTTCATACAGTCTTGGACATTATGATGAAATCTGGGCAAGTGAGAGCTCCCCATTCTAAACCTTCCTCTCTCATCACACAAGCATTGTGTATTGCACAATACTATTTCAAAAGATGCTAATATCAACAGATGTGGTTATTGATGATAAGGCCATCTATTACTGCTTTATGAGTTGAAATACTCAATCCAGATAAGGTTAAATACTGGTTAAATGTGTCCCCCTTTTCCCCCCCTGCCACTACGGATAAAACAAATGATACTTCTCAGTTGTAGAATTAAAATTTAGAGTTTAGTTCTTAAATTTCCCCCAAAGGATCATCTATTGAAGACTTAGTTCCAAGGTTGGCAGTCCTGAGAGTCACAGAGCCTTTAAGAGGTAAGACCTAGTAAGGACCACAGGTCACCACTGGGGTTGGCCGCATCCCTGCATCCTTGATTGTTCCTCGCTGTTCGCTGCTTTCTGGGAATGAAGCTGGCAGTTCTATGTTCTCTGAGCTTCACTGTAAACCTCAAGCTTCCAAAGCTATGAGTCCAGATCAACCGTGTTTTCTGTCCTAGCTAGTTTTAACTGTCACATTGACATAGCCTAAAGTCACCTGAGGAGGGAGTTCAACTGAAGGATTGCCTCGATTAGGTTGGCTTGTGGGCATGTGTCCCGGAGAGTATCTTAACTGATTCATGAAGGTCTAGCCCACTGTGGGTGGCACCATCCCTTTGGCAAGTGTTCCTGGGCTGTATAAGAAAGCTACACATGACAGTGAGAGCAAGGGACCCTCAGCAGCATTCCTCCATAGTTTCTGCTTTATGTTCTTGCCTAGACTAATCCTAGTGACGGAGTATGGCCTGGAAGTGTAAGACAAATAAATCCCACCCTCACCTAAGTCGTTTTCAGTTGGAACAGTTTATTACGGCACCAGAAAGGAAACTAGGTCATTTCTAAATAAGCTGCTTATCTTCGGTGTTTGTCATAGTAACCAAACACTGAGTAACACACTGATCGTCATAAAACTTGCTTCCCAGACTTACCTAAGCATACAAAATCATTGCTGAAATGCAAATTCTGATTATACAAAAATCTACAGGGCCTGGTACTCTGCATTCTTTAGCAGCTCCCCTTAGGAGTGCTACACTGGGTGCTAGGAGAGAAAGGTAAAGTATGAAGGACCACACACTGCATGCCTTAGTGTCCTACTGTATACCAACCACTGTAAAGGAAGGGAGAGTATCAAATGAGAAAAAAAATCGTGTAAAGGGCTGTTTAGTTTTTTTATTGCTGCATAACAAGCTACTTCATCTTCTGGCGGCCGCTTTTGGAGATTAACTGCCCTGTTTATTACCTCGTACTTAAGACCCAATAAATGTTTGTTTAAAACAGATCCTTGAGTGAGTGCAATTCGCTGGCTGAAGCCAATAATAGATCATTATCAAGGCCTCACAGGACTGCAGATTTAATTACCAGAAAGTTCTTCTGACTTTAACTGATAGTTGCTATCTCCTAATAACTTACACGGCTTCCACTTGTAAGAAGGCAGCAAAAGCAGGTTTGGGCCTTTCGACATGATAGTGTTACTTGCACTGTATGACAAGTGATTCCTTTGCTTGACTTTATAAATTTCATTTTATCTATCTATCTATCTATCTATCTATCTATCTATTTGAGTCAACTATGTCACTTGGTACAAGAATCAGCAAGCATTGCTACAGATGCTGCGATCAGTCCTGCGTACCTTTGACACGGAGCTGCTGAGTAAGGGACCCCAGCCTCATGTCATCTTCCTCACTGCTGGGTGTCCTTGTCCATCTGCAGAAGCTCGCAGTGGGACACAGCTTCCTTCCCTGCCTTGTTTTTGATATTGGGTCCCAAATGAACCATTCACAAGTAACTGATTGTCTCAGAGTCAGCTACCGGGAACCAAGTCAAGCCAGGCATGAGGGAAAATCAGCTCCACGGACCTCGTTCTCATGTTCTTTCTGCCTGGATCTCATTCCCCACAAGCAAACTCTGGTCCTAGTTTCTTCATCATTTGCATCTGTAAGGACACATGAAATGCTTTCTTCTTTCCTGTATAAACTGCTGCCCATTTTTCTTCTACCACGGCAGACTTTGCTTTCTGTAGTTTATCCTAGTTCTGAGGATTGAACCCAGAGTTTTGTAATAATATTTTCAGATTACACCTCACTTGTATCTTCCCATTGCCCCCTTCTTCTTTCACCCAATTCCTCTTCTCTAGATCTGTGATAGAAGGACCTCCTCCCCCACCATATGACCACAGCCTATCAGGTCTCATCCTGATAGCTTGCTTCCCCTTCCTCTGTCTCCTGCTGGGCCACCCCACCAAGAGTAAGTAATCATTTTGGGGGCATCAGAGTTCATATTGGAGGCAGTTTCCACTCTTCCCACAACCATGGAGAATGAGCTGTCCATTGGCTAGATCTGAACAGGGGTCTAGGTTTACTGCATGAATTGTCCTTGGTTAGTATGGCAGTTTGTGCAGCGCCCCCCCCTCCCCCGGGACCAGATCCATCAGCCTTGATGGTCTTCTTATGAGGCTCCTGGACCCTCTGGGTCTTTCTATCCCCTCATTCTTCCATACCTCTCTCACCTGGATAAGTACCATCATTTAAAGTCATTATGTTCCTGGGCACAAGTCAACTTATTCCTGTTAGCACAGGCCCTAAGAGGCTGAGGCAGGGGGTTTGTCACAAGTTAAAATAAAAGCCAGGCTGAGAAACTTTGTGAGTTGGAGGCTAACCTGAGATACGTAGGGATGCTATCTAAAAAGAAAATGTTCCTAATTCCTAAGAGTATTCTGATATCCTCTTCTGCCTCACCCATGAGAATGCCATTCACTGCTGACAGATGTTAAAACAATAATGTAACAACAGAAGCCAAGCCATTTCATGGATTTACTTTTCCTCCTGAATCAGACAAAGAAATAGGATTTGACTGACAAGACTTGCTGTGATAACCATTCTATGACATGGGCCATAGAAAATGTTCTGCCTTACAAAATACCCAATTTGCCATAGAAAATGTTCTGCATTACAAAATGTCCAGTTTGCCTATACAAAAAGGAGAGTCCCATGCTTAACCCTGCCCCAGAAAAGAAAACATCTCATTCTGCTGTCTCTACTAGAACATGATTTTAAAAAAGAATGGGGCTATTAGGATAGTATTCTCTCCTTTCTAGCTCTCTAGACCCTCTCTCATCCTATAATTTCTTAGGTCCTTATGCTGGTACAACCTAGATTGCAATCCATGGGAGCTTTAGGCCAGTGTGGTCCACAGAGCCTCACACAGTCTGTAACCTTCTCCTCCAGGCTTCACACGTCATCCTTCCATCTTAGAGTAAAGATCGTTTGTCAGGAGAAAGAGGACAGGCTGGCCTTTGTAAGGGACTCTCTTGCTGCCCGAGGAACAGAGACTCATCCACGGCCAGCTTCATCTCTTCCTGGTTAGCCCATCATTCCAATCCTTTCACTAAAAGCTTCCTTGAAAATTTCCTTTTATACACTTTGGTATAGCTAGATGATCTCAAGGCTTGATATTCTGGAAATTACCTTAATACCCCAAATCTTCATTTGTTTAAGTTTCTTTCTCCTTCCTTCCCCCTTTCTTTCCTTCCTTCTTTTCTTCCCTCCCTCCCGCTCCCTCTCTCTCTCCCTCCTGCCTCCTTCCTTCCTGCTTTCCTTCCTTTCTTTCTCCCATTATTCACCACAGACCATTTTTCTCAGCCCCATTACTTTATTAGTATTTTCTAAGCATGCAATCTGTGGGAGCTTTTTACTCCCTAAAGTATATCTGACTTTGCAATTTTATCTAATATCATAGAATCTTTTGAATCAACTCCAGTAAATTTAAATTTTATTATATATGTGTATGGTTTAAAAAATGCTCCCTTAGAATTTTGGGATGATAACATATACCTGGCAGAGAGTGAAAAGCAAGACGAGTTTCTACAAATAATGCCCTCTCTTTCTGATTTCAATATTTGTATCAAGACAATGCACAGACAGAGTCGGAACACATAATACCGAATGATCCAATTGTGTAGGGCCCAAAGGATCTAAATTCGGAGCAGTATAATACAATAGCAACACTAAAGTGTTCTTCTTTAAATAATGTAAATCCTCCCAAGTTTCATCAGAGACCGCAGTTACAAGCAGGTAGTCTCAGCAGCATGTGTATGTTGCTGCTCTAGGGGAGAAGTCATCCCTTTATTCCCCTCCCCCATCTGACATTTCACAGGGGCGCTGTGCATTTTTTGCTGTTGATTGTATTATTTTAACACCCTAATGTCAACTGTTACACTTTTATCTGCACACTTCTGGTTATTTCAAAGACCCGTATCCTCTCACCCAAATATCTACTGCCTGTGGCACTGGAAACTGAAGACACTCTCATCTCTACACTCTGGTCTTTCCTCCTCCTCTCTCTTTATTCACCTCTGAGCCATCAAACACCTGTATGTGATTATATGATAGGTCCTACTCAGATTGGTATTTGAATAACTACTTTAAGGATAAAAATCTCCCACAGACACTGCCTAGAATCTCTGCCTGACAAATCGGGATTTTACTCCCAGACTAATTTAAGCTACAATGATGTATAATGAGAATATATAGTTTATCTAGTTAGTTGAATAATCTATTAATTGTTGCAAATTCCTCGGAAAATTCAGTATAGAACTATCAAGGGGTCTAGCTATTTTTGTGACTTGGAGTGTGTGTGTGTGTGTAAAATTAATATTAAAAAGAAGTAGTTGTTCCTCTAGTCTACTAAAACATTAGCCACGCCTACAACCAACGGAAGTATCTATCAGCAAGTAATGAAAATATGAATGCTATTTAGATATAAGGAGTAATGGGGTGCTATCATTTGTGGCAAAGTAGATGGAACTGGAGGACACTATGTGAAATGAAATAAGCCAGACACAAAAAAGATAAATCCTGCATTTTCTCCATATAGAAGGTGAAAACATTGATTTCATAGAACTCAGAAGTAGAATTGTGGTTGTTAGAGGCTAGGAGGGGACAGGAAGAGTAAGGTAAGGAGCAGATGGGTAGGAGTTAGCAAAAAAGTTACAACAAGAATAAATTCCAACATTCTACATGATAGCAAGATGTCTACAGTGCGCCTGAAACTTCACTATATGTCTTACAGAGAGCTACAAAATAGATGTTCAAAAGTTCAAAACATAGACACGAGCAATGTCTAATAGGTGGAACTGCTAATCACCCTGGATTGATCATTACCCACTGCATATATGCATCGAATTACATTTCAGATGCTGCCTCCCTTCAGATGAAACCAGCCCCACCTCCCAGTGGGCTTAACTAGGCTCCAGAGCTACCATCAAGGCACTTTTCTAGAGAACCTCAATCAATCAACAAGAAGCAATTGACGACTTGAAGGCTGTTTTGCTAGCCATCCCTGCTTCCCCTCCCCCCCACCTCTTCACATAATGTACTATCTAGAATGTGACTTTGAGGGACCAGGGACTACAGTTTGAGGATGTTCTGAGAAACATGCTGAAACATGATTTCCATTGTGGTGGCATTCAGGGATAGGCCCATTCGGGGGTGAGGAGATCCTGAAAAGGGATTAATGCAACTCTCACAGGACTAGGTTAGTTACCACAAAAGTTGGTTGTTATCAAGTGAGACTGTGTGCCCTGTTTTCTTTCTTCTGTGTGCCATGGTTACCCTTCTACCTCTTTCCCAAGCTATGGAGCAGCATGAGCCCTTCTGAATCCCAGCACTGTGATCTGTACAAATCTCTGTCCTTTATAACTCTCTCAGCACCAGAAAATGGGGTAAGACAAACCACTTATCTGCTGGGTGTCATCTCCTCGCTTGCTGTAAATGCCGATTCTCATTGGAGATCACAGATTCTTGATGCATGGCCATTCCATGAACACACAGTACATTACCAACCAACTAAAACCTGGTTCTTTCAGCATATGTCCTGCAGTGAAGCTACCCCAGTAGCCTTCCCAAAGTTTAGAACCAAGAGCATAACATTTCTCTCAGCATGAATCATCAGTGGACCCGTGAGTCCATCTTAATGCTGGACTTAAATTTATTTAAGTAAGATAAGCATGCATTCAGATCTTTATCCCGGGTCAACGTGTGATTGATAGCAACTGTCACAATCACATCATTAGAAAGTGCTGTGCTTTGGTGGCGATAGGGGATGAACACAGCTTTGTTCACGGCAGGTAAGTCCTTTACCTGGCATCTTCAGCCTAGAGATGAACATCCTCTTATGCAGAACACCCGTGTTAAGAATGATTCTCTCTGGCAGCCGCTGAGTGACTCAGGAGGACATTTATATACACTGCATATAGCAGATGTTGAAAAGACTTATTTTTTTTCCAAGCCTATGTAGGGATTATCTCCTAAAATCACATCCTTGACTTACTAAACAAGCACAACTTTATGATTGTCTCGGTACCTTTGAGCCTCCGGTGCTGACCGTAGCCAGAAAACCTTCAAGCATGCAGCGTATCCAAGAAGTTTTTAAGTTTCAGCTAAATCTCTTGGCTGAGGAGCAGAGTAGCTGTCACCATGAAAGATAAAAAGAACATACGCAATTGAATTTCATAGCACTAAACAATAAAAGACCCGAGTTACTGCTATAACCCAGCCATGAGACATTAAACTCTATCAGGAGAGTGCTTCGAGAAGTTACAGGTGTCACGCCACTGGAGGAATCATGTGTGTATCTGTGTGTCTTTTCTTGCCTTATTACAGTGGGTGATGTGACTCCCGTTTATGTATTTATAGAATAGGGATGGGAAGAGGGAAAGGTCATATTGAACTCTTTAATAATTTTATCATCCACTGATTATAGTTTTTTGGTTTCCAGCATTTCCCCTCCTAAAACATTACTATTTCTCATTATGATTGCTATTTCTCAGTGAAAAATATAGAGGTATATTTGCTAAATGCTGGCTTCTTATATAATAGAATGCTTTCAATGCAGAATCCTTACTTGGCTATCTGTTTATACACAGGTCGACAATCTACTTCTGCAGAGTGCCAGATACTAAATATTTTAGGGTTGGCAGCCAAGAGACAGTGTCCTCGGCAGTTCAAGCAACCCCTCTCACGGACATATTAATAGTCATTTTTATGTCTGTATTTGAATATGTAAAACCGTCCTTGGCAAACAAACCTTATGCAAACAGGTGGTGGATCAGATTTGGCTGCTCTTTGGTGACCCCTGCTCTAGAGTATTGACCATTAAAAAAGATAAGATCATAGAATTCTGGATGTCCATCAAAATGCGAATTCTAGCAGTTTACATCATAATGAAGTGATCTGTGTGTGACAAGGGAAAGGACACATTTGTAAAGTCACCTATTCCTCAACCACCACCCAGCTTTATGTGTCACATTTAGGTTCCTTCAATGTATATCAACCCTCCAAATTGCATTCTTTGTTTTTCAATCAGAAAATACTCATTTCAAAAGAGTATTTGGATGAACTCTAGGTCTCTATGCCTTCTATTGATACTAACTCCATATATCAACACATGATATCTTCATGCTTTGTAAAATATATAGGTTCCATAAAACAGAAAATATTTAATAGCACTCCATTAAATTGGTGTATTTCACGGAATAACATAGGTGTATTTTTTTTTAAGTCAGAAGTTTCATCACCTACCAAACAAATTCAACTCACAATGAAACATGCAAAGACAATTATATACACTCTCCCGCATTCTGATTTGTCACGGAGCCCAAGTGCAGTGGTGGTTTGTCATGTCTTCTGGCTTGGCTGCCTGACTGATGGATCCTGCGTTTGAAGAATTTCTCAACTTCAGACACCTGCGTCCTCTGTGGTAGAAGTAGACAAGCTTGCTTTGAACTTGCCAGCTCTATGTTGGCTCTCATATAATTTCACTTGAAATAGGCCACATGAAGAAAGAGGCCACACATCCAGAGTTCTCTTTCTCATGGAGGTGAGAACAGAGAGGAAGGATTTAAGGGGTAGGGGACAGTAGTGGTTCTTTCTGACATTCTGCCCAAAACACTAATGTCAGAGGCAATAAGGGATTTGGTCCAGGGGTGGAGAGATAATTCAGTAAAGCACTAGCTGACCATTATGGGCAACTGAGTTCAACCCATAGAACTACTTGCATATTTATAATTCTAGAGTTAGGGAGACAGAGACAACAGAATTCTTGGGTCCTCTTGGTCAGCCAGCCAAGCAAAATCATTAAATTCCACATAAAAATGAGAGATACTGCCTTAAAAAATAATGTAGAGCAACTGAGAAAGCCACCCAAAATTGAGTGGTAGTCTTCACACACACACACACACACACACACACACACACACACACACACACACACACTAAAGAAAAAGAGGGGTGTTAGTGATCTTAGTGAGTGTCTCTTCTATAACTAATCATCTAGTGGCTAGGTGATGCTGTTGTCTTTGTAGGCTCCACAGCTAATACTGTATCCTTGCCCTGACGTGTCTTGGCTTACTATTTTGAGAACTGCATCTCCAAAAATGGATTATATAATTCAAAGTCAAATTACCTGTGAATGACCTTGCTGAAAATTTAGGTTTTTTTTTTTTTTTTGGTTTTGTTGTTGCTGTTGCTGTTGCTTAAGGCAAGGATTCAGGATAAGTGATTATGTTCCCAGGGGAAACAAGAGTATAAAGAGGAAGATAGACAGCTGTAGATTTAGAAGCCATGAAGGATTTGACCTGAGACAAAGTCCTAGCCTTAGCCTAGTAATGGAGTGGGTGCTGGCATTTCAGGTCCACCTCATTTGTATCCCCTGGAGAAGAGGAAGCTGGGCATTCACACTCCTACTCAAAGGATCTGGTTGGTGAGTGCCACTCTACCAAACTGTCCCTACAGCATCTTGTGCACACTGTGCATGTTGGTATAGTAGTAAGAACAGTCTTTGAGCAGGCATTTGAAGACATTGTCAGGTCAGAAACTCTAGACTTTGAAAAATTGGGATGAAGAATAGAAGGTGGCTATCACACCTGTGCGTAAATATCTCTTCCACCAAAACCTGCTATTGGGAGCAATAACTGACACACCTCTGAGAAGAAAATTGTCTGATTTCTTTAAGCTTATATTAATAGTTCAAAGTTACTCAACTTTGACAACATATATGCATTCTTAAAATATTTCTGGAAAACCTAATTTTTATAAAGCATGTTGTGTTTTAAATGTATTAAGAGGAACTCAATATTGAATGAAAAACTTGTGAAATACTTAGTAAAGTGAAGATGCTATAAATATTTAAACATATCAGTTTTGTCAATACATATCTCTATAGCTCTGCTATTATCATCAACAAATCTGTTTCAAGTGCCTCTCAGTTAATGAAGAACTGTTGTTGGGACTGTAAAAATAAAATCTTAGATACATTTTCTGATTTGAAGGGTTCATAGGCTGCAGTCTACAGGATCTTTGGTTAAGTCATTTAATACGGCTGAGCCTTTGTTATTCTTTCTCTGACATATACCAAGTTCTACTTTTAAATACTTTTTTTTTGGTGGTAATCCCTTGCTGACTGATATTTTCAATACGCTTATGGAAATTTGATTCCTAGCCTTTAGTCTGTTCTATTGATAAGAATGGAGTGAGCAGCTGTAGAGGTCAAGATAGAACTTTGTTAGTGCTTTTGTGAATGAAATTGGCCATGTAACTATAACAATGTTAAGAGACACCAAGGACATGATATAAATAAGAAATCAAACAGGAGTAATACTAGCAAAGTCACATCCATGGAACTTGTAAAGAGATGGTGGAAGATATCAGCCTTTCAAAGACCCAGTGGGCTGACTGGAGCCCATATGCACAAGTCAAGTCCTAACTACAAGTTACCATCCCCAAGAGCTTGTCTGCAAGAAGATATAAGGATAGGTGGAATATCTGACTTGGCTGACAAATTTCACAGTTGAATATAAAAAGTTCTCATTCTGGGAGTAGGTCTGTGGGTAGTGAACATGGAGAGTAGGAGCTTTGTTTTCTAAGGGGCTCTCGATCTCAAGGCATAATGTCAAGTTTGCAATCTATCGGGGGAAGTGGCCTGAGCCTTGTTCAACTCACCAGGAGAATCCAGACTGTGGCTTAGCAAGTAGTCAGCATCATTTTCTTTCAAACACCTATTATATTTCAAATGTATTAAGTTCTGCAATATTTTTAAGATTGTTGGGAGTACCTTTAGCTACAGCCACATATGAGGTTCACAGTGTGAACTGCCAATCGGATTAAGAAAGTGATGACCCATTCTGACGACGAGTTTGAATTCAGACAGTTGTTTGAGGAGCTGCTGATCTCCAAAGCAGAACCATAGGAATGCTCCCATCTGCCCTTAGCCCTGAAATCTTTTGTTCACTGCTGTCTGGTAATTTGATTCTTGGCTTTGTATTTCTTCTTAATGGAGGCATGGAAATAGTCCTCTGCTCACAAGTTCAGCCAAACATCACTGAAACAACTTCAGTTTAAGATAACTGAGCATATGATTCTGATACTCAAATATCTCCTCTTTCTTCATTACATCTAGAATCGGTTTCCTTTTGGCTTTTTGGTCACCATGACATCCCTCCAGGCTAGTGTACAGGCATACTTGCACAGTGTGCAATTCCACTATCTATGGATTTTAATTTTTATCAACTCACCAAGACTCACTCTGCCTAAGACCTAATCAAGACCTAGATCTATACTTTTGTAACCCAAGAGCTGCAGAATCACCTTGGAAAACCTTTAAATAATTATTTTTGTATAATCCAAGCCTGCCATTAAGTGAGGCTCACACCTGAAAATACTTTAAGAAGAGACTCATAATCCATTCCAATTTCATTAATATGAAAGCCCCATTGCACTCAGGTGTTGAATGAGGGCACAGTAGAGGATTTATACTATGTACCATGCCATAGTCTACTTTCTTCATCTACATATTTTCTCATTGCCTGCTGCGTGTTCCTTTCTATAGAGACAAGAAATGATGCACTAAATTGTCCTTGTAGGAAAGGATAGGAAAGTATAAAAGACTCACATTGTAATAGAGTGTCAGTGAGGGGAATAAATAGGTAAGCAAACAGAGAGAGGGTAGAGGAAAGACACTGTTACTAACATATTGATCCTACAGACTGGGTATCAAGAATCACAGATAAACATGAAAGGACAGATCCAATATATTGTTTGGAGCTAGGAAGTCCTTCAGAACGCCAAAACAAAAACAAAAACAAATAAACAAACTAGTTAAAGCAAGAAATAAGTTAAAGCATATAGATGGACAAGTTGGAAATTTTCCATCTTGTATATTGAGTATCATATATTCATACTTGGAAATTCAGATACAGTAATAAGTTATATAGTTTATTCTTCAGAGACAATTCATCTAGAACTATGCAGGAACTCATTTTAAGAGTGATTTCTTCTTCTGGTGATACTAAAGGCGCTGAGGAATAAAATAGCCATCTGTGTTTTCATTATAAGCCCTATGATATTTATTTATTTATTTATTTACTTACTTACTTACTTATTTATTTATTTCCCTGAGAGCATTTGTGAAATTTTCAAAATGGAAAAAGCATTTATACTTTTTCAAAGGCAATTATTAAATTTGGTAGAAGGTTCCTGTCCTAAAATACAGATTTTTTTCCATTTTAATGAGAATGAAATATATTTTAATGTTGTAGTTAGATATTAAGTGGCATAGGCCAATTTGGACAGAGAGGTTTAAGCAGCAAATCTTGAAGAGATAGTCTATGTAAGAACTGTTTTCAGTGTAAATTAGATCATTTGAAAATATTTAGTGTCTAAAGGCCAGTACATCATTTGAGAATCAGTGTCCTAAATAGTCCTAAATGGTCCCAGCAGGGTCCATCTCAGCCAAAAATAATCTCTATTCCACTTGCATATTCCCTGTGGGCGGTAGGCCATGCCCTCTCTCTGCACTTCTTCTTTGCTTTCCTCTTGATGGGTTCACCTTGTAGGCAGTCTTGCTCTTGTTTGTTTGTTCTCTGATTCTTTCTTCTTTTTTCTCTTTTTACAAAGTTCAAGTCATCCTTTTCTTAACACCCACATCACAGTGTCAATATATATTTTAAATTATGTGTCTGATTGAGTCAACAATTTGCAAGTCCTTGCTTTTCAGTTCCAGAAGTAGCTCAGTGCACCATTTTCATGTTTGTTGTTAAAAGAACGAGCAAAAGAAGTTAAAAATAAAAGAACAGCAAAGATGTGCGTGAAGAAAGGAAAAAAATCAGAGCCCCATCTCAGATGCTTTTTACATAAATAGATCTTGTGTCGTTTCCCCCATTGTGTCCTTGATCCTTGGTGGAACGGAGCCATCCTGAAGAACCCTGCTCAGCTAGGGCATGGTGAACTCAAACCACGCATGCACAGCTACGCTATCTCTCTGACCCGAATGCCTCTCTCTCAAAGTGGGTAGCCGTGGAAAGGCTCCAGTGTGAAGAATTCTAAAGACCATCTAAGCAAATCTTTACCAGGAGCAAGCAGGCTAAGCAGACCTTTGGTAAGCATCTAGAAATAGAGCTGGCCTTTCAAGAAGATGTACTCTAAAGCATACTGCAGAGTGCACACCACCTGAACACAGAACAGAACCGAAAAAGGGGTAGGGAGGGACTTTAGGGACAGTACAGTGCTTGCAGGTACATGAGCGTTCTGAAGCACAGAAGTTCTGGAAAGCCCTCTGTGCCTGTGTATTGGAGAGAAAACTGTGAAAAACCATTATATTCCCAACACATCTAAATGTGGGTATTAGATATGAAGAGAAACTTCAAAAACTTGACTTAGAGCCTGTTTTTTCCTTTCAGCTGTACAGTGTCTTTGGGTAGTTACAGGATATTCATTACCCTTTGAATCAACGTATGGCCGTGGATCATCTGATGTGCATTAGGGTCCATGCTAGACACTGAGGATGAACAGTAAACAAACATGTCTATGGTTCCTGCTACTGGGAAAGAAGTATGCTCAATACGCTGCCATGCTGTTAAATACAGTGGGGACGTGGTCTCAGAAAAACAAATTTTGTCATCTTGCCAACCTCCCAAAGTACATGTAGGGCCAATTCAGATGATATAGCCTCCTATACATTTAGGCTACACAGTGTCTGCATGTCATATAATCTACAGCTCCAGGATCTGCACTGAACACAACACGATGAAATCAAGCACAAGAAAAAAATGATGCAATCAAGGGGTTCAGTAAACACCAGATGTATGAGGCTGCTGCTAGCATATGGTGCACGTTTTTACAGTAAACATTTTTTATAGGTAAAAGGTATGTATTCTAAAATAATCACAGGATGCATAGTAAATACATAAGTCAATAGCATGACTGTTGATCATTATTACAAGTATTCCTTATGGTACATAAATGCATGTGCTACTTTTGTGTCTAGCTGACAGTGCAATAGGTTTCTTTGCACCAGCATTCAGGTAACTAATGTGTTGTGCCACGGTAGTTCGCTGGCTATAACATCATTAGGTGACAGGGATTCTTCAGCCTTTTAGAATGGTATGGGAGCATCACTGTACATGTGGTCACAGTCACACATGGGAATAACTTGGAACAGTCACCTTTCAAAAGAGTGTTCCCTGGCATGTACTACGGACTTCTAACCTGACTGTAGAAGTCAAGGGACTGTCCTTAGAGGAAAGGTAATTTAATAGAGTTCTGCCGAAATAGTAAAAGCTAAATGTGTCTGAAGTTAGTTTTGGAGTGGAATCATGAGGTAGAAACCATGTTTTACACAGAAAAAAAAGCGTGTTTGAGCATTTTGTGTAGGAAGAAATGGATACTTAGAAATTGTCAATGATATCTGGCAGAGATCAGAGGTAAAGTGGGATACAATGAGCACATTTTTCATTAACTCATTCATGCTAAAAACTAAGGCAGGGCTCTAAGTAAACACGCCAACGTATCATTATTTACATGTGGTATATTTACTAAAATTAATGAATCGAGTTGTTTTTCTGAATTTCTGTGTCTGTAAGCTCAAAAGAAGCAACACATTCATCTAATAAAGTGTGCTTTATATGAGTTCCTTTCTGTCAGCTCAATGCGTGTCAAGCTTGTTATCCGAGGGAGAATTCCTTGAAGCATCTCTCTGTTGTTGCTAACTACTTTTATTAAGACAACGATCCCATGACTTAAATGGTAAAGCGCGATTGCGTTTTTCAGGTAAATGAGAAACCCACATTCAATAGCTACAGTGACTATGCTTCATCACCTAACCAGACACATCAAGGAATCAGAGCCACGTGCACTAGCTCACCCATGGAATCCCTGCATGGGAAGGTTGAGACAGGAGGACCCCCAGTTGGAACACCTTGTTTCAAATTAATGATGATGATGATGATAAAACAGTCTTTTGAAAACACAATACTCATAATACTGGCTAATGGGTCCTTTTCAGACTAGAATTTTAGATTATAACTTTCACTTTCAAAGTACTAGAACTGATAGTTGCAAAGTATTTGCCACAGAAACATAAGGAACTAAGTTCAACTCCGCCCCCACCCCCAACCAGAACATAGGTCAAAAAGTCAGGTAAGGTGGTGTGATTATAATCTCAGTTCTGGCAAGGCAGAGACAGAAGGATCTTGTACTTACTATCAGCAACCCCAAGGCCAGGGTGGGAAGGTTGATAACTTGTCTTTAAACATGCACATGTACTCACATGTACACAGTTGCACACATGCACACACACATACATAAAAAGTGCACCCCTGTGCACACGAACACCTTTACACACTTAACCGTGGGGCCCAATATGACAGCCAGCTGGAGAGCGTTTATTGCTGAGACTCTGACATCCTACTTAGGGTCATTAGAAATGGGAAACATACAATCTGGAGGTCAGGTTCCCTAATATTTGGACGCGCTATTCTGGATCTTTAAAGATCCGGGGTTCTGATTATGGTACTACGTTCTATGGCTGATTTTAGAAAACATGCTTCCTCCCCTTGCTTCCGAACCAGAAATTGTCATCAGTAATGACTGATTTCAATACAAAGTGAGATTCTGTTCATAGATGTCCTGAGTCAGAGGTTGACTCTCTGGTGCCAGCTGTGAGCTCAGGGCTAGCTCTCCATAGCCAAGTACAGTAGCGTGAGGTATTCCACCCTGCCTGACCTAGCAATCTCACCATCATCTTTGTGGGTGTGATAGTTAGCCTGAAGCAGACATTTCTGTTGTTCCTAGTCAGTTCCTTGGATGGAAATTCCCACAGGCAGAAAACAATCCCTTTTCTTTTGGAGTGTGGATGCTTGCTTCTTAGACACCTTATCAGATGCCAGTGGGTTCTCAAGCCAGAGGACAGACTGTTGGTTCTAATCTGCTATGAGACTGCACAGAACTCCATG
The DNA here is from genome assembly GCF_964271855.1 of Acomys minous. NCBI lineage: Eukaryota > Metazoa > Chordata > Mammalia > Rodentia > Muridae > Acomys > Acomys minous. The sequence goes on from NC_140500.1 coordinate 45,738,239, forward strand.
CACCTTGCAGATAACTGCCTTTATTTTTTCCATACAGAATGCCTGTAGAACAGAGTGTTTCTTTTCATGAGAATTTTCTCACTAGATATTACTAAGTAGGGGCTATAAAAAGACAATTGTTTTTCTGAAACAGGGAAACTGAGGATTCCCATTCTAGCTGCCCCTTGACATCTCTTTTTCATTGTGACCTTGGATTATTTAGCTCTTCCGCACTGGAACATCTTATGCAAAGTGAGAAATCTGCCACTTTTATGAGCAGGCTGCACATTCCTAACTAACGCTCCAGTCTGCACCTTTCCCTTTATCTGAGAATTAAAGTCAATGAAAATATTTCATTATTAATAATCTAATTCTCTTTGGATCCTTGATTAATACCATTTTGATATGAGCTTTCCAAAATTGGGTCATATTCTGTATAAATTTTTGAAGGTAGAAGCTATATACAAATAGATAAATTTGAGTTAAAACCAATTCTCTTTGAGGAAGATCTAAAATGGATGTAATGCCTTTTGTATTAAAGATGAAGTAGCTGATTGCTCTGTAGCTCATCTTCAAAACTACTCCTGAATTGTGACTTTTAGCACTTTCTTCTCATTAGTGGTGAAATGACTGTTTTCATAGTTTTAAAATTTTCAATAATGTGCAACATCGGGCAATCATTTTGAAAATTTTATTATTATTATTATTATTTTATGTTTATGTGTGTGTGTGTGTGTGTGTGTGTGTGTGTGAGCCTGAGTTTATGTCTGTGTGCCATGTGTAGGTAACAACGGAGGCCAGAAAAGAACATTGGATGCCTCAGAACTGGAGTTACAGATGCTTGTGAGCTGCCACGTGGTGTTGAGAATCGAGCCCAGGTCCTCTGTAAGAATACCTGGTGCTCGCCACTGCTGCATCATGTCTGCAGCCCTCAGAATCAGGAAATCCTTGATTCTTTTCTTCCTTCTTTGCCCACTGTAAGCAAAAGTTATGTTGAAGTGTGTCTGTACACATGGTCAAAACAGAGCACTTAAGAAAAAGAAATATTTTGGGGATGGGGTTGGGGGGACAGGTCTTGGTGAGGATTCTTTTTCCTGAAACACTGGACTGTACCAGGAAGTAGTTCTCCTCCTCCTCCTCCTTGTCCTCCTCCTCCTCCTCCTCCTCCTCCTCCTCCTCCTCCTCTTCTTCTTCTTCTTCTTCTTCTTCACAAGGCTGTGAGCAAGCTTAATGTGAACAAATCCATTCAGCAAATCTTAGATGGTCGCTTTCTTGTGGCTCCCCTATTTGTGCATTTAAACTTTGCAACCCATCTTCCTGCCAAACAGAAACATGTAAGTAACCTCTAATGCAGGCTGTTGGGGAAGGCATCGAAAGCCTCCGAAAGTGCCATAGTTTCAGCCCTGAGCTCCGAGCTACCCTTCCCCTCCTGCGTTTTCCAGTTAACATGCACACAGCTGTTCATGGCATGTAATCAACTGATTGTTACACAAGCATTTTCTGAAGCTATGACAATCTCAGATTTATGAGGTCAAGAAGTGCAGACTTAATCCATTCAATAGCTGCAATTTATCGTCTGATTATAATTGTATACACAAACAGACGAATGATTTAGATGACACAGTGTAAAGATGAAATCCGTTTATTTTAAAAGGGTTTCTAACCTTTAAAATATGTTGCCACGAACACCTTTCAATGTCCGCTTTTAACAACACAATTATTATTGTCTTATTGATCAGGGTTTTATTAGGGATTTGACACTTATATTTCATGCTAATCGAAAAAGGTGTAATTTTTCTGCACGATTTTAACAAGAATATGACTGTAATTAATTATATCACTATTATGTTTTCAGTCTCTTGAAAGAAGTGCTTAATTTATCACACATGTCTCCCATGCATATGGGAACTGCTTTTAAAAAGACAAGGTGCGTGATCCTTAGAGATGACAGGATATGACATGGGAACTGTATTTATAGATTCTGCCACCATGCTGACCTGGCTTAACAGTGACAGTTCTCCTGGAATGAGATTGTACATTAGCAACTTAGCAAGCCTGGGTGGCACCCAACACGACCATCCTCTGGTCTAATAATGGTAATTAGTGGTCATTTCCTAATGCCTCCATAGATCAAGGAAACAACCTGCAGACAGGGCCAAAGTGGTTGGATTACATAGTGATATACATTTCAGATTTTTCCCCCCAGTTGCAGGTTTAGCCAATGACTAACTGCTGTATCAGTTTGGTTGGCTATCAATGACAGTTTTATTTTTTTTAATACATCAGTAAGTGTAAACTTGGCATGTGCTATAAAACCCATGTGATCACAAACATGCATATGTCTACATTTACAATGATTTCAAGGATATTATTATTATTACTACTACTACTACTACTACTATTATTTTGAGACAGGCAGGCCTCAAAGAAAGGGATTCCCTGTGTAGCAATGGAGGATCTCAAACTTCTGCCCTACCTGCCTCTGTTTTTTGAGTGCTAGGATTGGGTCAACACACTGAGTCTTATGTGTCACTGGGGATCGACTCCCAGGCAGCACGCACACTAGGTGTTCGCTGCACTGGCAGCCCCACATCCATCTCCGTACTGTTCTAAAATACTGTGGACCTATTACTAAAGAAAATCAGAACTTTGCCGACAGTGTTGTTACTTGTTCCAATCAGAACTGTACAGCTAATTTATATGAGATCCTAATAAAGCCTAGTTTTGTCTTGTTCAATTTTTATACATTGTTCAATAGCAGACTTATTAAGTCACATAAATTTTCACCGTACTTTCCATACTACTTGCATATGTGAATTAAATTTCATTATATACTGCTATTCTATATCTATATCATTATGTAGCCTCTATTATATTAATCCATAAATTATAATTAATACATTTAATTTGACACATTGAGTATTCAGATACCTGGCCTTTATGTATTCTAAAAAATCTTACATATTATAGAGTTTGATCTACTGCTATGTCCAGGTCCTAAGTTTTCAACAGGACGCTGGTTGATAATTTCTGTAAGGAAATGTGGACCTAAGAAACTAAATGAAGGAATTAAATATTTAAAAGAACTTATAAACATAAAATTTTATACCGAACACACTGTAGGATGGCTGGAAAAGTGTATCGTATATTACAAGACGGCGAGTGAAGCAAAATCAATAGTGGAATTGGTACTGTGTTCTTCTGTAATTAAACAGTCAGGCCCACTTGCTTTGTGTGTGTGTGTGTGTGTGTGTGTGTGTGTGTGTGTGTGTTATAGTGTTTCAAATAGCACAACGCCAGCTGAAAAATACAAGCTAAGAGATTTTCTTTCTTCTCTGAAAGAATTCAATCAATATTATCATGATTAATATACCTTTATCTGCAATACAACAACAGGAGGAAAACATCATGGTGAAAGATGAGCCTGTCCTATAGGTACATAAACACAATGCAAACCTATCTTCTGGACAGGAAACCTGCTTTCCTTAGCTGCCCACAGCTTTGTAGTAAGTTCCAAGTAAGGCACACCCAGACTGCTGCTTCTGTGTTAGGCGCGAGGTTTCTTGAAATTTGTTTGGTCATTAGGAGATAGGGTCTCTCTCTATGTTGCCCTTGCTGTCTTAGAACTCTCCATGAGGACCAGTCTGGTCTTGAACTCACAGAGACACACTGTCTCTGCCTCCCAAGTGCTTTGCTATCACTTACTTAAACTTTTAGACATTCAACACCCCCCACCCAATTTTGTCCCTGCCTTTCTAGTTTTAAGAGCGCTGGGCAAGTGAGCTTTAAAAACACTGGTAGTACACTCTTGACCTCTAAAATTTTGTGAAATGCTGGCAGCTTCTTTCACCTTTGCAGTCATGGGTATTTTCTGAGCCTATAGGCCAGCAGTTCTCAGCCTGTGGGTCATGACCTCTTTGTGGGTACCATATCAGCTATTTACAGCATGGTTCATAACAGTAGCAAAGTTACAGTTAGGAAATAGCAATGAAATAATTATGGTTGGGGGTCACCACCACATGAAGAATTGCATTAAAGGGCTTTAGCATTAGGAAGGCTGAGAACCACTGCTCTACGCCTTTCCGCATATTCCTGTCCTCAGAGCTGTAGTCGGAGGAGGAATCTTTAAGAGAAAAGTCCAGAGCTCTGCAGTGTGGAAGTGTCATGGTGGAACAAAACAGAAACAGCAGGATAGACAGCCACTGAAAGGGGTCTCCTTGAGATTTATATGACATGTTCTGGGTGTGGCTCACTGGGGGGGTGCGGATTCTACTGAGGTCAGGGTGGAAGGATTTGGTAACTGGAAGGATAGCGTTCCACACCAAGGAACAGCCACTGCATGGGAACTGTAGAAGCTGTCTGGTGGGTAGGAGAATCAGTGCTGAGCCTTCAGACAAGTCAGGGCAGAGGAGATGTGAAGAAATGAGAATGAGACAGTTACGGAACGTCCCCTCTCTCCTCCTCGATATGGAGGTGAGCTGTTGCAGGGTGCACGCAGAAGGCACGAGTTCATCTAGCAGGAGGACTCAGGAGGACCACTTTGAGAGAATGCTGTCTTGGGTACAAGCTGTCAGGAGAGCTCTAGAGAAATGATCGCAGCAGTCTAGAGGAAGGGAGGACGCCCAAATGCAGGATATGTTCATTAGCATTAGATACCCCTCCTGGATTTAAAGCAGCAGGCTTCTTAATTGTTTACACATACCAAAATGCTTTTCTTGTGTAAAACTAATTAGAAGTCAGAAGCCATTTAGAGTCACATTCATATTTTCCTCTTAGGCTCTAATGCTGAAAAAACAACTCCCTTAAAAATCCCAATTCACTCAAAAACTCACAGTTTCCCTTTCCCCTCCACCTGATGAAAATTATTGCTCTCATGTTATTCTTGTTTTATTATTTGAAAAGAACATTGCTGTAATTTAAATATTATTTATTGATTATTTCCTTATTATCTCTGAGCCTTCACGTTCTTTGGAGAACTGTTATTTAAATAGATCTACAAGCAAAGAGTTGTTTTATGACATTTTGTCCCCTCCTTCACCGAGCATTTCTAGGACATGTTATGGCTTGAGTGCTGTGCTTGGAAGATGGGGGATAATATACCTGGATTATTAAAAGGAACAACTCCCCTTTCTTTAGTATTTTATCCCGGTTCACCCAGGAAGGTCTCTTGGGTCTCTGTTGGTAGCAGGAGTCCTTTCAAGCCCATACAAAGCACTCCTCGTGGATTCCCATAACAGAAACCAATTCCTGTCCTTATTACCTAGTACAAGTGTCTCTCCTTCCTAAAAAGGCGAAAGGAGCAGTGCCCAGCCTGCTCCACGAGCGTAGCCACCAGTGCTGTGACTGGCAGCATAGGCAGGCATCGGACTCTCAGATACTCTCTCTAAGAGCTAACTTTCCAGCCCTGCCCAAGGCATTGCTTAGGGATTCACAGCCTGAAGCAAGTTGGGGAAGAAAATGGACTATTTTAGTCTCATGCAAACTCTTCCAATAAAGACTGTAAGGGAAAACTGAAGTAGGAACACAACTGTGCACACACACACACACACACACACACACACGCATGCGTGTGCACATACATAAATACACACAAACAGACACAAATAGACACACAGAAGAAAAAGAAAGGAAGGAAGGAAGAAAGGAAGGAAGGAAGAAGGAAGGAAGGAAAGAAAGAAAGAAAGAAAGAAAGAAAGAAAGGAGGGAAGGAAGGAAGGAAGGAAACAGTGCCCCTACTTCAGAGGGTGTTTCCCATAGTATGGAAGTTAACCATTGCCAATTTCTTGAGCTTCTCAGACAGGCTGATGGTGTCATCAACAAAGATGCACTATAAAAGATGAGTACACTGAAAACAAACTGATTAGTGGTCTACTACTTAATTTCAGTGTTTTTTCCTTTCCATTGCTGTTATGCTTTCTTGTAATACTTTATAAAATAATTAATTCTGTACAACTCTTAACAGTCCCCAAGCAGTATTTACAAGACAATATTGAGCTGCTTATCAGCATTTGGCCACGTACTAATGCAAGTGGGTCCCGCCTAACATCCATCTTGGTAAGGTAGAAAACTAAAACAACAAAAAGACGGTGCCTGGAACTTCATTGAAAATGTAGTTTCTGGATCCAGGGAGATGGCTCAGCAAGAAAGGATATTTATTACCAAGTATGCCAACCTGAGTTTGAGTCCTAAAATCTCCATAGTAGAGAGAGAAAACCAATCCCTCCATATGTGCTCTGTGGCACAGGAGCAGTTGCATGCACCTCCCACAATAAATAAATGTTGCTCAAAACCACTTTGAGGTACAGTTTCTACGCATTAAAAGACACTCTAATGGAAAATTATTTTATTTATCTATCAAAATACTAATGGTATTCTTTATATAAGCAGAAAAATAAAATAGTAAATTCACATGGGAACATAAAATACCTGAAATAGCTAAAACAATCCTGAACAAATTTTGAAAGGTCAAAGGCATCACAACACCCAATTTCATGACATGCTACAGCATCGCAGTAACTAGATTTAACAAGAGTCCTAGTAGCCTGGTGTTGGTATAAACGCTGCAAATGGATCAGAAGCAGCAAATGGTTCCGTGGAGAGATGAACAGAAGATTCCAGAAAATTACCCAGACAGGTGCAGTCAGTCTCAAGTCCACACACGGCACAAGGACAGCTGCATCACCAAACAGCTCTGGAGATCTGGACAACCAGGCATTCGTGTGGAAGAGGTGGAGACTTAAGTGCAATTTCTCCCACCACACAAAATGGATGGAAGATTTAGATTAAACCTAAGATTGTAGATACCGAGATTAAAGGAGGAAAAGAGACAGAAAATACCTCAAGACGGGGTTGGGATCCACATTGATGTTCTAGATTGGACTGAAAATGCACAGCAAATCAAACACTGAAGAACAGGACTATATTAAATTAGAAGCAGTCTGCAAAGCCTAGGAGCCAGGCAGTAGAGTAAGTCAGACACAATCTGCAGAGTGAGGGAGAATGCGTACCCCTTACTCATCTGACAGAGAGTTAATGTCTAAAATCTAGAAGAAAATGTCAAAACTCACTAACAAAAACTACACCAGATATTTAAAAATGGATAAAAGATATACACAACAGCTTTAAAGAGAAGAAATTGAAATGGTCAACGAATTTATGTATAAAGGTCTCAGTTAGCCTGCATTGCAATACAAGCACTTGAACCCTGCTGATGGGAACACATTTGTTCAGCCACTTAGACAAGGATAGAGAATCCCCAAGAAACATATTTGCTGTGTGCCCCAGTTATCCTACCTCTTGGAATGTGTTCAAAGGCAACGTTTGCTTCTGTACTATTCACATATAAAGCTCAGAAATGGTCAATAGCCATTAATAAAAAAAAAATCTGTCGTGCACACTGAAATGCCATTTTACAATAATAGTCTCTTAATCATAGTAGAATGGGTGCATGGTGGAGATCAAAACGCTAAGTGGAATAAGTCAGGCACAAGAAGAGAGACAACACCGTCTCTATTATATGTGTATCTTTTATAAAGAGCTATCTATAGGCAACTGAAGGCAGCTGGAAAGAGCACAGCAATTGGTTGGCCAGTGCCAACCATCAGCCCTAACAACATACATACAGGTAACATTATATGGGCTGAAGAGAGTATATTTAGTGTATATATATCTATATCTATATATATGCATATATATGCATACAATAACAATTAGTTAAAAAAAGAGGTAATCGATTTGAAGGAGAGTAGTCAGGGGTATATGGGAGGGCTTGGAAGGAGGAAAAAGAAGGGAGAATATTTGTAATTAAATTATAATCTCAAAAATAAAAATATGATGAAGAAAGTCAATGGAATCTCAACAGGAAAAGGCCTTATAGTGTGCTTCGCTTGTTTTAAAAGGGTGTCCCAAGTTTATAAAACATTCAAAGTAGTCACCAAAATATTGAAAGAGCAGACTTATACGATGGGTCTGATGGACTTCAAGTATTACTGGGAGGCCAAATCAGCGAACAGCCTGACGGGGGAGGCCAAATCAGCGAACAGCCTGACGGGGGAGTCCAGCCCGGAAGCAGACCCACATACGTACAGTCAGCTCAACTGCAAGCAGCAACAGCAAGAGACCAGACAAGGGAAAGACTTACATACAGACCACAGAAGTCAGGCCTTCAAGATGGAAGAAATCAGAATCTGAAGAACATAGTATGTGATCCATTCACACAAAACACAACTACAATCTACCTGTTACGACAGAAATCAGATAAAAGGTCATAAGAGGAACTGCTTATGAAGATGCACACGGGAACGTTCCATCCTTCATCTTCCTTGGACTGATCATTCTGTGGCTCTTTACAGGCCTCAAAAGCTGGCTGAGTCGAACATCTGAATCCTGTGTCGTGTTGTATTAACTGTGGCTCAACAGCAATCCCCAGCTGTGGATTCAAATATTCCCTTCTATAGAATTTGGATAGACCCTGTTAAAAAAAACAACAACAAAAACTGGCCACTTTGAGTCAGAGATGGAATATTTTATTTGTAATTGATTACTTTTACACATTTTGTACTGAGATTCACGCTGAATATCCCCAAAGAAAACCAGGTTCTCCTTAAAAATGTCAGGTGAGGATGTGTATAAAACGCATGTTCAGCTGATCCAATTGCCATCCAAACTAGACAGAAAGTGAGCTTCTGTAACAAATATTGTCACACTTTTACTAATACCGTTATCTTGGAAACTTAAACTCATAAATGAATTAGCCCTTTACTAAGGGATCCATTTTCACCAGCAAGAAAAACTGAAATTTAAACAGTTTGGCTTTTCTTTTCTCATCCAACTTATTTTATATTTTACAATTTTTACAAACTAAAAATAATTATATTATTTGATTCTTCTCTCTCCTCCCTCCAATCTCTCCCATGTGCATCACCCACCCCTGTTCTCTCTCCAGTTCATGGCACCTTTTAGAAAATATTGTTACACATACATATACATGCACATAAAATTGTAAATACAACCTGCTAAGTCTGTTTGATGGTGCATGTGCGTGCGTGTGTGTATGTGTGTGTGCGCGTGTGTGAGATTATGTGTGTGTGCATTTGCGTGTATGTGTGTGTACATGTGTACATGCATGTATGTGCATGTGTGCATGTGTGTATGTGCATTCATGCATGCACACATGTGTGCATGTATATATGTGCATGTACGTGTGTATGCATGTGTGTGCATGTGCATGCATATGTGTATGTGCATGTGTGTACATGTGCATGCGTGAGTGCGTGCGTGTGTGTATATGTGACTTCAGGCTGACCACTTGGTAACCAGTTATTGAAATCTTCCCTGAGAAGATTTATCCTTCCTCCTTCAGTGGTCATCAGTCGCTGTAGGTCTTTATGTATGGCTAGATTCTCCTGAGTCTTCCTCTTCTGTGCTAGCATGTCCACTGGTATTGACATTTTCCAAGCCTTATGTAGACAGAGAAATTGTTGCTATATCCTGTGTGAAAGACTCCATACATTTTTGTCATGTTTGTTTTTCTTTGAATTCTACATAGTGACTATCTGGTCCACATAATAAATAGTAACTTTGTGAGCCATCCACTCATTCAGAAGTCAGTAGCCTAATGGATATTTAGTGATCATTCAGTCATTGATTCATTGATTCATACATATCCAACCATGGAATACATAAACCACAATAATTTCTTGGGTGAAAAAAATAATTGAGCGAGAACTCAGGTAGTGAATAAAACAGACTATAATCTCTGTCAAGACCCTGGCAGAATTGTCTTGGAACTAAAACATAAAGATAAAAGATTCCGTTGAAATTCAAACTGTGTGGTGACTAAGGCACAAATTCAACATCGAATCCAATAACTTGCAGCAGCCAAATAATTGATGAGCACCACAGAGTGAAAGGTATTTTTAAAAACCTTGTCTGAGTTTGTGCCTAGTGGGTACTTTTGCCGGGCAGGGAGCAAGATACTTGCTTTACTATCTGTGCTGCCTCTCCGGTTTGCTCAGCAAAGGGTTCCCGACGCACACTTCCGTACCCTCCTGCCTATTCTCACTCAGGCCTCAAATTCCATTTCCCTTGCATGAGAACCTTTCCCAACTGCTCCTCCTCCACTCTCTATTAATTTGCTCCCCAGTCACAAGCTCTCATAAGAACTTGTAACTCTTAATTGAACTTCTCATAAATGTAATTAAATAACCAGAAATGGTATGATTTCTTTACTATATACCTGTTCCTCCCTCAATCCAAAGGTCATAGGACAGGGGCCATGCTTGTCCAGCCTGATGCAGTAACTACAGTCTCTGCCATTACGTCACTGTTAAATAATGGTTGAATGAATGAATGGAAGGTCCTCATGGGAGGGAGGGAAGGAGGGAGGGAGAGCTATTGATGGAAGTCCTTCACAGAATCTTAGATAACAAAAGAAGAGAAAACCACACCATTTTAAGCTAAAAATATCCCCATATTATGAATACCCTTTAACTGTGCTACTGATAATGATGCCGTTACAGCTGTTTGACTATGCTACTAAAGCTGCATTGAAATAAAGACATCATCCAATGATTTCAAAGCTGAGACTTCACACTTTATAGTCACCTCTGAGACCTTTGCACACTTGGGGGGAGATTCTCTGTGAGGTGTTACCACACTTGTACCTCCAGAAGATTTCCTTTCAGGTCTCTAACTTGGAAAATATGGAAGGAAAATACTGATGGATCTCACGGTTCCCTGCAAAACGTCAGGTTAACAGGGGCTGCGGACCTGGATGACCTAAACAAATGAATAGATCTGCCGTCAGGACAACTGGTGTTTGGAAGGTCAACTCTGGAATACAGGAAGTTCCACCAGCTACTGCTGACTTCAGCTTGTGTATCAGAAACTGCCAGATAGAGGGGTTTTCGAAGCCAGTATCATCAACGTGACCATAATTTAGGATTTACTACAGCAATCCAGTTGTGTGCTCATCTTAAATAAAGCGAAGTTTGAGTGGTCAGTGGAAGGGCCTTCTGAATAATTTACACTGTACTCAAACCCTCAAGGCCTCCATCACACATACATGGTACTTGAAGGAGAATGTTGGATCTCATAATCGTCTTGGGCTACCTCCAGAGAACTGATTTGGGAAAGTTTGGGTGTGGCCATGATGCAGATGTGAGAGCACTGGACCCATCACTCATAACCACTGTTCAGGTCACCTCTCCTGTCCCTAGTTCCACATGCATCCTTTCCTAACTGAATCCTCAATGGTGGCAAGAATTGTAGGCAGTGGACCTATGCTCAAGGTATAGAAATGAGGATGTCATTTCTTAAGATCTCTGTTCTGGGAACAGCTAAAGTCTCTGTTGTCATGGAAATGTCAATGGTACTGAAAGACCCTTAAGGAGACAGAGACTCAGAGAAGAGGAATAGAAAAAGTAAGGCAAAAATCTTGCATCCCTTTCCCTCTCGGGTCCAAGTTTAAGTGTTTCCTATCCCTTAGCTCAGGAGTCCTTGTGTGGGGCTAAGGGGTCGGAAGAACCTATCCTGGGGAAAGCCAACTCTCAAAATGCTGTACTGTTTATGGTTCCCCATCCAGAGTCCTGTTTCAACATCAAAGCAATGGTTTGCAATTCAATACTGAATCTATTAAAAGATCTGCTCTGTTGGGTGTAAGGAATTTGAGAAAGGAACTGATTTCAGCCAACACTGTTGGTCTCTTCACTATGAGGCAAATGGTTAGGCTCAAAGGCAACGTCAAGAACCAGCCTGGCGGATGACATAGGACAACAGGCTTAGCCAAGTTTATAATTATTTTTCCTCTCATTCCATGTTCAGCTAAAAAGACTCAATGCTACCATTTATGAAGTCTGTAAGAAATATCTGATAAGAACGTATCTCATATACTCCCTCTTCTGGACTTTTCCTTACAATCAACATTGCTTCTGTTATGTGATCAAAAGGAACCATAAATTTGTACCAACACAAGTTCCTGACAGTGTCAGTGAGCTAAACAGCCCTGGGCACAAATGATTTAAAAATAACGTAAGGAGTTATGCTTGACCACAGCGCTTCTTAGAGAGGTGTCCATTAAAGCAAGTTGGTGTGGTGACACTCAGGGTATGGCAGGCAGATTGTGAGTTTGAGGACTGCTTGGGCTGTCTAGAAAACCTTTTCTCAAATCACAAAGCAGTATCTTTTGTACTTGTAGCAGGTTTTTATGCACTAGTTTTAATACTGAAAATACTGTGTTTTATTTGAACTCGAATCCACAATTTTCATATGCTGTGAAGTCATAGAAAAGAATCCACAGCTCAAATGAGAGTGATATCCAATGTAAAAAAATTTGGAGTTTAACATGTTTTAGTTCAGTTGCTATTTTTCATCATTATTTGGAAAAATTACATGAGGTATGCTTAAAAGTTCAAGTCAGATACTTCAAATTTCCTAAATCACATTTAGAGAGCACTTGACCTACGGGTTGCTTTTGGTTTTATCTGCTTTTTATAACCTCAACATATTTCATATAGTAATATGTGGTTTTGGCCAAAGTAAAATGACTTTTGTACAAATGTGAAATTAATCTAGTCCAAAGGGAGTCAATCAATTAATTAACAAGTGAGTCAGTAAAACATTAAAATGTATTTAAAGGACATTTTCAATAACACACATGGCATTGAGAACGTTGACATTATTTGGGGTCATCTTATCTACATGACAAAAAGCAATTGTATCTCTCTGGACAGACAAATGTCAACGTTACGTACAAGACCCTGAAACTTAACTTTAGTCTTTCTAGAGACATCTAATCGGCTTAATAATAGGACACCACAACTGCACATATGGGTGGAATCTAGGTAACCCCAGACTAGGACGTTCTGCTAAACAATGCTGCACACCGGACACTGGGAGAAAACTTCAGATCTTTTCTGTTCATTTCTAAGTCATTGACAATTTTTCATGATACCGCCTTAGTCCAATCAATATACTGTTGTTGTTGTTGTTGTTGTTTTTTTTAAAGATACCTGTAAGAGTTCAATCATTTCTAGGTTTTACTGAAACACCTCACTCTCTAAATCTTGCCTTTCCTAAACACACTCATGCCTGTTTCTAAAAAGCCTTCTGCAATTAGGTCAGCTGAAGCCTATACTTTTAGACCTCCTGTTAGTTACAGAGGAAAAAAAATGTTAATTACTTAATGTAAAAATAAACCAGGAGAACATGTTTTTCTCGCTGATTGCCTGACTGTTTGCTGGTACTTACAGCTGAGAGGGAAATTAAATTATCATCACTGATTGGAAGTTCAGTGCTTGTTTTTATTTGGGAAGCAATCTAGAAATGGAGCTGCTTTAGGTAGCGAGGGAAGTGTGCTCCGTGCTTGAGTGCCCCGAGCCTACCCCAGGAAGCAGCACCCTCTAGAATCTAAATGCATAACACAACACTCTGTGGATCTGGTTTCTCCATGGAAAGGTGGAAGAGGGGTTGTCTTCAAAGCATGTTATCTGACTAAAAAGAAACCATCTGTTCCAGAAATTACTGGAACTACAGAAAAACGCACACAACACAAAGTACACCTGTGGTCTCCAGCTTGATAGGAACATCTCAGCCCCTTTCCTTTTCATTTTTCAATTTTAATTTGCTTTTGTAGTCTCTTTTTTTTATATCAACTATGTATTTATATAACTAATTTAGTGGATATTGGAGGCATAAATTTTATGCAAAAGCTTCCTATGTTAGATTTAAAAAAAACCATTATAAGTAGACGTGTCAATATTCTAAACAAAATATAAATTATTTACTAGTTATTATGAATGTGGTCTATTATAAATGTAATTTAACAAATATTATGTTAAGGTATGATTATGAATGACATAATCATATTATATGGCCCCACTGTATTTTAACTTCTTGTTGCATATTATTTTCAAAGTTAATTTTCAGTTGTTTTATGTCAAATTTCAGAAGACTAAGATCATTTGGTATTTTAAATATTTGGTTATTTACATAGATGTTACTAGAAGAAAAATCCTATATTAATTAAATTTCAAAAATATATTATTAAAAATATCTAAAATAAATCTTTGGCTTTATCTTCTCTCGCATTAAAGTTTTTGTAGTTAAACATTCACAGAATGAGAAAGGTTTAAGTTTTTTTTAGATCATTTGGAAAAACTGTTGTAGTACATTGTGAGGATCCTATTTGCTGTAGTGTGTTTAAGAGTTCTCCGCAGAGGTTAATATATGATTTGTTGTTTACATTTAAACACTGGTCAACATAAAAAAGAACTTAGGTAATAAGTGACAGGGCTGAAGACACAAAGAAACTCAGATTCAAATAACGGTATTTCAGGCTGACTGAGATTCCTATGGAGATACTAGTGAAAAATTAAAGGAAACCATTTAGGATAGGTAGACACTGTTTTCCCTATTTTATTCATCCGCACTTCCTTTGATATAATTTTTCATTCCTACAACATTATTCAAGACTCAAAGACGCTCTCTTTCTCCTTTGAAAATCAGAGTTCTTCAACAACAACAGCGTTTCAAAATCAGGTTTTGCCTTTTAGCGCAACAAACACAGGCTTCCTCTAAGCATCTTACACTGACTCTCCGTTATGTTAGTTATGTTATTTGTTGGGGGTGCATCTTATTTTAAATGGACCAGGCGTGAGTCAGTTCCATCTCCATTTTCACTGGTTTAAAATACCAGCGTAATTTATTTTAATCAATGTAGCCTTCAGCAATTTCAACCACCTTAAGGGGATGGGATGGAGCTCCCCGGAGAATAAGGAAAGTGGGTAGTGTGAATCACCTACATTTCTCATTTACCCATGCTAATTAAGACCAAGCATTTGAAAGTTACCATCTGAAGGAAAATTAAGCCAATTAACCCACTGATGAAGATAATTTTCAATATTCTATCAGGAGGCAAAAATCTTCACCAGCCCTTCCCATTCCTACTGTGGGGATGATTTTCTGACTGTCTCTTAGCATTGAGAACATAAATGAATGGCATGCTAGTTTGGTGCGTTCTAAATGCAACTTTTTATTTAGATTCTGATTTTCTGCCCTGCGGTTCAGTTTCTGATTGACTGGACCTGATTGAGACCTGATTAGATTTTCTTTGTAGATCCTGGAAATTTTTCTAGCCAGTCATTCAGGTGTGTGTGTGTGGTGGGGGAGGGGGGCTGGGTCCGTCTAGTATGATCTGGCTTTTCTTTTATTATTTTTTATTTTTATTTATTTTTCATTTTTTGACCTGGCTTTTCTAAGTCAAGTAAATCATGGGCACTTTATTAGGAAGAAAATTAACTTGGCACTATTAACTGCCAAACAATTCTAGCTCTGATTAAATGTACTCTCTTCAGAACGAAAGATGTTTTTCAGATCTTCCACTTCTCTTGGACTGTAGCACCTGTTGCCTTTTGTCTTTTAGTGTTTTGTGGTATTTGTTTGTTTTTTTCCTTATTGTGCCTGGAATCAGTTCATTATTGCTAGCATAAAACACAAAGACACTTTCTTTTCTTTCTTTCTTTCTTTAAAATTTTTTTTTATTTTGGTTTTTCAAGTCGGGGTTTCTCTGTGTAGCTGTCATGGACTCGCTTTCTAGACGAGGCTGACCTTGAACTCACAGAGATCCTCCTGCCTCTGCCTCCCTGAGTTCTGGGAATGCCTTGCTTCAACTCATTTCTTCTAATATAAGCAGTTCAAATTACTGGTCTTGTTTCTAAAGGAGATAAATATATTCAGTTTCAAAAATCAAAACCTGAAGCCTTTTAGACATGAGAATTGTAATTATTACTTAGCTAAATGTTTTAATACTGCTCGTGATTCAGACTGCAGTAAGCTGGCTGGCACAGAATAAATTAAAATCAGACTCTCATCTTCTCACATCTGCTCCTGTTCACGCTCTTAACTTCATCCACATAAGGCTTTGGAATTTATGTTCCTTTCCAGGTTCTCTGTCACTGAACCCCCAGCACACCCCAAGGGCTTGCCTGTTTCCAACTTAAATATCCTAGGGGGAAATAACAGAATCTTTCTTGAGGTGGAGACTCAGCTTCCCAGTTCTATCCAAGTTTTTCCCCAACGTCGTGTATCTTATTTCTAAAATCCCACCGTCCCAAACTGTCCTCAGTACAAGCACAGATCCCTCATCTTCTTCTGAGTCTTCTTGATGGTACAGGCAGGACTCACCATTATGTCATTTTTTTTAAAATCACAAATCTCATTTTCATTTAATAATTTTATCTGATTGCGATTTTTGTCTCACTTTTTTTTTAAATTAAGAAAATAATCCAACTGGAATCTATCTACCTCAGTGGTATCTGAAGAGCTGTTAGGAAAACTCTTTTTGTTTGTTTGTTTGTTTGTTTGTTTGTTTAAATTAAAAATTGTTAGATATCAATGAAAATAACTATATCTAATGCACTTACCATTAATGACACTTTATAAAAATAGGGCTTCCTTTTGTATTGATTCTTGGAAAATACAGCCTAGAAACCATTGCTGTCTCCCCTTTAGTTAGAGCATGATCATATCATGGCTCCACAAATCTCCCCTGCACTTCTAGAAACAACGTGTTCTTTTGCCTGGAAACACAATCCTTTTGCTTCAGTGAATGTAGAAATGGCTACATCATGGCTTTCCCAGCTTCAGCTGAAGGAGCTTCAGAGTGCTCAGTGGGGGCAACAGTGAATGCCCAGTCACTCCAATGTGAGGACTTGTTGGCAGCTAATGGTTGCTGGGGACCAGAAGCCATTGTCCTCAGTGCTGTAGCCATTAGTAAGTTATCCAAACTGCAGTGAAGAGCCAGCTTCCGCCCCCCTGCTTTTACAAGCAAGCCCAGTAATTAACCTGGGGAAGTCTCACACACACACACCCCCCCCACACACACAGTAAAACAGGAAGAGGACGGGTTTAAAAGAAGAAAGGCTTCAGCAGGAGGAGGATCAAAATATATACATACAGGCATGAAGTTGCCAGGAGGAAAACACATTATCCATACTCATGAAGTGGTCAAGACACAAAGTTATTTAAAAATACAGAATATTAAACACAAAGTAAAAGGGACCAAGTTCCTAGGAGGACAGGCAGCACAGCCCAGTCTGCCAAGTACCAGTTTACAAGCTCTTAACTTACTTCAAACGCTTGCCCGAGGACTTAATAAAAAAAAATCACAATTGCAGATATCCACAGCCATGGTCTGAAACAACTGAGCACGCTCCCTGCTGTGTGTTTCCTGGAAATGCGCTGTGTTTTTGTGTTCTGTTGGCGGCCAGTCACTCAGAGGCTGGGACTCTCACCTTGGCAAGGACAGTTGAGGGCTGGAAAGGGACACAGCTGTGAGCCCCCCTGCAGCCAACATCCCTGACAGGCAGAGGGTGGATGCATGGGTTCCGAGTGAGAGGTGGGGGAGAGGGCCCTCAAATCCAACAGAGCGTATGTTTATTAATAAGACTACAAGGAGATGCTAGGCGCATCACTACTCCTCCAGAAAACCCTTCTGCTTTAGGGTACAGTGAGCATCACACCCTACAAGGTGTCTAAACATGGGGCTTGCACTGAGGCCTCCCTCTGTTTAAAAAAAAAAAAACGAGAGAAGAAGGTGCTGTTTAAATGAAGTTCCGTGTGTCTTTATCAGATTAGCTGGGAGTTACACTTGCAGCAGCCTCCACAGGCTGGACAGTAGGGCACCAACCAAGAGAAGATTCCCCTGCATGAACTGCATGGATTCCTTCAAGGCGTGCTGGGGTCACGCACGCACACATTTGCACACACGTGTGCGAGCACACACATACATACTTGCACGCTCACACACCACAGACTAAGTAAATAAATAAAGCAAGAAAGCTATGGATCAAACATGGATCCTGGATACTTATATCAAAGGGAAGCTAGGAAGTTACCTCACATAGGCATTGTCCTAGCGAGAAGACACAAAGTGACCCTTCAGGTTGACGTCTTAAGCCTTAAGTGAAGTCCATTCTAAAACGAGTCCTTTGTCACCATTACCTGGATCCATCATGGTCCGAGTAGACTGTCTAAGCCCAGTACCAGGTGAGTCTACAAAGCAAAGAAATACAGTCTGCCGAGGAACACATTCTTCTGATCAAAGGATTCTGGTCTCGGCTCCTGAGCAACACTGTTTTTGGGCTTCCCTTCTAACTGGCTGCTCGGCACTGTGAGTGGAACCGGATTCTGAAGATGGGTCCGGGCTGAGTTGAAACACAGCCTCACCCGATTATGGTACCTGTGATATGAGCAGAGAGGGGGGGCTAGGTTAGACTCTCTGATAGATCCTTTTTCTGCTTGTACACTGACTAGAGTCTCATTCTTAAATTCACAGCACTTGAGCACTGACTTATTTTGCTATATTAGTGGGGAAAAAATCCAGTGATATCCAATAACAACTATGTCCAATGGAAACATCAATGGGAAGATCAAAATATAAAACAGCGATTGTTTAGCACGGAGCATGGTGGCTCTTGCCTATAGTCCCAGCCACTCCCTAGGCTGAGTAGAGAGGAATCATTTGAGTCCACCATTCCCAGACTAGCCTGGGTAATATAGAGAGGCACCCATCCAAATCACCATCATATATTTAAAAGCCTAAAATATTTTGTATTAGGTAGGAACTTTTTCACAGGAAATCCCTATGAATAGCATCATATTTACAGTGGCTATTTTCCTAGTGAAAAAGCAAAACCCAGACCAAGATCTGTGCAACATATACAGAAAAACTGCTTCCTGTTGCATCTAGATTGCCTGGACGACAAAAGAAGGACAAATGCAGTGTAAAATACTGTAACTTTCACCATGCATCTGGAGTAACACGCTGCTGAGATATACAGTATTTACAGTTAGAAAGGAGTCCAGATTTGTCCCAATTAACCTTGTAACTAGATGTACCGCCGCGCTTATTAATGACAGTAATGAGATGCAGACTAGACAATGCATTAAACATCATTGGCATATAAATTAAATTCACATACAGTTTAAAAGGAATAGATACCTTTATGTACTGGACACGAAGGGAAATGATTAAGAAGCTATTTCATAAGAAAAAGCTAATTAGAAAGAAAATTCAATACTTTCTCTAGTGTTCATCTCCATCAATGTTGGAAACAAGTTTGACCACGAACTGAGAAATTGTTCCCATTGAAATTACTGTGCAAGGTATGAAATTAATTTTATGATTGTCCCAATGGAAGCTACAGGAGCCACAAATACTTATATGCCCATTATCATTTCTCTCTATATTGGCCTACATTTTAATTTGCTTAGGTTTCTATCTAAAGCTTATGAATAATTTAAAATACATCTTCCAGTGTCTCCACAGCAAAATAGAGATAGATAGGAGAGCCAGATAGTCACTTGCTGTACACAGAATCCAAACTCGACAGGAAGGGGGGAAAAAAGTGAAATGCACACTGGGAGATTGTTTCTAAAGGTCATTTGTAAGGCCATGTAATTAAAGGGCTCTCTATCCAACATTCAAAAACATGACTTGCTTGGTAGTTTTAATAATTAGCCAAAAGAATTGTAGGCAGGATAAAGGTGTTCTAGAATTCCTCTTTAGACATTTGTGTCCTAGACTTTAGAAGGAACATCTAACTAGGGTTGGTTTTTGTTTTTTTTTTTTCTCCTTTTAGAGCTAAGGAAAACTTAGGATTTTGATAAGGACACCGGCCTTTCCCATCAGCTCTAGGAAATATTGCCACAGGGAGAGGCAGAAAGCAAAAGCAGGTCTTTCTGGTTGTCACCAGCGCATCATTCTTGTTTTTCTCCCCCAGATCTTGTGAAAAACCCTGAACTACTTTGGAACAATAGCAGCCACAGAGAAGGAAGGGGAGTGCCACCCACCCACCCACCTATGTAACAAACACAAGTACAATGGTGTCGGAGCCACCATCAGAAATCAATCAAAGACACTTTGCTTTTGTGAGTTTTATTTTATTTTATTTTTAATTCACAGCAACTCAGAGAACCAAGGAGGAAAAAGCAAGCTTCTAAACAAAAAAAAAAAAAAAAAAAAAAGAAAGAAAAAAAGAAAAAAAAATGAAATTAGTAACAGCAGACCCATTGCCAAGGGCAACATGCATTTGACAGAAGACACGATGATGACAGATGAGTCCCCAATCTCAGTCTACATTTTGTCTACAAAATGAATTCATAATATCCTAAATATTACCAGCCACGCTGTGCTCACCTTTGTTCTACTGAGTGGAAGGGGGCTGTTAGCAGAAGTCAGCAGGGTGTAATTTCCTCCACTCCTCCCCCTGGCGGACCCCCCCCCCAATCTTCTAGTTGACAGTAATTGTTACAGCTTCTCTCCTCCTCTGCCGTCCTCATCGTCTCTTCTCTGGATTCAGGATATTTTCCTCCTCCTCCTCCTCCTTCTTCTGTGACAAAGTTTCATGTGTCTGGTTCTGTCTCTGGGACCATGCATTTTCCAATAATTTGAAAATACTCTTAACCGAGGACATTTTTAATTTTCAATTTTATTTTTTGTTATGAGAGAGAGAGAGAGAGAGAGAGAGAGAGAAAGGGGGGTACTTGTGTGCATGTGTGTATGTATATGTGTATATGTGTGCATGTGTGTGTTTGTGTGTGTGTGTAAACATGCCAGGGCATATAAGTGGAGGTCAGAGGTACAGTTTGTGGGAGCTGATTCTTTCCTTCCGCCACGTGGGTCCTGCGAATCAAATTCAGGTCTTGATGTCAAGCGCCTCGACCTATTGAGCAGCCCTTTGCCCTTACATTTCACACACGCGCACACACACACACACACACACACACACACACACACACACGCACATGCACAATATGCATTTGCACACACATGTGCATATACACACAGACATGCCTTTTTATAGACTTTAGTATCGATGATTTCATTTTTAGCATGACACATTAACAGAGCGTCTTTAGGAAAAAACCTACTTACTCACTTTATACCCGAGAACTTGAGATCCAGGAAGGTGACAATGACAGAACTACGTTACATTAAGTACCACATATTCACAAACATTTCTTAGTTGCATTTTTTTTCTGTCTAGATACAATTCTTTAAAATCAGGTGTTATTTTCACTAATTTATAGATATGGAAGTACAGGTTCAGAGAAGATGATTAATTCCCCCAAAGCCGCCCAGCAAATGACAGCCTTTCTCACTGAGGCACAACACCTTGCCACGGAGTTACCCTCAACTGTGACAGCAGTTACCTTTAAAAAGAAAAAATTCCCACTTTTATATTCCCCATCATCGTTTCTTCAATTCTTTATTATTTTTCTCAAACCCCAATAAATAAATAATAAGTTGAGTGAGGGGGGCTGTCTGATCAAACTACTGTGCCAACCAAGGACAATGCATGCAGTAAATCTAGACTCCCCTATCCTGATCTAGGCAATGGACAGCACATTCTCCACAGTTGTGTGGAGAGTGGAGATTGATTCTGACATGGACTCTGGTGCCCCCTATTTGACTACTTCCCCTTGGTGGGGAGGCCTGGTGGCACTCAGAGGAAGGGTAAGCAGGCTACCAGGATGAGACCTGATAGGCTGTGATCATATGGTGGGGGAGGAGGTCCCCTTCTGTCACAGGCCTAGGGGAGGGGAATAGGGAGACAGAGGGCGAGGGGAGGGAGGGGAGCAGGAAGATACAAGTGAGGGGATAATAATTGAGATGTAATCTGAATAAATTATCTAAAAAATAATAATCAGTTGAACGGAGGCAGTCATCTCACTGCATTTATGATCTCTAGAAGGTAGGAAGGAATGGGCCAGAGGTTGCTCACTACTCAACCCACTGGAGATGCTGAGATGACACCTGATAATATACTTTTTCATGCTTGTGGAAACCAGTGCCTCCCATGAGACTTTACAAAATGTCTAAAGGTGTTCAGAGGCTTTCCCATAAAACAAAATTATCTGAGCCCACGGTAAGGCAGAAACCAGGAAGCATTCTAGTGCATGGTTTCCAGGGCTATCCACGGAAAATGGCCAGATTTTCCTTCTCCCCTATTTCTTTGCCCGATAAGCTTCAGAAAAAATTTTCATAAAGAACCAGCTAGAAAACAGTATGGAGCCTTCACCTCCACTCTGTTTAGACCGACAGTGAAGGTGACAAAAGGGACAGTGAACAGAGGCAACTGCAGTCTGGTAAGGTGGCACTATTTGTTATTGAACCATCCGCCTCTAATTTTAGAAAGCTATGAACCTTCATTCCCTATTGTCCTTGCTTTAATTAATGCCTATTATTTCCCCTAAATAGTGCCCTCTTTTGAGATGCTATTTATACACACAATTTCTGAAAATACACAGGAATATGCACGGCAAGCAGAAGCCCCACCAAATGCTCCCTGAGATGTATTTGAGGCTCTTTTGTCTTGGGAACGTCTCCAGGACAAATCTGTGGCCATGCCTTCTTGAGGGAATTCTACCTTTCCATTCCTCTTTCCGTAGTCTTAATACATTTGATGTTGCATTTCCATTACTTCACATCTATTTTCTGCCTCTGCACTTAACTTAGCTTCTACGGGAGAGGCTGTCAAAGGGGCGCTCCTGGTGGGCGCTGATTTCCTCGTGCTTCTGTTCATGGTGACTTCGCGCAAGCGCACATGCTATTTGGCGTACCAAAAGCGGTGTCAGGAGATGTGGGGCAGAGCAATGAGCTGCTTTCACAGAGAAGTCCCCATAGGGATGTTCATGCAGATCACAGTGTTACCGAAACGACCGTGGGAGTAGCTTCCTTAGATGACAGACTAAAGATCAAATCCTAGGGCGGCCTCCTGAAGGATGCTGCCGCTGTCTATTTGTGGATGTGCTCAATTACAGACCTGGGAGGTTTTCTATGTTATCTCAATGTATTTGTTGTCTTGTTTCCTTTGACTTGCAGTTTTCTTCAGCTAGGAAAGAGAAGTTTTAAAAGGCCGAGTTGGGCCTAGACAGGATGGTGCATGCCTGTAACCCCAGCCCTAAGATGCTGAGGTGGGGATAAGCAACTCTTCCAAAAACCAAGAATGTTTTCTTTCTACAGTCACTAGGTTCTAAGAGAGACAAAGTGCTGTGCTAAGAACATCTTGACACAGTGTAGTCACTCCAGTTCCCAACTCCACCCAGTATGCCACCAACTACCTTGGGTTTAGGTGTTTGCACTAGGTACCTTGGCTCCTAATCTCGGTCCTGCCACAGCAGGGCCAGCACTTTGACATCAAAACACCAAAGTCAGTGCTGCACTGAAGCCCTATGGGTGTACCTTGTTTGCTTTGCTGACACCCTAATGGGAAGACACAAGGCATAACTCTATGTACCTTATCTTTCCAGCATCTGTTTCACAGCATCATTTATATGAACAAAGCAACTGCTTAGCAAACTGGCACAACCCTACAGACTCTAAAGCAAAACACTCTTGTGACTTGATCATCTCGCAGACACGTACTTTCCCCCAAATGTGAAGAAAAATGTAAGCATTTAGATGTTTCTTTCCTCTGTTTATTTTTTTTTCAGAGCCTCTTAATGACCAAATATTTGGTCAAGTGTACCCTGCATTAGAAAATATTACAAATGTAATTACAGGAAGGCCTCAGTGTTATGTGTTTAAAAAGAGATGGATGGATGGATGGTAGGTTTGACTTGACTGCTTTAATATATTACACTACACTTTTCTGTCGGATGCCTTCGGTGAGACAAGTCCATCATGGTAATATGTTTTTACATATTCAATTCGTGAAGTTTAACTGCTTCTTTTAATTTCACCAGTGCTGAATTAGTCCTTTAAAAGCTTCCCCTCATTAGCGCAAAAGGAAATTGAAAGGGAGAATGAACAGAATGGTTGTAAGATCATTAAAAATTATTCAGAACTGGGAGGAAGCGTCTGTCGAGCTTCTAAACACGCAAAGCCGTCATTGTTATGGATTTCATATGCACGTTTTCCCATCATTATAAAACACAGGGGGGAAAGCCTCTTATCTCTCTGTGTATACTTCCATTTCCAGTTAGTATAAGAGTCAAAACACTATGGTGTCTAGAAATAAACAAGAAGAAGATAGCATTGATTCTGCTCCTGCAAATGGACATGTTGAATATTTTCAACCAAGTAATGCTCCTGTGGGTGCAGGGACGTTCTAGATGGAGACACTCCTCCTGTAAATTGAAACTTCTATGCATCAGTCAACAATGGGTTCTCTTATTTAAAACTCTTACTGCTAGAAAGACTCCAGTCTCATCCACCTAAAACTAGCTGACAGAGAATGAAGCAATTCATGTGGAGTGAATCTTCCCACTGTGTGTCTTTTAACCTAGAAAGTTTTTTTGTGAATTGTGGATGGGCTTTTTGGAAGGCTGGGACTAGGCGTAACTGACAACATCGGTTTTACCCAACTTTCCTGTCATTTCCACTCCAGAAGTATGGAGAGGGGCACCCATTTCCCTCTTTTTATTGTTCTTTTATGTGCATGTGTGTCTGCGCACCATGTGAATGCCTGGTGCCTTCAGAGCATATTAGAGGGTTTTGGATCTCTGGGGACTGGAATTACAGAAAGTTATTAGCTGTTCTGTGAGTGCTGGGAATTGAACCCAGATCATTGGAAGAGCAGCTAGTATTCTTAAATCTTGAGTCATTTCTCCAGCCCCTGATGGTCATTCCTTAGGTGGTTGCTTTTGTTTTGTTTTGTTTTGTTTTGTTTTGTTTTGTTTTGTTTTGTTTGTGGCTTCTTGGGATTCTACATCTTCACTAAGTAATACATTCTAATAATCATGTTGTTTAAATTGTATTAGCACTGCAGAAACACCTGTACTACATCGATTTGAAGAGATTGTTTGTTGAAACAAAGTGATTTAAACAGTTTACTGTGTGTTCATGTATAGGGACATCATGTCACATCACTTTTATGGTACTTGAAATGAAGTCATGCCAAGTAGGCCTGGCTGACCAGTACTTTCCATGTAGCCCAAACTAGATTCAAAGTCACAGCCATCCTCCTACCTCAGTCTCTTGAGTCTGGGATTATAGACGTGCACTACAGAGCTTGGCTCATGCCCTCCCCCCTTTCTTGTACATATATGTTGTGTGTATATGTGTATGCTTGTTCATATGCATGTGGGTTCACATGGATGCATAAGTTTGGGAGGTCAGACATCAACATCAGATATTTTCAATTACCCTCCACTTTATTTACTGAGGCAGGGCCTCCCACATGACCTCAGAGGTCTCTACGTTGGCTGGTATCGTGAGCCCGCATGGTCCAGGGACCCTGTGCCTGCTCTCTCACACTAGGTTTACATGCTGGTTGCCATGTCTGCCCACCTTTCGCCTGCCCACTGGGAGTGGGAACTCTAGTCCACATGTTTCTGGGGCAAGGATGAAGTAGACCATCTCCTCAGCTCCTCAATCGCATGTGCTTATCTGCTAAAAATTACATGTACTGGCCAAGTATGGTGGTACACATTTGCAGTTCTAACTGGGGAAGGAGGAGCAGAAGGTATGCATTGGATACAGAGAAAATTTCATTCACCTTGACAAAGCATAAGAAAACGCTCATAGCAAAGGACCTGCTTATTCATAGCTAAGCTAGTGCTCCATTCATCCCAGTCCTACCCAGGCCCACCCCTGCCTAGATATCCAAGACCAGATATGACAAGGCAGGGGGTATGAACACAGGCAGACTGCTGTTTCTCTAATCTGTTTGCTTCTGGGACTCTCTTCTCCCTTCTTAAGTAAACTGATTATTTAGATCTCCCAGGAGTCATGCTCAAATGTTGCCTGGAAAATCGAGCAGATGTTTGCTTTCCATACTCCTAGTGTTCACTGTGGCTACCTTAAAAATATTCTAAGGGATGATTGGTCCATGAGAGTGATGAAGGAACAGCCATAAGTGATGGTCCAGGTAGCAGGACCACTGTGTCATCTTGGATTCTGCAGCTACAGAATGAACCCATTACCTAGTTTACCGGTGTGTTCTACATGGTAGAGATGGCTGCAGAGCAAGTTTGCAAACATGGATTTCTGTAGTGAGCGTCCATGAATATTAGGAGCCTGGGGCTACTGGAGAGGCAGGAAATAGTCTAGTGAAATAAAAACCATCTGGGTTGCAAGCCATGGAGCTTTCAGGTGAAAGCTTAGAAAGATATAATGAAACTAGGTCTAAATGCATTTGTCTTGTGTGTGTGTGTGTGTGTGTGTGTGTGTGTGTGTGTGTGTGTGTGTGTGTGTGTGTGTGTGTTTTAAAGTTATAAAAGCCAGGAGGGATGATGAAAATGAATATACTCTTAAAAAAATTGATCATCATCCATGTTAGTTTGGTGCTAACTTGGTCTTTGGTTCCAAAGGTCTTGAGAACATAGCACACCTCATCGTTTTGTAGAGGAGAAAAACAAATACCACAGTGCTCAAAAGTCACAACTAAGGTCCAGTGCTTATCAGGGCATGGTGTTGGAACCAGAATACATAGCTACACACTCTCTGGTCAGCACTGTATATTTAAATATTTCCTTTAATTCTTTCCCAATGGCAAAGTCATAATGTTCTGAGATCCTGTTTCTTTTTAAAATTTAATTTGAATATAATAATATCACTACCCTGTCTCTTTCCTCCAACCCCTTTTGTCCCTCACCCTCTCAGAATCATGGCCTCATTTTAAAAAATTATTATCATCACATGTATCTGTGAATAAATATATAAATGAAACTCCATCTAGTACACATAGTGTTGCGTGTGTGTGTGTGTGTGTGTGTGTGTGTGTGTGTGTGTGTGTGTGTTGGATGACCATTGGGTATAGAATAAACATTTAGGGGGCTCCTTCCTCAGCAAAACTAATTCTGTCTTTCTCAGCAGTTGTTAGTTAACTGTAGCTCTTCACCTAGCAGTGGGCCCAAAGAGATTTCACCATTCCCAGTGGCAATGTGGACTTGTGTTGTCATGGTTCAGGTCTTGTTTTAAGCAGCCATGGTTTGGGGATTTCAAAAATGTGGTACATGTACACTATAGAGTACGTTCCAGCTGTAGAGACCTCGTTCTCACCTGCCTAATGGCTTGTGTGTGACAAACTTTCTGTGTGATGAGTTTTCAAGTTTCCTCATGGCTCATGAAACTCATTCCTACAACCATTAAGACTTCATTGTTAAATTATTGGGCTTTGACAAATTCTATGTTAAGTCTGTCTCTTTCTTCTTTCAAAACTGTAATGATATTGTGCTATCGTCTTCTACCTAGGATTGTGTCTTATCAGCAATTAGTGGTAATTGTTATCTTTGTCCCTCTATGTATGTATGCACATGCATCTGTGTGTATGAATAGGATGGACTTATAAGTAAAACTTGGGATGTATTGCTACGGTATTTAGAAATGTGAACACACTATGACATGGCTGAACTTAGCGCCACTTGCATCATCTCACATAGACAGTGGTTTTTCACCCTGAGTACATTTATCCATATTAATAACGATTCTCAAAGTATGGCACCATACATTTCTGCATTTAATATCTTCTTTTCTCTGGCAGCCATTAAGCCGTTTTTCCTTATCCCTTTAAGGTCTTCCAATTTTCAATAACAACGTATCTTGACATGGTTTTATGTTCACTGATCCTGCCATTTCCCATAAGTGTGTGAGCAAACTTTAGCTGCTATTTCTTAAAATATGTCTTTCTGCCTCCTAACCCACCCCTTCTCTCAGGACCTCAACTGAATTACTATGTTGCTAGACGTTGTCCTGTAAGTCTCTGAGCTCCTCATTACTCTCAGCATCTCCCCTCTTTTCTCATTTAGTGCACATAGTTTCAATCCCCCGCTCATCTCATTTATTAATGTTTCATCCATAGCGGCTAATCTGCTATTTGGCTTGTCCAGTGGATTCAGTATTATTGCTACTGTATGTTCATCTCTAGAAATTACATTTAGTTTTGCCTGCATAAGGTCTATTTGTTTCCTTATTGCCTTCATGTTTTCCTTTAAATCATTTAACGTATTCACAATATCTTTTTTTCCCCCCAGTCTTATTATGATCATCATTCTAGGTCTTTTATTACTGAATGTTATTTCTTCTGGTAGGGATGACACCTCTTGGCTCTTCTTCCTAGACTTCAAAAGTGTAACTATTTCTCACTTAGCTACTAAGATTTTAAAATGCTGTTTAGCAAAGCCGTGCCTGTCCTGTTGATTGGCACTAGAATGCCCCACGCTCTGAAAGCTCTGGGGATGGCTTCACCTACAACTACTTGGGAGGAGTTAATCTTTCATTGAACCATTTTCTTTTCTGATCTTATAACTTCTCACCATCACATGAACAGCTAAGGACCAAGTTAAGAGCTGGAAGTGGACATGTGTAGATCTCAGAAGCATCTTCTCCAAGAGCTTCCTCTCCCTGCATGGATCTGCCTATCACACTGCAGCTGCTCCTGCATGGATCTGCCTATCACACTGCAGCTGCTCCTGCATGGATCTGCCTATCACACTGCAGCTGCTCCTGCCACACGCTGCGCTCCAAGTTCCAACTCCTCCATACTAAGACTCTGCTGCGCTTTGCTTAGCTCTCCCCTCGTATCATTTCAATGTAGAAAGGGCCCAGGATAGATATCTAAAGCCCCTGTAGGCATTGTTTCCTTGCCGTCCTACGTAAAGAATCTGCCTTGAGTTGAAATTCATCTGGTATCTGTTTCGTCTTCTCTTCCTCTTATAGTTTTCATATTTTGGCTGATTATGACAGGAGTGCTAAGCTGGTACCAATTCCATCATGTTCAAATGTGGAAGTAAGTCATATTTATTTAGTGTGATAGTTGCAAGCCCAGTCAAACTATATACAATCCTTCCTGTAGTCCTCATTCTTATGCTTGAATCCCAAGAAGATTAATTATATCGTCAGTGTATCTCTTTCCCATCTGGTCTTATGTGTCTGCTGGGTATCTCTGAATCTTGACAAGATCAAAAGTGCCATATGGAAGGATATCTACATGGGTCCAGGTCAATATAAGGTCCACTAATGTCTTATATGGGTCAAATTTGATGTATAACATTCTCAGTCTCAAGGTCATGGATAATGCATTATTTTACAGTTATATGACCTGTAATATCAACTAATCTCCCCAAATACAAGCAAACATTATAGTAATATATTAGGAGAATAAGAGACTGTACACTTTTCATTATGGTATCAACCTAAATTAGCTTAAATCTAATGTCAGAAAATAGGTTTACTTATTCCAATATTAAAGACAGGAAGAAAAATCTATTTACAACTCATTTTAATGATTCCATAGCCCCAGTGCTTTGGATGTTAAGAAAAACATTTGAGACTACCTCAAAACATAAGTCTCATATTTTGAAATCTATAAACTACTTGTCAAGAACTGAAATTTTTATGTGGATCCTAAAAGTGAATTTTGGTAACATCATAGTATCTATTGTGAATGAAGAAGAATCTTTTATTAAGTGGAAGGAGACTGCCTCTAAGATATACATGCATAGACATCCAGTCTGTAAATGGATATGACCTGGAGACAAAACCAAGAATATATGTTATCATTAGAAGATTTTTATTCATCTGGCATTATCAAACATTTTAGGTAAAATAAATTTAATGTGACTATTTTAGGCCTTGAGGGTCTTGGCTTTGTCAGAGTTGTTCAGTTCTGCCATTGTGGCGTGAAAAGAGGCACAGAAAGGGAGTAAATGCATGAGTGTAACCACAGTTCAGCAAAGCTTTATTTACACCAGATACTATGAGCTACCTTTGGCTAACATCCTGACGTGGCCAGATAGCCTAGCACGTCTGGAAAATAGAAACACTGAATAGGCTCTGAATCGTCAGTGTACCCACACCTGAACGCACACTCACTGTTCATCTGTCAATGACAGGCACCAGTGTCTTGAAAGTTAGTTCTCAAGTCTCCTTTGATAGTTCCAATGTTAATCTATTTTTTCTGTTTATCTACATCTTTGCTTTTGACTTTCATTCTCGGTTTTGGGAATTTGTTTAAGTTTTTGAGCCATTCTCCATCTTGTTACTATTTTTTTCCTATTAGACTGTTTAAGGATGGAGAACTCAAATATGTTTTGTGTCTATGTCCCAAATATTGAGTGGGCCAACACATGTTGTGGTGGAGTGAGAGTGGGCAATATGAACTCTTTTTTGTTTTTTATTTTGTTTTTTAATTTTTTTCAATATGAACTGTTAAGGATACCATTTGTGCTTTAAAGATCATGATGAAGAATAATTTTACCCATGCCAACTTTTTTACTTATTGTTCCCTAGAGCAAAAAAGTAGCAAGCCTTAAGTGGTAATCAATAACTATAAGTTGAGGGAACCTCCTGATTGATTAGGGAAAATGTCCATCAAAAATGGATTTCAATATAGAAATACATTATTTTATTTGTGTGTGATGGGTGACACATGTATGTGGAGGTCTTTAGTAAGAATTCTGGAATTTTGCTCTCTTAAAAAATCATAGAAATATTATAAGAATATGTTTTCATTTAAACCCCAGGTGTTGGGATATGGCGCTGCTTCCCAGCAGCTGACTATGATGTCTCATGCTCTATCAGAGGCATGTTTTTTTGCGAGCTGCAGATAGTTTCTGTGATTGTGTGACATTTGGAATTCTGGAAATTTTTCAGAAGATATATAAATGCTGGGGCCTGTATGGATGTTTGGTCATTCAAAGGGGTTGGTTGCGGTTTGTTAGTACTCACGCTAAAAGAAGAAACAAAGAAGAAAGAAATTAAATTTAAGGTTCTCTCTCTCTCTCTCTCTCTCTCTCTCTCTCTCTCTCTCTCTCTCTCTCCTCTCTCTTTCTTTCTTTCAAATCTAGTGAAAGTGGGTGAAATTGGGGGATAGAGTGTGAGAAAAAGAGGAACCTACAAAGTACCAAAGACCAAAGACCAGTTACAAGCAGAGAAGAAACAGGAACAAATAAATTAGATCCCTCTCTCTCTCTCTCTCTCTCTCTCTCTCTCTCTCTCTCTCTCTCTCTCTCTCTCCCTCCCTCCCTCCCTCCCTCCCTCCCTCCCCCCTTCTCTCCCTCCCCCTATCCTTTTTTCTCTTCTATGTAGTGATAGGTGGTGAAACAGGGAGAGCGGAATAAAGAGTGGGAAAAAGAGGAACCCACAAAGCAGCAAAGACTGGTTACTTGGCCAGAGGTCAAGCCTAGGAATGTTCCTCAGGAGCCATATATCTAAGCTGGTCAGTGAGCTCCAAGGTCTTTTTATCTCTGTCTCTCCAGAGATGCAAGCACATGTAACCACATCCTGCTTGTTCCATGAGTTCTCGGGACTGAACTCAGATCCTCATGATCATGTTCAATTGAGCTCTCTTCCCTAAGTCCCAGCAATATTCTTTTTAAAGAAATCAAGCATTTTAAAAAAGCATCCAGAAAGAGATAAACATATGCATGTTAATATCTTCATAAACCATTATAACATCCACATTGGGTTGTTGTGAGATTTTAATTAAAAGGACATATATAAAGGGGGCAAAAAACTGTGATATTACACACATTCAAATGTTAAACCTCTGGCTCTCATATATCAAACACTAGAGAAATACTAACTGAGACAATCAAATTATGAAGGCAAGCACAACTTTTAAAGAGTGTTTTCATAAGAAATATGTCTTATTCCTTAAATACAGCCCTACTGCAGCAGAATAAACAGCAACTGAAACCTTCCTTAAAAGATTCAACCAAGAGCCACGCACTAGCCTTTGGGAGGATTCTTCGTACATCTAGGCAAGGTCTGCAGAACAGACAATGGATCATGTGGAAAGACAAAGACGTAATATGCGGACATTTTCGTAGACTCTCCAGTGCTTTACTCTACTGTCTGGAAAACAGGGCTGCCTAATTATCTGTTAGATTTTAGTATGTTCACACTCAAGAAATGTAACTAGGAAGAACCAGACAGAAATTTCTTCAGAAAAGTTTATAAAAATAAACTACAGTATAAAGAAGGGCCTTATAAGTGTTTGCTCATGCATTTCCCCCAAAAAAGCAAAATAAAAATATTTAATAATCTCTTTCATATGGCATAACTTCACTCATTTTTTTGCCCTAGGCAATGAGAAAATTTGTCAATAAACTTGCTTTGACCATTTTCAAAAAGGAAACCTAAGCTAAAAAGGTATAATTCTTTGAGCAAGAAAATGATCCTTAAACTAAATCATAACCACATTTTCAAAGTTTTTGAATTTAAAAAAGAGAAAATAAGTAGGAAAACTAATTCCAGAAGAAAAGCTGAGAAGAAATTTATGGAAAAATCAGACTTAGAAATTAGCAATGAAAAAGTTTTCTTGAAAAATATGAACTGGGGCCAGCTACATGGCTCAATTGGTAAAGGAATTGGCTTGCCAAGCCTTGTGACCTGAGGTGGATTCAACATGGTAAAAGAGGAGAATCAACCCTCTCAAGTTGTCCTCTGATATCCACATGCCCACTATGAAAAATAGGATATTGCACACATATACACAAATAAATGAATAGATATAATTAAATATTTTAAAGAAAAATAAGCTGAAGAGTAATTACATTTTATGTTTTATTTTGTCAGATGGAGAAAATAATAGACAACAATTTGATCACAGAATTATTTTATTCAAATTCCTAAGGATCATGTCTTATCCAAAGAACATGGGTCCGGAGTATGCAAGACTGACTGGTGCAGGAGTTGGACGAAGGACAAAAGTAAACTTTGCCTTCTGAATTTCAGCCTGTCCTCAGTAGTGTTCCATTGCTCAGTTCAATGCATACAAGTTATTGTGTAGAACAGACAGTGAGTTGTAATGTTTCACTCTAAGTCTTCTGTCTTGAGTTACATAATGAATCCCAAGGGCTTCCCAGTGCTATTTAGAAAACCGTGTCTATATGGACTCCAGTGTGCGATGGAAGATAAACCTTTGCCTTTACCAACAAGAGAACAAATGTGTATTAATTGTCAGTGTGAACAAGAAAGAAATGTCACACCAGGGATGAAGGAAACAAAAGAGTGAAAGAGAAAAACAATAAAGAGTTAGAACAGCTTAGGTTACTAGAGGGCCACCTTTTAATAATTACAAATTCTCTCCTGAGATTCTAAACGACAGCTATCTCCACACATTCCTTTTACTTTTCCCTAGATTAATGCTTTCCATATAACAGTGGCAGTGACTTGTGTACCAAATTCTTAATTCTTGCCATATCACTGTGCAGTGTTAGACCTTATATATTTGTTCGATTAACTTACTTTTCTTTTGCTTTAAAATATTTTATTAATTCATTGAGAACCAAATATGTTTCCATCCCCAATTCTTCCCCTTTTATAACTTTGACCAACATACAACAAATTCACATATAACCTGCTTTGCTTTTTTTTGGGGGGGTTAGATATCCCTTACTTCCAGCCTTTACCTTATGCTTGAGAAAATTTGTGTTCAGAAAATGTATGTAATTTGCCCATGAGGATGCAACTCTCGAATTTGAATACAAATGTGCCATGTGGAGAAGTTGCCCTCTAAAAACCTGAAATTAACTTCGAGGATGTTGCGAAAAATGAGTGGATGGGCTTGCCAACCAGCAAAAGCAGAAAAGAGATAGGGAAG
Source organism: Acomys minous (assembly GCF_964271855.1). Taxonomy (NCBI): domain Eukaryota; kingdom Metazoa; phylum Chordata; class Mammalia; order Rodentia; family Muridae; genus Acomys; species Acomys minous. The sequence continues at coordinate 45,771,769 of NC_140500.1, forward strand.
GAGTTTTGGATGATTGCTTAATCCAAGCAAAAACAGTTCAGTGTCTATTTTCCATTGTAAATTTCCCAAGACTAAAAAAATGCAAGGTTCATATAGTTTCTTTCAGATGCTTTGAGCTTTGGAACAGAATGAGGCTAAGAGTCCCATCTTGAAAGGAGTGCTGAAAAATGAACTAAGGTCAACTTCTCATTAGCCTGTGTCTACTTCTTCAGGCTATTAACAGTGTACATAAGAGTCTGCATTCCACAAAGCAATAGAAGCCACATTTTTATCACAAGCTCATAATTTTGGAATTAGTGAATTTTGGCTCCAAAGCCTTAAGGCTGACAGATAGCTGTAGTAATTCCAAAAAGAATCTAAATTTATGTGTGTCTGAGCAGAACATCCAGCATTTACATTTTTCTACGACACACTCCCTATGTGGCAGATGATGTGAAAAGTCAAAATTTAAAGGATGAACATAAAATGTACAGGACATCTTTAGGATACCCAAAATTATGAAGAGCAACTTCCAGTCACATAAAATCCATTTTATGATGTATTCTTTCAATATGGAAAGAGACTTCTTCAGAAAACTCCCCCAGCTCCTTAAACTGATAATACACACACACACACACACACACACACACACACACACACACACACACACACACACACACCCAGGAATGCAGAGATGTGTGTTGTGGAAAGGAGCTCAGCAACGGGCATGTGCTGTGTTTGACTGAACTGTTAGGAAAGATTACACTGCTTGAGAATTTTACATGCTGATTTGTCAAAGAAACCAGATTTTCTAAATCAAAAAACAGCTAGAAATGCATGTTAAGATAGGATCTACGACATCATTTCGAATCCATTTTGGATGAAAAGACTAATTTACTTTATTCTAAAAACACACAGAAAACATTATTCACTCCAGAAGAGATCAGCAAAGATGGTTCTAGGATGAAGTCAACATGAGGAAATAGCATGTTCTTTTTATGTGACAAACATATCCAAATCACTCATGGGCAGGAACTATCTTTTATTTTTCTGTTACTATCTGCCTGTAAATCCTGTCATCTAGCCCCCGTGATGTTCTTGTCTAAGTACTGCACACCACAGATGGACTTCCAGAAATTGTTTTTAGGCAATAGTTACTCTGTTCACTATTATTTAATGTTATTTTTGGAAATTCTGGATAATCCAAAAAAATAAAAATAAAAAATAAAAAAATAAAAAGAAAGAAAAGGATATCACTATTACAAAGAAGGAGATAAAATCATAAATATTTGCTAGGAGCTCAGAAAAGCTAAGAAAATTGGACTTAATAAACATTCAAGATTATTACTCATAATAAAAATGGGCAAGCAAAAGATTAGATTACGGTATTACATTTTGTCTAATATATCAGCACGTTATAACAAATTATTCTGCTGTAAATACTATCAGATGAACTTGTCTTTCCCCTGTGTTGAAGACATAAATTAGAACCATGTTTCTCAAAGGTAATTGGATTATACATATTAGATATTTATATTTTGGATCCAATAATTTTACTTTTAGCACTTTTCTAAGAAAATTGGATACTGTAAAAGTGAAATAAAATAGATACTTTCAGATGCACACACACATACACACACACACATACACACAAGTGCACATATACCTAATGTTCATTAAAAAGTATTATATCCTCTTGATCGAACATTGAGAAAAACAATGTTCTAAGGAAATGAGACGTGCATATCACACCTTTTCCTCCCAGGCTCAGGGATCATTGTACAAGAGGGTGTGGAAAGACTGTGAGAGCCAGAAGTGGTAGGTGATATCGAGGGAAACATGTTCTCCAGGCACAGGAAGGAAGGTAAATATATGAACTCAGCGATATCATAACGACATGCACAAGACCTGTGTAAATTCAAGCCAGACAAAACCCCAGCATGGAGGAGGGAAGGAGGGCACACAATTCTGCCCCCTGCTGAGGATCTATTGGAATTTAGTTGCTTCTAGAAAAGGGGGAGTCAGTTTTAATCATGTGACCCCTAATAGTTTGGCCATACTCCCCGACATGCCCCACTCCCCAAAGTAGTTGGGCAACACGAACTCGATTCATTGGGGGAAAAAAAGTTAAAATCTCAGTTGGGTTGACAGGGAGGTAGGTGAGAGTGGGCAAGTGGATATGAAAGTAGTGGGAGGGTAAGTGTAATTAAAACACAGCTTATGAAATATTCTAAAAATTAATGAAAATATCAATGTAAAAAGGAATATTATAGGATACATTAGACTAGATAGCTTCTGATATGCTAGTGAGCTAGAAATGGAATAGAAAACCTAATATGTGGCAATAGCCAGATCTTGATTCTAAAGTACTGATATCATGTTGCTGGGAGACGGCTCCATGGGTAAAGCACTTGTCACACAAATGGGAAGATAAGAGTTGAGACACACAGAACTAGACATAGGAGGGCCCAGCTCCAACCCCAGTGTTCCTATGGCAGTATGGGGGTACACTTGAACCCTGTGGGCCAGCTAGCCTGGCACATGCAGCAGTGACCAAGAGACTGTCTAAAACAAGGTAAGAGGTGAGAACTGATGCATGTGGCTGTCTGTCCTCTGACCTCCATCAATGTCCTGAGTCAGGAAATCAGCCTTTCCCCTCAAAGCCAAATGAAAACCAGAAAGAACAGTGAACTTTTTCTTTAGATTCTTCTCTTATGTGCTCCCCAGCAGTCACTTCCTGCTGCCCTCCTAAGTTCCCCAGCCCTAGCGACTAAAGATTACAGGAAAAGGTATCTAGTTCTCCTCTTAGTTGTGAAGAGAAAAACAAAAACAGAAAGAAAACAAAAACAAACAAACAAACAAAAAGCCAAAACAGCTTTGGAACTGGTGGCGGTAAGAATTAAGGTTCAACACAACTGAGCTTGGATTTACAAAATGTTGCACTCTGATTCCTCCCGGGGTAATATTTAGAGCCATCCTTCTTATTTTCTGAGACTCAAACATTATATCCTTAGTTGCGTTCTCTAGGCATTTTAATGTGAATGTTTATAGATATCTCCCAGATGAAATATCAAGTGTTAATACATTTGGGCCTTGGTTTATTCACCAGCCTGTCCATAAAATGATGCCAGAGCTTTGCCAGGTACATGGCAGGTACTCATTAAATATTGGATGATTGCATAAATATATGCACTATTACTTTAAAGGCCTGTGGGCTCCTGAAATAGTCACAAATATTTTAATAGGACTGGGGAATTATTAAAGGATGGGGTTTCTGCAGTGCTTTGCAACTGTGGTCATTAGTCACAGCCTTTATGCTGACCCAGTCCTTTATATTATACAAGTGTACTTCATGATGTCAGTCTTTTAATAGACCATGATCATCCACTGACAATACTCTTCCAGTCATACCAGAGAAAATGCTAATTGAACACCTACTAGATGCCAATTACTGTAGTCATTATCTACAAGCATAAAATTACACTCAGCCAACAGTGTTGGAAACCTTGGATGAACACATGTTCTAAGGTAGGTGCTTGGTTAGGTCTGAAGTTATAATTAGTCATGCATTTGGAGAAGACATGTTCTCAGAAGACGATCTTACAGCCTAGATTTTCAGATGAGGGGTGCCTAAGGCAAGATTGAGATGTGTTCCTGGTTCCTAAATGTAAGCCCTATCTATCTAAACAGGGGCCTTATAAAGAGCCAAAGGGAAGGAGAGCTTTTGTGTAGGCAGTGGGTTTCTCCCCTCCTCTTCTCCAGCATGTTTCTGTCACTCTTCATTGTCAACCTGAGTAGGCAGAGAAGGGACACCTCTGGCTGTGTGAGAGAAATTCCAGAAAGTTTTAACTAAAGAGGGAAGACATATCTATCATGTGGGTGGACCATCCAAATTTCAGGCATAAGGGTCTGAGTAAAAAGGAAAAAAATGAGCAGGAACCAACATTCATCTCTCTTCATTGTGCCTGAGGATATAAAGTAACCAGCCACATAATGCTCCTGTGGCCATGCCCTGCCCACCATCATGGACTGTACCCCTCAAACTGTGAGCCACAATAAATCCGTTCTTCAGTTACTTTTCAGAGAAAAGTAATGGATTCATTGTTTATTTCTGCTATTAGAAAGGGAATGGGAGCCTCTATGTTCCCAACCATAGTTCTCCTTACACTATACAAGGAGTACTCAAACTGTTGATGCACATATAAAGGAGAACTGACAATTTTATAAATAGGTATAAAACAATTCCCATTCACTGCATTCAACCAACTGCTAAATACCATGAACACCATTTTACTTGTGCTATCTCATATCAATATTCCAAATGTATGTGACAAAAAGGAAACTCATAGTATTTTATGAACCTTTCCAAAGACAATATATTGCAGGTTGAAGTTTTGGTATATGCGTTAAAAAACTAGCACGTCAGTTGTGGGGAACACAAAAAATGTACGCCAATGATGAAAGAAAATAAACACAAATAAAACATTTCACAGGACAGGCTGTAAGATGACATTCTCCTGAAGAAAAAAAAAGGGTCATAGAAATATCCAGATATTTACCTTTTTATCCAACTTATCCCAACAAATGCATACTTGTTTTCACCCTTACCTGTGTTCAGCTAGAAAGCGACAGGATTGACTTTCATAAAGCTAAACTGTCATTGGGTAGCTCACAGCTTGCCAAAAATAGGTTTTCAATGGGAATTAATATTGTCTGGCTCCAGATTATAATTTTCCCACTGTCCTTTGTTGACCATGCTTCTACTGTGCTGATCTTAACTTGGATTATATTTTTAATGTTAAATATTGTATTTCTTTGGTATTGCTACATTATCAGAGTCAAGACAGGCACAAAGACAAACTTATCACAATTTTGTCTTATTTCACATGTTAGAAACTAAACCAGAAAACATTATTGCCATCTCTATATGACAAGTAATGCTAACAGGAAATAGTTTTTTGGGGGGCATGTTACCCAGATGGTGGCAGAGGCAAAATTCTATACACATTGAACCACAACCAGAGACTATTTTTAACCTTGCCTTTACCTGAAACATTATTTAGAAGAGCTCTGTAGGTTGGGGACAGAAACTTGCTCTCTCAAGATAGTCATGGCCTACCTCATATGACTTTCATAGGTAAGCAGAATAGTCAATGGGCAAGGGAGTGACAGATGGGTTTGACAGATAAACTATAGGGAAGGAACACTTTCTACCTATCTCTAAGCAAATGTCCCCTACAAGAGCCATCATGAATTACTGTGACTCATATCACAGGCACTTGGCAGTGATATATCTACATTTTTAATAAGAAAGGTAAACTTCCAATGACAAAAGTTGATACCTGGTAGTCTAAGCTTAGTAGAATGGAGGTATGCCCATCCCTTTGAATCACTGGGAAGAGATACGTGGAAAATTGAGGGCAGGTGCGTGTTACACACCAAGGTTCTTCTGACACCTACTATATAACTAGAACTAACTTGAAAATCTTGTCAAGACACACACACACACACACACACACACACACACATATAATTTGTGTATGTATGTATATGTATGTGTGTGTGTGTGTGTGTATCAACAAGTGAAACAGATGCCCTTATTTTGTGTAAAATTTACCAAATTCTTGATTATTTGTCTTGATACATAGGTATCATGACAATTTTTTTTGAGAGTCCACTTTAGACATGACTGTAATTCAAATATTCCATAGAGATTTTTGAAATCCAAATTATGAATGGCATTTATAATAATCTACACCTAATAATTAGCCCTTAGTCTCTAGTCTACACAACTGCCAGCAGTATTTGACACAAAATGACTCCTTCCTCTTTGGGTCAATATCCTCTTCTGGGTTCGCAGAATAACCTGCTGGCCTCTCTAATGCTGGACCACAGTTATCCTGGGACCTCAGATGATCTGCACTCAATTTGACAAAGCAAGTCACAAAACTATCTAAGATTCAAAGTAAGCTAAACAGGTTGCATGACATGCATGAGCAGGAGGGGACTGTTGGCTGCCATCTTTGAACACTGTATCACACATGAAAAGCAAGTGCAGCTAAACATCTGCATGGAAACAGGTGTCAAGAGATCTGTATCTCATTTGAAAGAATAATGAACTAGTGCATGCTTTGCGTTCTATTCAAATCATCATTTTTCTTTAAATTGTGACAGCTCTTGCTCCATCTTTAGTGACAAAAATATGAGATTTCTAAGTTCAAATACTATTTTCACGCAAGACAGGATTACTTTATAACTACTGTGAACACAACTCAAAGATAAGTGTTCCTGTGTATTTCCTGATTTCTTGGGCTTTCTCACAGGGGTTAAGGTCACATGGTCCAACTTGAGATATGCTCTATGCAAGGTAGGGATGTGAATATATGGTTGTGCTAGGGCTACTGTTTCTCATGATGTCACATTTGTTATTTATCTCATTCATGTTTCAAGAGCAGAACTGATGTGTGGACTGCCATTAACTAAAAAGAGCACCTCAAAGTAAGCATGTCTCCCTGATACTTTTTTTTTGAGTTAAAAAAAGCTTGATTGTCTTCTAAGCTAGTGAATCTTTTAAACTAATGAATTTATAGTGTTTACCACATTTAAAAAAAAGAAAACCTAAGTATACATTTAAGTAATTTTTACATAGGGCTAATTAGCAACTCATATTCATTGTTTAACCCTGACTGGAGTATTCATATTTAATAAGTTATTTACTTAGATGTTCTGTGTGCAAATTGGTTTTTTTATAATTTCTGAGAGAAAGTTCTTACAATATCAAAATATCAACTAAAATATTTAAAAATATGAGTTTGAAAACTTTGGGGTTAAGACCCAGACAGTACATATTTTAAACTTTGGATCCCTTATGATCTGTGTGAAAATGATTGGACTGTGCCATCACATGCAAAAGTCATAAGCTATACTAAAAACAAGCAGGCTGATGTTCAAAATATTTTACTTACAAAGACAACCAGTGGGCCAGATATGACCTATATAGGTTTTGGTTTTTTTGTCTTAATTTAGAAAGATAAATATCAAGATGCCCAATTTATTTCTTCATAGTTGGAGATCTCTAAGCAAAAGGTTTGTATTGTCTCTAAAACCCATATTTCCTATTTTCTGACCAATATATAAAAATATTTATCTCAGTCACAGTCATAGGGGAGGGGAGGAAGGGGAAAATGGAAGGAAGGAAGGAATGGGAGGATACAAGGGATGGGATAACAATTGAGATGTAATATGAGTAAATTAATAAAATATATTAAAAATATTTATCTCACCATTGCTGTGGCATTGGTAGGGCTGAAGTAACAACAATATCAAAATAAACAAAATAGGACCAAATATACAAAATTCAGCAGGACCTCTTTTTTTTTAATTTTAAAATTTATTTATTTACTCACTTTATATCCCGATCATAAACCCCTCTCTTCTCTCCTCCTGGTCCCACCCTCTCCTCCTCTTCCCCTTCTCCTGCCCCTATTCCTCAGAAAAGGTGAGGCTTCCCACCCACCCACCCCAGCTCATCAAGTTGTATCAGGACTGAGCATGTCCTCATCCCCTGTAGCCTGGCAAGGCAGCCTAGCCAGAGAAGAATGATCAAAAAGCAGGCAACAGAGTCCATGTCAGAGACGGCTCCAGTTCTCCTTACTAGGGCATCCACAAGAAGCCCGAGCAGCCCATCTGTGTAGGGAGCCTAGGTCCAGTCCTTCGTCCTTGGTTGGTGTTTCAGTTTCCGCAAGTCCCTCTGGGCCCTGGTTAGCTGGCTCTGTTCGTTCTTCTTGTGGAGCTCCTGTCACCTTCAGGTCCTTTCATTACATAAATAAGTATATTTTTGCAATTCATTCTATCCATGTTATTGCATATTTTGAAGAGGCCATTCACGCTACTCCTCTTTTTTTCTTTTTTTTATGATATTAAGTCATTCGAAAAGCAGAAAGAAACGTTTAGTATTGCACCCATAGGACTGCCATGATGGGACGTCAACAGAGGCAGAACGTATGAAGAAACACATCCATAGGAATTATACTCTTGACAACTTCATCCTAACACAGTTTCAATGCTATTTTCAAGTTCTCCCCGTGACCTGATTGTCACATTTTGCCCTGAGATACTCAGAATCTCTGAATTCAAACTCAACAGCATTTTTTTCCAAGTATGGTATCATCATAATAGCTGGAAATGAAAATGATTCCAAAAATAACTCAAGTTAATTGTGCAGGTGAGAAAATACACCCACCCACACATCAACTAACTAGTGCCAAATTGTCTGAGTAAAAAAATAATCTGGAAAGAGAGCAACGAAGCTCTAAATTGAAAAGGGAAAAAAAACCTAACATGCCACAATATATTTATAGTAATGTTTACTATTATTAACAGTCTCATTTCAAATGCTTATAGGACACAGACGCTGACAAAAATCCTACCAGAAAATCATTTCCTATAGTACATAGAGAACAAAATTATTTGCACACTCTTTTTTTCTAGCAGATTATCTCTTTCTTCTTCCATATACGGCATCTGGTGTTCATGACTCAACTTTGTCTTGTGTCACCTTCTCCATTGTGGCAACATCTGATTAAATCGTTTTAAGAGTTACAGACTTATGCTTTTTAAAAAGAACTCTTTTGGTTGATCTCAGGAGACCAACTTCTGGCCAAGAGTCAGATGAAATCTCTCTTGTCTCCTCTCCTTGCCATGTCCGCATACTTGTTTCCAGAAAATCTATAATATGCAATGATTTAGAATTAATATCCCAATTCCCCAGATCTTTTAATGAATTCACTTACACTTGGGGATGTGCGCAAGGCATCTGTTCATGAACAGTGGAATGATGACCAAGTCCTGACGGAGAAGGCACGCTGCCATCTTTCTCTGAAATACATCCCAACTGAGAAATCAATTGCCTCATGCCTGGGTTTTCTTGTATGTCGGGCTTTTCCCCATTAAATATAAAAGTCCTGTGGATGATTTCTTCTAAGCCACCTACCTTTATGCTGCCCTATCTGTTACATGACAAAGGGAATGACCTATCAGGGGAAACTTATCTGGGTTCCTTCGTACATCTGCACTTGAACTTTCTATGAGAAATTAGCATTTCACTCAATAGCTAGCTATCACTGCTCTGAATTTCAGAAATCATTTTTTTAATTACATGGTGTATAAACAATACCTCTTAATCTTCCATCTGCCAAAAAAGAAAAACCAACCCCCTCAAAAAAACCAACACAAGATGAATCATGTTCTAGCCCTTACAGTAACTCTAGTTAGAAGATTGGGTAACAGAGAATCACGTACATTCATTCATTCATTCATTCATTCATTTGTTCCTTTATGAAATAGTCTATGTGCTAAACTTTAAAAATACTTTTTCATTTTGTGTGTTTAAAAATTGACAGATTTCTTCACAAATATCAGATAGTGGCGACAAAATATGACTTTTGACAGCAAGTACTCTATACATACCCCATGGGGTAATAATTGTCACTAGCCCAACTCTGCTTTTAAATCCAGAGAATCGTGCAGTATTACTGTCTTTGAGATGGATACCAGGTTGTAACCGGGACGCTGATATCCAAAGGAACTTCTGCCACCATATATCTGGCTTGGGTTGAACTTGTTGAGCTGACGGCAGAAGGCTGAGCCTTCATGCGTAATTTTCAGACTGTCCTCTTGCCAATAACTTTGTGCTATCCTACTCCGTACCCAGGGAGGAAATCAACTAGTGTGATGGCCCACTGCATATTCTGAATTTCCATAGAATCACAACCTGAGTGGAGGTTGTCTTTTCGAAAGTCCATTTCATTTGTCCTGGGTGTTGCCCCATGTTTTCAAATCTCAGGACAGAGAACACTGTTGGAAAGATAACATTAATATTCTCCTTCAGGTAGTTTTGACAGTCACTCGTCTCCCTAACTGTGACAACTGAGAATCGCTTAAGTGAGGAAATGGTTGCTTTAGCGCAGAGTCTTCAGCTCCCAGTTTCAGAGGGTTCTTTGTTCGTCATGCGAGGGTAGCATCTATTGTTGGAGCAGATAGCAATGGTAGATAAGGAAGCAGAGAGAACCAAAGCCTGCATCTAGAGATACAACGGTCTACGCCTTCTTTTTCTACCAGCTAAGCCCAACTCTCAGCGGTTCTAAAACTTCCCAAAAAAACACCACTATCTGGTAACAATTGTTTAAAAACCTACATTTGTGGGGCATATTCCAGATACCAATGAAAACAGCCACCATCGAGAGGAATTGTTTTGAAAAATACAACATGAAACCTACTACCATGTAAGTGAAAAATGCTCATTTGTGGCTCAGAATTACTTAAAAGCAGTCAGTTATAAGCATCAAGAAGCAGGAGGCATATAGCTCGTGCCGTCTCGTGGGTAACTAGGAAGGGCTTCTCTGACATCTCTCAACTAGCATGTCCTGGCATTACTCACAATTTCCACAATTGGCAGACCACAGTTGCAAAATCCCACCTGAACTAATCATAGGCTGTCGTGGACTATGTCCTGGAAAGAAGTGAGCTGTGAGTCTCCCTCCTTCACTCCGTATTGTTTACCAGAGTATTACACACAAGATGATATTTACATGAATGAACGAATGAATGAGTAAGTGAGTGAATGGGATAAGTTCAGCCTTTTAATAAGTTTATACATTTTGGCTAGTTTCCCGGTCATCTATCCACAGCTGCAATAATTAAATGCTCACAGATTAATGACTATGTCCAGCTTAGGCCTTGCTCTATAGTCATCAGCATATCTCTAATGATAATGAGCAAGTATTAACATTGATGGCCACATGGAAAGTCTTTTGCTTGGGTTACAAGATCATTTTCCATGTTAATCTTCATAAGAAATTAAGAATATGAATATTAGTATCATTATTTTTTTCAAGATATATATTATTTTATTAATTTGTTCTTGTTACATCTCAATGGTTATCCCATCCCTTGTCTCCTCCCATTCTTCCCTCCCTCCCATTTTCCCCTTATTCCCCTCCCCTATGACAGTTCCTGAGGGGGATTTCCTCCCCCTGTATATGCTCATAGGGTATCAAGTCTCTTCTTGGTAACCTGCTCTCCTTCCTCTGAGTGCCACCAGGTCTCCCCCTCCAGGGAAAATGGTCAAATATGAGGCACCAGAGTACGTGAGAAAGTCATATTCAACTCTCCACTCTACTGTGGAGAATGTTCTCCAACCCTACATCTGACAAAGGTCTAATATCCAAAATATATAAAGAACTCAAGAAATTAAACACCACCAAACCAAATAACCCAATTGAGAAATGGGGCTTGGAACTAAACAGAGAATTCTCAACAGAGGAATACCAAATGGCTGAGAAACACTTAAAGAAATGCCCAACCTCCTTAGTCATCAGGGAAATGCAAATCAAAACAACTCTGAGATTGCATCTTACACCCATTAGAATGGCTAAGATCAAAAATTCAAGTGAAACCACATGCTGGCGAGGATGTGGGGAGAGAGGAACACTCCTTCATTGCTGGTGGGAATACAAACTAGTACAGCCACCTTGGAAATCTATCTGGTGCTATCTCAGAAAAATGGGAATAGGGCTTCCTCAAGACCCAGCTATTCCACTCCTTGGAATATACCCAGAAGATGCTCCAGCACACAACAAGGAAATTTGCTCAGTCATGTTCATAGCGGCCTTATTCATAATAGCCAGAACATGGAAACAGCCTAAGTGTCCATCAATAGAAGGATGGATAAAGAAACTGTGGTACATATACACTATGGAACACTATTCAGCTATTAAAAACAAGGACTTCCCGAAATTTGTGGACAAATGGATTGAGCTAGAAATAATCATAATGAGTGAGTTAACCCAGAAGCAGAAAGAGTCAAATGGTATATACTCACTTATATCTGCATATTAGCCCAAGGGGCATGTCCCATGAAAGCCTTCAAGTACCAGGAAACGGGGACAGTGGGGAGGACATCCTATTGAGTATCATTATTTTTTAAAAATATCAGTCCTAAGGAAGAAATTTTCCCTAAGGGTGCAACTTGACTGGAATCTAGATACTAAGATTACAAGGCCCGGTTCTTTCTGCTACTCCACCTGCCTTAGGTCATATTCATGTTGTTGTTATAAAACACCATGACCAGAAGCAGCTTGGGAAGGAAAGAGTTTTTTTTCCCCCCTATAGATTTTATATGTTCATCATCTAGAAAAATCAGGGCAACCAATCACGGAAGGAACCTGGAGGCAGGAACTGATGCAGAGGGCATGGAAGGGTGCTGCTTCCTGGCTTGCTCCTTCATGGCTTTCTCAGACTGCTTTCTTATAGCACCAGAACCTAGGGGTGGCACCATGCAAAAATGGGATGAGAAATTTCACTTCAGTCACTGATAAGAAAATACACTACAGATTTGCTCACAAGCCAATCTAGTGGGGAAGCTGACAAAACCAGCTGACACACCAACTGCCAATTAAAGTGCACAGACAGAGCCTTTCCTAGAAAAAAAAAATGGATGCACTCCAGCTTAGAGATGTCTACTACTTTGCATAGCTCCTTCTCCTTATGCCTATAGTGCATCGTCCCATACATTAGCCCCACTAGCCACATGAAACTATTATAATAAATGGAAATTAGATAAAATTTAAGAGTAAAGTTTTTGCTTATGTTAGCCACATTTCAGAAGTACTCAAGGACCATATGTAGCTAATGACCCTCTTATGAGACAAAAAGCACAAAAACAGGACTTTGCCATCATTATAAAAATAATTCCACTGGACAGCCTCTGCCCAGAACAAAACAATTCCCATTTTCTAGTACTTAGTAGAAAATCTGTATTTTACCATTTTTACATAGCATGAGGGAAATAAACTGCAACCAGCTTGTTCTTTATTTGGACCGGAAAGACCTCTCATTTGACCTATTGATTTCAATGTGATCTGTTGTTTATCGTTGACGTTAGCCTCCAGCGTCAAAGGCAAGAGGGCCTCTATTTGCTGGGAAATGAATTTTCAATATTTTGTGTCTGGAGTATACTTCTTCACCATTTACTTCCAGAGGTGCAGTGTGAGTGTGAGCATTGGTTTTATGTACAAAGAGAAGCAAAATTCTCTGATCCTCTCAGAGATCAAAACCAAAACACCTTCGCTAAAGGGCTGCCCTCAGGTCATCAGACTGACCCACACCACCTCTTGGACTCCAGAGTGGTACACACCAAGGGGTTCTACATTGCAATAAGTATATAGGATTGTAATCAGGCTTTGATATTGTTCTACCATTTGGTTCTTTCTTTCTCTCTTTTTTACAGAAGATTTTAAAAGGTGCATTGGCCACATAATTTCCATTTCCCATTAAGAACAAGAAATCCCAATGTGTTTTATTAAAATTTTTCATCATGCATATTATACTCCAATTTCTATTTTTTCTCTGAAAAGGATTGATTAAATCAGCAGGTAGCAACTGAATCGTGTTTAAGACTCAGTGTGACTGGAGTAGATTATTTTTTTTTCCTAATTTAAAAAAAAATTATCCTGAGCAAGGCTAGCAACTCCTGTATTTAGTGATACTTGAAAATGACACTGTAACCAATGGTTTTGTTGGTCATTTCACTCCCACTAAGGACATGTAGAGTAAAAAAAAATCAAGTTATTTTTGCGTAATAAAAATTAACAGGTAGCATTGCTGTAAGAGAAACAAATTGTCAGGGGCTATGACCCTGGGTGTGGGGTGCACCTGGCTGCTATATACTGTTGGGCACGTTTTATAGGCTTGATGTAACTTGCAGCTACAAAGTCAAAATAATAGGCCTTTAGTAGTAATAATGCCTTACCTATCTGGAGTGCTTTCCATCTACCGTTACCCCGAGGCGTTTTACATACTATATATAGATACTGTTTCAGCTTCCTCTGAATCCCAGCTAGCTTTGGGGTGGAATCAATTTCTTCTCTCTGCCAGCAACATTACACAACAGTTTTCAGGAGGGAAAATGAAGAATAATTCCTCCTGTTGAAACTCCAGGAAGAATTTCTGAGTGGGAAGAATGTAATTTCTAAGTTAGAATTGGCATTGACACCAGGACTTAACACCCCAAATCATGCCGAAAGTGGGTGTGGACACCTCACAGAACACGAGGGGGTCACAATCATGGTTTGAGTTCCAAAATGGCTAATTATAGCATTTATAAAGAAATGAAAGCTATTTCCCAATATGACTTCTAGCTTTTACCTGCTCAGATTAAAAGGATCATATTCTCCCGGTTTTATTTTTTATTTTTTTTCATTTTTAAGAGAGCTATTTACAAAATATATGCCTATACTTTTAACCACATAGATGGTCAGCAAATGGAAGAAATGTGCTCTTTGTTCTTCTAGGTGTGGGTGGGATGAGATTAAACACACACACACACACACACACACACACACACACACACGTACACACACTTTTATACAGAATTAATTATACCCTAAAATTTATGATCTTTCAGAGACATAGAAAAATGAAGAAATGTAAAGAAGATCTCACTAACAATATTAAGTTAACACTTAGGGTCCTGCACTTCTAACCTTCTGGAGAAGAGATTTATAAGGAGAATTTACATACAAAGGAAGAACCATGAAGAAAGGGGGAAAAGGTGAGGTCAAACAAGAAAAAAATTTTTTTACTCAAAAGAACTGACATACCAACATGAAAAAAAAGTCTTATCTTTCATACAAAAAAACACAAAATCAAAAACAAACAATAAAATGAAACAAAACAAAACAAAAACAAAAATAACTATGAAGAAAAGATATCCAGACTCTCTACAATAAAGACCAATAGCTGGGTTTATATATGTATCTGAAATCTGTGAGAGAAATTTTAAAAAACTGGTCCCAAACTACAAATTAGGGAGAAAAAGTTAATAAAACTTTAGAGTTATGAATCTCCACATTTCAACCCACCTTTGACCTGTGATATAATCTTTACAGCACAAACCCTCACCTCCTCAAGCATTCATTTCAAGTAAATTATTATGTTAGCATCGACTCACTCATATTACAGAACGGCCATCCCCTTGAAAATACCCTAATAAAAATGTGGGGAGAATCATCAAAGCAGGGCCACGAACTATTACGGTTTTGCTGGCTCACTCCACTGGGTTATTCTAGTGTTCTTTAATTTAGCAGTCGCTTACGTTACTGAACGCTAACTGAACTTTCTTGCTGCAGCATTCCTTGAGGCAACCGTGCTACCAGTTGAGAACACTGATGTCACCTAAGAGTGCTAATGGAGTCGCCTTCTATCAGTTAGCAAGAGAATGTGTGTTTGGGTGAATTTATGATCAGACCTCTCAGAAAAAACAATACCAGCATCAGGAGAGAGTGAACTGTGTGTGGTGGCATATTCCTCTAATGCTGGGACTCAGAGGCTGAAGCAGAAGGATTGATCAACAGAGGCCAATCAGGGTTGGTTGTGGAGGTGGCGAGGATGGGAGAGACAGCCAGCCAGCCAGCCAGATAGACAGACAGACAGAAAGAGATTGAGGATATATTGGTATGAAAGGAAAAAGGAAATATCTAAGTTAAAGGTTAAAATGTCTAACTTGTTGTTTACTTTTTAGGGATTTTAAGCATTTATAAAAAGTAAATAAATCCTTGCACACCTATCATTAACACCATGAATGACTTACTCATGTCTAGCCTTTAAAAGAAAAAGTCTAACTGTAGTGATATTTTATCCATGAATATTCACTGTAACGTATTAGAGGACATAATGAGGAATTTGGTCCCCTTAGAGGGTTTTCGCTTGCAGTGTTTTGGAATCTGCCCCATATGTGGCTGTTGCCTGGACTTCTGTCACAGATAACAGTCAGCCTTGCTTACTCTTACCTCCACATCTGGCACTTATGCCTGGTTGTCCCAAGGACAATGCCTCATGAGCATTTCCTCATGCTGGATTTCATCTCAAAGCCTTTCCCCCAGAATGTGTCTGGGCAAGCCGGAGGCCCTGAGTGTGACCCCTAGGACTCATGTAAAAGATGGTTGTGAAGTCACACATCTGTAACCCAGCACTCCATGCCAAGACGGAGAGCAGAGACACAAGACTGGCCAGAAGCTCGCTGCTGGCCACCTAGCCTGGAGCAAGACACATGACAGTACAAACAGCAAGAGGGACCGATCCTCAAAAAAATGAAAGGTTAAAAACTGACTCCATAAAAGGTGTCATGTGTACACTACATTCCCAAACATGTGTAGTGGCATGTATATGCCCACATGTACAGGTTGGTGTGTATGATGCACACACACACAATAATTATTAATAACAAGATAAGTTGTCTAGTTGGATCTCAGAGAAAGAATGAATTTCTTCATGTAATTACATTCCTTGTAATTGTTAGGACATACTCATCCTAAAAAATACAATATGCATTTAACAGAATATTCTGGGTTTCATTTTGCATTTGCATATTAGTCTTCACTCCAGACACATGATTACAAATCCAGAGATTTGACCAACCCTGGATCAATAATGTTAGAAAAACACTGCATGTATATTGAACAAAAACAGATTAGTATTTCTTGTTATTAGCTTCTGAGCCGTACAGTATAAAAACTATTCTCACAGTATATAGCTATCACTATGTAAAAGTAACCTAGCCACGATTTACAGAATGTGTGAGGATATACCCAAGTTCTCAGCAAATGGTACATCATTTTAAATAAGGAATGTAAGAATCTATACATTTTGGCACCAACAGGGGTCCTGAAACCAATCTTCTGCAAATAGCAAGAGATAGCCAATATATTTTCTCAATTTCTTTTTGTTTCTCAATGAAAGAATCTACTTTCTAAATTTCGTCTGAAATAATGTTAAATGTCATGAAGATAATCTTATGTCTATTTCATTTCATGCCTCTATTGATGTACTTTGAGGTAGAGTCTTAGAAATGAGATTTCCAAATTAAATATAAATATATGTGTTTCTGTTACATACAGTTGACTTCTTGTGCTTTTCGCCCAATGATGTCACTCATTCTCTTATTATACATTGTTTTGTTTTCAATGCATTGCATATTTAAAGTTATAACTGCTGTTTTGTTTACACTATAGTTTGATTTTTTTAATTACAAAGTCTTCAGAAAACATATAACAGCATGGTCAAATTATAAGCAATTGTGGGAGTAGAGGCATGAACATTCAGGCAGTATTATTACTTCAAAGGTAAAACAAAGGCATTTGTTGCCAGAAACCAACATATATGTTTCTTTACTTACTTTACTTTCTTCCATATAAACTTTTAAAAGAAAATAATCTGAGATGTGGGTGATTAACATACAATATGTGCATGGCCATTTTCAACACATAGGTAAAATATTCTGTGCTCATAGCAATAAATGTACATTTTAATAATTTAAATTTAGACTCTCTATCAAAATAGTAACCAGTCCAAAGAAAATTATGTGAAGTTGTAGCACTCAGTTCATTACTTCTGTGTGTGTGTCACCTGTAGAAATTACAATAGAATGGAATTTGGTATTCTACTTCTTGCAAAACAAAATGCCTTGCTGTGTAGTGCTTTCCTCTGAGACTAAAATCTATTTTGGAGGGAAAATTTTCCTACACAGGATGTTTAAGGGTAAGTGAAACAATGGCAGGTTCGGGTGGGGTGAGGGGAGGGTAACATTCCATACTGCAAGTAGCTCATTAACTTCAGGAAGTAAACAATTCAACAGCTGCAGGAAGACATTGAATCTCACCAGATTCAAGAGGCCACTCCTGTCTCAAACTAAGACTGCCTAAGACTCTTAAACAAACTAATCTGCCCAGAATAAATGGAGAGTGATCAAGCTGCCTAAAAGAAGCTCTGGAAGAGCCTCAAACTAACTGAACTCCCAAAAGGACATCCTCCAACCAGTTGGGCAGCCCTGCAGGTTGTGCAGTGTACTCCAGATTTCCAGTTTCCCATGATGGGAGGGGTTTTGGTAACGCAGCTGTCACCTTTAATTTCTGCTACTATAAGTTAACTCCTCCCTCATTTTTCTATAAGTAATCCAAATAAAACTCATTGGGTCATCAGGTTGAACTTTGATGTTATCTGTACTTAAGTTTGTCGATGGTTGGCTTTTTGGGATGAGTAAACTTTTGTTCATGTCATGGGGCTGGAGAGATGTCTTAGTGGGTAAAACACTTGCCTGGGAAGCATGAGGATCTGAGTTCAAATCCCCCAAACCCTAGTTAAAGCTAGATGTCATAACATTGATCTGCGATCTCAGCACCCCTATGGAAAGACGAGATGCAGAGACAGGAGACTCCTCAGAAGCTCACAGGCCAGCTAAACTGGCATGCACAGCAGTGAACAACAACAAAACCTATTTTCAGCCGTGCGTGGTGGCACACAACTGTAATCCCAGCACTCAAGGAGGTGCAGACAGGTGGAGCTCTATAAATTTACGGCCAGCCTGGTCTATAGAAGCAAGTCCAGAACAGCCAAGGCTACACAGAGAAACCCTGTCTGGAAAACATGACTCCAGATTTGACCATATCTTCCCAGCACATAAGGCTACACCATCAGTGTGCTTCCTGTTCGTAATTGGTATGGCATTTCTTATCGTACACACAAGCCCCTTTCCCTACAGGTTTTTACTGTTCCTCATCTGTTGTCAGAGTTATGCTGGTTCCCTGTAATTGCTTGTTGTTACCTAAGTGCAATCAATTTGCAGGTATTTCTCAACAGCTGGTTTTCTTACTCTTCATCATATGTCATGCACATTTGATAGGGTCATCGGATCCACTCTACCTCAGTCTCCTTAGTTAGATGTGCATGTTTCCCAATAATTTCCATGTACTCATCTCTTGTTTCAAAATTTCCTGCCATCCAAGGAACCACAGTGTTTCCTTTGCTACTCTGTGAGAGATAAATCCTGGCATATGTCACCACAGGGTAGAGCTGTTCAGTTAAAGGGGAAATGCCCAGGTGTAGAACTAATAGGTTAAAGAGAATGTATGTTTAATTTGAATATCGATTACTTACAAATTCCCTTTTTAATGTCTAGACCAATAAGCACTCCCACAGGAATGGATTCGAGTGTCTTCCTGCAAGTGGTTGGCACTTTGATAAGTGTTTGCCAGGCAGATCGGGGAAAGGATGAATTGACTGTCTTTGACTTCTGAAGTTTCCTTTTCTCTCATATTCTTTGAATATTTTTCTATTAGATCATATTGTATTCATCTAATTATAGGGATTCTGTCATATCACAGTTAGTATTTTATTTCTATTATAATATTCTTTTTTTCTCATTTAATTTTTTGAAATAAACAGTAGGAGTTTTGAAATATTATGGCCAAGATTCATTTTTCTGTTATTTTATTCAGCCTTTCATTCATCTTGGTGTGGTTTACTGCTCAAATCATTTTTAATTTGACTTTAACATTTTTAAGTTGTGTGTGTATGCCTACATCCAGTTTTGTGCACATGTGAATACATATGCCTGCAGAATCCAGCTGAGGGTATTGGTGGTGCTGCAGTTGGTTGTGAACTGTTTTGTATTGGTACCAATTGTGGGTCTTTTCTGCATTTACTGGTGAATCCATCTCTCCAACCCTATAGGGTACTTATTCATATTTAAGATACTATTTTTATGTTATAACTCTGAGTTTTCTGTGTCAGGTTGTTTTTATTTACTTTGAAGTCATGAAAATACTCTCATTGCTAGTTGGTGGGCCATGTGCTACACTTCTGGCTCTGGCAAAGCTGAGACAAGAGGTTGTGAGTTCAAGGCCAACCTATGCTATATAGCTATACCATGTGTTAAAACAACAACAAACAAACAAACCCAATCTCCTAAACATATTTTTTGTACTTCAGATTTTAAAAATATTATTTAATCTATGTAGAATTTATTTCACTTCACTACATGAAGGGGGGTGCCCAAGACTTCTCAATTTTTGATGAGTGCACAGCTATGAAGGCATTTTTTTCTAATGTAATTTTAAAATATTTTGAATCTAATGGAAATGAAGAGTATCTTACCTTTTGCTTTCTCTACATGAAAAATCTTGCAAAGAATTTCTGCACTCCTAATTTGACATTTTATTTAATTCAGATGTCAAATTTAAGGTGACTTATTTATATGATATATTTTGCTGTCTAAGCATGGAATGTCTTTGCGGCCTTGTGGTCTAGTTTTATATACTTCAACAAGATTCAATAAAATATTATGCAATTATTAGAATGATATTTGCAAAGATCTGGGATGACATTGGAAAAAAATTAAAACCCTAAAAGCAAGGAAATAAATGTGCATGGACAGCGGGATGCCGAGCAAACTTCAGCGCACAGCAATGATTGACAGCAAACAGTCTAAAGCATTAACAGTGTGTCGTGTTTGCAAAGAAAGTTTGTGAACAATCTTCACATCTGTATTTCTTAAGAGCTTTATCCTTTTCAAAAATTTTAATGTGGTCTCCACTGAAAGCACAGCTCCACGTGGAGAAAGTATATGTACACTCTT
The DNA here is from genome assembly GCF_964271855.1 of Acomys minous. Classification (NCBI taxonomy): domain Eukaryota; kingdom Metazoa; phylum Chordata; class Mammalia; order Rodentia; family Muridae; genus Acomys; species Acomys minous. The sequence continues at coordinate 45,792,218 of NC_140500.1, forward strand.
CTATTTTGCCTCCCCAAAGGAATAGTGAAGTCAAAATCCTAGAATGAATAGTGAAATAAGAGTGGCATCTACTGTTGTGTGCCAGGGTCCCATTTTTGTCACAGAGGGACCTATAAAAAAACCTCCTATGACAAGGTGTCTGATGGCTTCAGTCAAATTACATAGCACTCATATATGCATAGAATGAATCTCTCCTTGTAAAAACATATTTCTAAAATAAGATGCTAGATCAGGCTTCCAACTCAAGCACTGCACTGGGGCTCATGGGAAGTAATGGCATTTAGCATGTAGGGAATCTGTGATTTCGTTCCACGTATAATAAATACTTTGTGTGGAAATTTTGGAAGTGTTTTACATGAAATCGTCAACTAGTCAAGAACGAGCTGGAGACAATGCGCGATTAACTCAAAGAAAATCCCTGAGCATTTTCTAGAAAGTATTTTGATGAAGCCCACATTGTCAATTGAAAATTGTTACCCCCGTTTAACTCCATCAACGTGTTCTTTGTTGGCTCATCTTCCAATATGCCTTCTTTTGATGCCTTTGAAGTATGAAGATGAAAGATTGAAACATTAGGTACTCAATAAGTGTAGGTTAAAACTTTGTGTTCTAAAAATGTCTTCCTCAGTCAGCACTTTTTTCACCTTCTTACGCTGGAAAGAATTAGACAACAAGATGACAGATTTTTTTTTTCCAATGTCTGTAAACTCTGTTTAAAATGAAGCTAAGATAGAGATAAGACCCAGAGGTCCATTTTGGAGCGGGCCAAGACAGCTTCCAGTGGGAAGAAATGAAGAGAATTAAATACTGACATTGCTGAGAGCCCAGGAGTCATATGTGGCAGGCAGAGTCCTTATTCATATGCTTCCTGAAGATGAGAGGCTCACTCTGTGTTGAGAAAGTTATGCCCTCTGCGAGCAATGAGATGACAGGGGATGAGACAGACAGGCCTGGTAATAGGAAACCTCTGAGGCTGTATTGTTTTAAAGAAGCTGATGATGTGGGTCTGTTCAGATAAGCACAATGTTGTGCCCATCTTCAATCTGGCAGATACGGTCCCTTTGTCCATGGGCAGTCAAGAAGACAGGGCCTCCATGCTATGGATGGAGACCTCCTAGAGCCCATCCGGCAGCACAGCTGTCCTGTTCTTAGCCGTGAAGTCACTCAGTATCAAGTAAATGCAAAAGAGTCTAGGGCAGAACTGACACCAGGATATGGCATGAAAACTTGTACCAAAGATAAAACTAATGAATACAAACCCCTCACCATAAAGTGTTGTGAAACAAAATCTATAATCAAAACTGCCAATGCATGAAAGAAAGGTAAGGCTACTGCCTTTAAGCAGACCAATGAAAAAGCGGGTGAGTCTTAAAGAGCAGGAAAAGTGTCACAAAAGTAAAATATGTAGTGAATGGGTTTTAAAAAAAAAGTCCTTCCCTGTGTGCCAAGATGGTGTGTACACATTTTACATTCTTCTCAAACTGGAACATCACACATTACATGTTCCAGTAGGAAAAAAAAATGGGATGACTGAAAGAGTAAGACTTTGTTGGGCTCCTTGGGTTCTGTTGTTCTCATATGTGTCAGGTGAAATGTTGGAGAAGCCAGAAACCTGGAAATCCTGAAGAATAGGGCTAAATGAGCCCTTTTTCCCTAGCCAGGGGACTCACAAGACAGGAATGTCATCAAGATAGAATCATTTACACAGCAAAAAAAAATGGTTTTGTGTGTGTGTGTGTGTGTGTGTGTGTGTGTGTGTGTGTGTGTGTAAGAGAGAGAGAGAGAGAGAGAGAGAGAGAGAGAGAGAGAGAGAGAGAGAGCGCGCACGTGTGAGTACACATACTTGTGCACATGTACACACATACATGCTCTCACACTAAACAAATTCACAAACTATGGTCCTAACCCAAGTCATGACAGCAAAGAGAAAGTGAGACTTCTAGACTTCTACCTTCCCTAAGTTGCAACAAGAGGTACCAGCATCCCTGCTGAGATATTATCCAAGAAAGGAGTCAGGGTTTTCTTCTCTGCTAGCTAACAACAAGGGGCCTTACTATCCTCTGGGGTCAGTAGAGGCCGTAGCTATAGCAGTAACAAGGCATATCCCTTCTAGAGACATATCAGTGGAAATCTAGGAGGGATGGAGAATCTCAATTTTACCCAGAAGCAAGCATCTCACCCAAACCTAAATATTAACAAACAGTGAGGAGAATACCCTGCACGTCTCCCCATTCCTGGTAGCAACCAGGAGGAGCTCACTTACCTGCCAGCTGCTGGACTAGCACGAGAAGAAAGTAGCCATATCATCTACGGGTTTATACTATTCTAAATATATGTTTCAAGAAAATATCATTTACATTAAAGAAAGGAGAAATTCACATCTTGACTCAGAGGGGACTTTCAATAGATACAAGTAGTAAGAAAACTGCAAACTGAAGAGATTTTAAAGCTGTCTTCATAAAATTGCTTCAGCAAAAATTATATATGCAACATATGCATACATAAACACCTATATCCTCATATATATATATATATAATATATATACACATAGACACACTCACATACATACACACATATAAATACACATTCATATACAAGTATACACAACATTTTTTTTTAAAAAAAGGCCTTATTGGATTAATAGGTTAAGAAAAACCAAGTGGAAAAATATGAGCTGAAAAGTACGATAGCTGAAATTGAAACCTCATGCAAAGGCTCAGGGCAGGAAGGAGAGGTCAGAGGAAGTTTGGTGAATTTAACAGGAGATTAAGGAAGCCAGACCAATTGGAAATCAGTGAAGTAAGAGAGACAGAGTGTCAAGAACATATTGCTCCATAATAAAATGTCGAATGTGTGTGACATCAGAATCATAAAAGGAGAGAAAGAAAATGGGGCTGATGGGATCCAAAGAAATAATAATTCAACTGCTGGATTCAGCAGAAAGTAGCAACATAAGGATTCCAGAAGCATAGAAATGAAGCTCAAAGAAATACACTCATATACATAAATATGTATACACATACACACAAATATATACACAATCACATATACACATATACACTCCCATATGCATGAAAATACACAGACTCACACACAGACACATATAACCAGCTGTATTATCACACATACATATATACACACAGACACCCTCACATACATACATACATATGTAGACACGTTCATACACAGGCACACACACATTACATGCATGTACACAAGCAGAGTAAATATTTAAGAAATTAAAGACCAAGTAATGCTTGAAAATGACAAGAAGAAAACATTTAACCTATATGTGGGAGAAACATAATTTAAACAAGAGAAAGTTTAATGCCAGAACTAGAAAGACAGCACATAAGATGCAATGGTTTTAAAAGTTGAAAGAACTGTTGAGTTTCATATTCTGTGACAATTTCTACTAGTAATGATTATGAAACTAAGACATTCACAGATGAAGGAAAATAAAGCCCTGGTTTCATTGGGAGACCTGCTATAAAACAACTGACAAGGAAAGGCTTATAAATTGAGAGCAAAATAAGAGAAAGAATTTTGTGTTATCAGCAAGGAAAGAAGAATAACAGAATAAGTAAGTTAGGACAAGGCATGTTCCCACAACAATTTCTGCATTATGTTTGGCAGTTGAAAAGTTACATTTGGCCAGGCATGGTGATGCATGCCTTTAATCCCAGCACTCACCAATTGGAAGCAAGTGGATCTTTGTGAGTTTGAGGCCAGCCTGGTCTACAAAGCGAGTATAAGACAACCAAGGCTATACTGAGGAACTCTGTCTCAAAACAAAACAAAACAAAAGGAATCCACAAAAAAAACTCAAAACAAACAAACAAACAAACAAACAAACAAAAAACCCAAACACCAAAACCAAAAAATATATACAACAAAAATACCTCAATAAGAAAAGTTATATCCGTGCTTATTATGGTTCTAAGTGTACTCAGAGAATTCTCAGAAAATGAGGCTGAGAGCGGAACAGAAAGGGAAGGCAAGTATGGTTCGCCTTAAGAGGAGAATGACAACAGCCATAATTTGTCAAAGATGTATACCTAAAATTTAATGACTGGAGCAACTTCTAAACTACCCAAAACCAGATATGTCAACATACATAAAATTAGCTTTGTCAAAATTATTAATTTTGGTGTTGTTTTAAATCAATGACCCTCTTAGAAGAATAAGAAAGAAAAGCCACAAGATGAGTGAACAGTTGCAAGACACATATCCTACAACAAACCAATTCTGGAAAAATCTAAGTTAACAGTCAATACACAGTCTTAGCTGGAGGGACTGAAAGGGCGTTTGGCTCTTTCAGAGGGCCTGGGTTCAAGCACTAGTGTCAGACAGCTCACAACCACCTGCATCTCCCGCTCTAGGGGATGCAGCATCTCTGGCATCCATCGGTACCTGCACATGCACATACCTAGACCCCGCCCCCCCCCACATACACACATAATTAAAAGGAATAAAAACAAGTAAAGGGAAGACTATTTCAATTTACCCAAAGAATTAAAGACTAAAAATTGCATAATTATATCAGTTGGCACAGAAAAAAAGCAAGGCTAAGCCCACGAATAATGGAAGCTCTCAGTGAACTAGACTAGAGGCAGACTTCTTCCGCTCAGTAAAGGGGCAAAACCTGAAGGTAACACAAAACAAATGATGGGGGGTGGGATTTACTTTCCTAAAATTACAAGTAGGGTAAAGATGTTGTAATTTGTCACTAATCTTATTCAACAATATATGTGAAATACTAAATAACAACACAGCAAGAAAGACAAGAAATAAGACAAGAAAAGAATGTAAGGCTGATGGGTTAAAAATGAGGACAAGAAGGTATTTCAGTGTAAGATGACACAATTACTTATTTAAAAAAATCCCCAAATGCCCTTAATAACAGTAAACATTTTTAGCAAAATGATAATTGATTTTTCTGCCACATACTAATACTCCCTCCTTCATTTTCTGATATTAAAAATAATGCATAGCCAGGCATCATAGCTTGTATCGGTAACCCTGGCCCTTCGGAAGCTGAGGCAAGAGAGGGCCTTCAGTTCAGTCAGCATTGGCTATACTGTGTTTTGCAGGTTAGCATGGGTTAGAGGAAGTGTACCTGTGGTGTGGTGGAGCATCTTTTGTGTGTACGCCCAGCAGTGGTATAGTGGGTCTTGAGGTAGATCTATTGCCAGTTTTCTAAGAAACCACCAGAATGATTTCCATAGTGGTTGTACAAGTTTGCACTCCCACCAGTGTTCTCCTCCTCGCTCCACATCCTCGCCAGCATGTGCTGTCACTTGAGTTTTTTATCTTAGCCATTCTGACTGGTGTAAGATGGAATCTCAAGAGTCTTTTTTTATTTGAATTTCCCTGTTGGCTAAGGATACTGAGCATCTCTTTAAGTGCTTCTCAGCCGTTAGAGATTTCTCTGTTGTAAATTCTCTGTTTAGCTCTGTACTCATTTTTAAAAATTGGGTTATTTGGTTTGTTGGTGTTTAATTTCTTGAGTTCTTTATGTATTTTGGATATTAACCCTCTGTCGGTTGTGGGGTTGATGAAGATATTTTCCAATTCTGTAGGCTGCCTCTTTGTCTTATTGACAGTGTCCTTTGCTATGCAAAATCTTTGCAGTTTTATGAGGTCCCATTTATTTATTGTTGGTCTCAGTGCCTGAGCTGCTGGTGTTCTTTTCAGGAAGGTGCCCCCTTTACCGATGCATCCAAGGGTATTCCTCACTGTCTCTTTTATTAGACTTACTGTACCCGGTTTTATGTTGAGGTCCTTGATCCACTTGGACTTGAGTTTTGTGCAGGGTAGTAAATAGGGACTTATTTGCATTCTTCTACATGCAGACATCCAGTTAGACAAGCACCATTTGTTGAAGATACTTTCTTTTTTCCATTGTATGGTTTTGGCTTCTACGTACGCACTTATAAGTAGATATTAGTCATAAGTACAGAAAACCCATGCTACAATCCACAGACCCAAAGAAGCCAAGGAAGGATGCTTGAATCTCACTTAAAACAGAACATAGTGTAGACATAAGGTAAATGGAGGGAGAGAACTGGGTTGGAGACGGGGTAGAGATGATAACAAGAATAAGGATCAAGTGTGGGAAGATCAGGGTGTGGTGGGAAGACCGGGAGAGAGAACAGAAATTGGTGGGGGGGCATCTCTGGAACAGGAGATGCTCTGAGAAGTCTATGGGGTGACCCTAGCTGAGACCCCTAGTAGCAGTGGATATGGAACCTGAAGTTGCCACCCCTGTAGCCAGGTAGGACTTCCAATGGAGGGAGGGTGACATCAACCCAATCCATAACACCTCTGACCCAAAATTTGTCTTGCCTACAAGAAGTGTAGGGATTAAGATGGACAGATACAGAAGGAATGGCAAACAAATGACTGGCCCAACTTGAGAGCCACCCCATGGGAAAGAGCCAACCCCTTACATTTTAATGATTCTTTGCTATGCATGCAGACAGGAGCCTAGCCTAACTGTCTTCTGAGATGCTTAATTCATCAGATAATGGAAACAGAGGCAGAGACCCACAGCCAAGCAATAGGCAGAGCTCGGAGAATCTTGGGGAAGAGTGGGAGGGAGGATTAAGGGAGCTGGAGGCACCATGGACACCGCAAGAAGACCTACACAGTAATCTAACCTGGGCCCATAGGGGCTCACAGAGACTGAACCACTAACCAAAGTACATGTATGGATTCCACATAGACGGCCTATACATAGGTAGCAGTTGTGTAGTTTAGTCATCATGTGGGTCCCCTAAAAATGGGATCAGGGGCTGTCTATGACTCTGTTGCCTGCCTCTGGATCTCTTTCCCCTAGCTGGGCTTCTCTGAATGGCTTCAATGGGAGAGGATTGCTTAGTCCTGCTGTAACCTGAGGTGCCTAGGTATGTTGGTACCCATGGGGGCCTCCCATTCTCTGAGAAGAAGGATAGAGGGGCATGGAGGGACTGGATGTGAGGGTGAGACTGAGAGGAGAGGATGGAGGGATGGGGATCAGGCTGTAAAGTGATGGAATAAATAAGTAAATAAGTGAAAAATGTCTGAAGTGATGAAAATTGCTTAATTAACAGATAATATTATTTTCTACTTAGCAAATTCTAACTATTCTACCCAAATACTTCTTAAATTATTAAGTTAAGTCAGCAAGGCTATAGAGTATCAGTTCACTATGGGAAAAAAAATCAATTGCTTTCTAAGTACACATGATACTTTTCCAATAACTGGGTCCATAAAGTGATAAATATATATATTACTTATTTTGAGATGGGGTCTAGTATATCCCATTCTAGCTTTGAACTCACTATACAGCATAGGATGACTTTGAACTTCTGATTCTCCTGCTGCCTCTTCTAGAGGGCTGGGATGACTGCATGCACTACCACTCTTGGTTTTTGCAGTTGATGCTGGCTATAGCAGCCCCTATACTCAGGCTTAAATTTAACAAGGTCTCCCAAACCCTCAGTACATCTGAACCACAATGAAAGAAAACAAAGATCTAAATCATAGAAAGATACCCTACATTTATGGATTGAAAGACTTAACATCACCTCTCTGAAGAATTGATTTATAGATTTAACATAACCCCAGTAACAAATCAGCAAGAGACCGTATGGATGTTGACACTGACATTAAAGTTGCTCCAGGAAAACACAAACCACCTAGGCAGGGAGTGCAGTATTGAAGAAGAAGGTGGGTGACTCAGCGCTGCTGTAGCAAGACACAGCACAGGACTGCACTGGTCTAGCAGCGGTGGTATTGGTGAGAGAAGAGACATGGCGGGTAATAGGGCTTAACAAAGAGCTCATGGAGAGAGCCAAACACAGGAAGTCACATTCTAGATGATAAAGACACAAAAGGAATTCGGGGTGGGGGAATACCTCAGCAAATACCACTGGAAGATGGATGCCTGCCTCTGAGATGCAGACCTTAACTTGCTAAACACACCTAAGCCCACAGTGCAAGCTTACGCACCTTGAGAAGGGGACATTAACTGAGCCAGTGCAGCCAAGGGTGGGAATAGAATACCAAAATCACATTCAGTGGGGGGGGGGGGAATTTGAAAAATAAATCTTACTACTATTAAAATTATAAATGACTACCCTGAAAAAAAAACCCCCCAAAATATAAATTTCATATTTAGGAAATATTTGCAGAAAACATATCTAGTAGGATACTTGGATCATATCTATCTATATATTTATTTTTATCTATTATAGGCATATATAGATATATGCATTAAAACTAACAATAAAATATCATTCCAACTTTAAAATAGGCCAAGGTATTAAAATGACACCTCAATTAAAATATACACAGAAGGCCAACAAAACCATAGAAGATATTAAACATTCTTATGTTAAAGAAATGCAAGTTAGCAGTAAGAAATGCTATACATATATTTAGCATGGATAACATCAAAAAGAAAAAGAAAGGAAGGAAAAAAAATAAGAGCACAAATGATGCTCTTTACCACTGAGGATGGGGAACCACAGGGGATCCACTTCACTCCCCAGGGGAATACAGAATGGTGCTGCCACTCTGAAAAACAGCTTGGCAATTTCTTAGAAAATTGAAAACAATCTTAACTTTTGACCCAGCAGTTCTGTTAATAGATGTTTATCTCAATGATTTTAAAAGCGATGTCCAAAAGTTTGCATCTAAGTTTTTTTTTTTTACAATAGATTTATTTACAGTTGCTGGAACGTAGAAAGCACCACAATGTTCTCCAATAGATGATCAGATCAATAAATGGCAGTAATCCACCCTACATCATTAGGTGACAGAATGCCATCAGTTATCTGGAACAAAGTAAAAGACATGAAAGAAACCTAAACTGATGTTGTTAAGTAAATAAAGCCATTGTAAAAAATGGCCACACACCTATGATTCCAATTTTAACACACTTTTGGGAAAGGCAAAATTACTCAGAAGATCAGAGTTGGTCAGGTTTATGGGAGAAGGTAGGGAGGGCAAGAAGATGGAGAACAAGGAAATTTTAGGCTGGCAAAACAACTCTATATGATACTGCCATGGCAGAGATATGATGAACTATGTTGTTCAAAACCTATCAAATTTAACAACACAAAGAAGGAACCTTATTCTATACAAATTAAAAACAAGACCACCAAGAGGTGAGGAGATTGAAGAATAAATGGAGAATGTGCCAAAGCAATTTTAGGCACATTTCCCACATACAAATCACCCCCACCAAAGGAGATAGGTTAATTAAGTCTGGGAACATGTGAGCTGTCAAGTGGAAGGCCAGAGAGTGTCACTTGATAAGGTTTCACCTCATGACACGATTCTCCCCAACTGATACACCTACAATCCAAACCAACACCTAAGGCTTGGGAAACATCATGGAATACAGAGCAGAAAGATTATAAAATCCAGAGGAACAGGGTGGGATGTCTGCTGACACACCCAGGAAAGCTCAACAGTATGGTTGCCTAAATAAGACCTAAACTATGATAGCACCAAATTGTCATGCCAACACAGATAGGGGACTTCTCATGGAAATTTACTCTTAGGAGAACTACAGCCAACTGACGGTTACTTGAAGGGGTAGACTCAGTCTTACCCAGGGATGAGCTGCTGATATGTTAGTTATTCCAGGAAGTAAGCCCTCAACACATATGAGCCACACTAAATAATGGTATGTACATATATATGTAACAATTATAGTTACAGAATAAGAGGCCATGAACTCAAATAGGCATGATGGAGACATGAGAAAACTTGGAGGGAGGCAAGGGCATGGCAGAATGATGTAAATACAATACACTATTCATAGACGAAATTCTCAGAAAGTAATTTTTAAAAGATAACAACTCTGATAATATGAGTTAAGTAAATAAGGGCTGATCTATATTTTCCCTGTTGGAGAGGAGTTCAGGTGTTAGGGAGGCCATGTGTGGTAGTGAATTAGAGTTAGAGACATTATTAGGGATTCACAACCCAGGCTGTTTAATGTGGGTAGAGACAATCACACCCAGAACTACTTATACACGTGCACTCATACAAGAGTTAGTATAGTTAGTATATGCACACAGTCTGCCAGCTGTAAGTACCAGAAAATGTCTCAGTGGTATTATACAATAATAACTTTCAAATCTTGGTTTTTACTACCATTTGATAACACAAGCAACCAGGGCATCTTGGGAAACTAGTTAATTCTACCGCAAAGGCAAGCAACACACCAGAAAAGACTGGAATATCTCAGGAAGCCAGAAATAGAGGAACTGATCTAAACCAAAGATGATATCTGGCAAAATAGTCACACGAAGGATGCATGCCCGAAGATACAGGAGCCAAGGGCAAGAGTTCTCACTTAGCACAGGAAAATACAGCCATATCATACTGTAGCCCAAATGTAAAGTAACTGTGCATGAGTTCAGACTACTAGAGATAAATAATTAAATGCATAAACACATAGAGTCGAGATGAACCTCTCGAAGAGACAAATTCCACGTAACAGCAAATATTCCCTCATCGGGGAGGGGGCCAAAATGCCTAACTCGTGTTCTGCACTCTGCACACTTTCTCTTCCTTCCCAAAGGTTCACTACAAACGGTTAATAATGACTCTAGAGAAACCCAACAGCCATCATGTCCCTACTCAGATGATCAAGGTAAAGATCAACAGGTGTGTGCACATATGTGCTCGTTCATGAATCTGTGCATGCTCAGATGTTCGTGTACAGGTGGCTGCACATATGTGCCCACAAGTCTGTGGTGGTCACAGGTTGACGTTGGGTGTCCTTTTCACTTCTCTTTCATTTTTGAGACAATGTTTCCCCTTGGCCTAGGACTCACCAGTTTCCCTAGCTGGTCAGGCATCCTTGAGGATCCTCACCTGTAATACTCTCCTCATCTCTAGAATTAGAAGCCTGGGCAAGTGTACCTGGCTTTTTCACATGAATTCTGGGCCTGAACTTGAGTTCCTCGCATCTGAGTGACAGCCACTTTACCAACTGGCCTTTCTCTCCAGTTCAACATCAACATTTTGACTATTGGGAATATGGACAGAACACACACTAGAAATGACCTTTTACTAATATGAACTTCTTTCCAAATTTGATAACTCTAAACTAATAACAAGAAAAGCATCTACTCAATTATAACTGATATTTTATGTAAAACTGTCCAGCATCATCGCATTGCTTAGTTATGCATTTTCATGGCCTTTTAAATACCTGACGGAAATAGTGTGAAGAGACAAGGTTTATTTTGGCTCACGGTTTCAGGAGGTTGTAGTCCATCACACCACAGCAGGCATGACTGTGGAAGCAGCTCTGTTTGTGGTAGGAGTGTGGGATGTCAGCTTGTTAACACCACAGCAGACCAGGGATCTGAAAGAAGGCTAGACCAAGAAGTAGGCCTGGTGCACCTTCAAAAGCCACCCCTATTACCCACTTCTGGCAAGAAGAACCCACTTGCTGCTAAGCACCCAAAACATGAGCCTGTGCTGGATACTTGAGTTTCAAACTACAACAGTCATTAAACAAGCAAACAACAAAAATAGGAAAGACTAAGTTAAAAAAAATTGTTATCCAAGAGAATCCTAAGACACAGACATGTAATAGCCTGAAGTAGATCTTGAAACAGAAAAATGACGCACCTGCAAGTTAAGGAAAACTTAATGAAACATGGATTTAAGCAACTCACAGTTAAGAATCTGAGCTTATTACTTATGACAAATGCCATACTACTGAAAGGTATTAATGACAGGAAAAACTGGTATGTAATATACAGGACCACATCCTCTGATAAAAGGATAAATAAGGAAACGTCTATAAGATGATGACTAGTGTGCACTGGAAAGGTTTACCTGTAGACGTAAAGCAAACAAATGCAGGAATTATGCACAGAGCAGAAAACCCAGGCTACATGCTCTGTAACATAAATGGCAGAAATGAAGATTAGTTCAAAGAAATGAGAATACACATAAGACCTCAAGAAGATGAAAAACATGTAGACATTTTTTATAGTATCCAAGCTAAGTGGGAAAGAACCTTGAACCTTGTTTTCATCTCATGTCATAGTAAATGTTCCTTGTAAAATAAAAGTATATATCAACAAATATTTGGTCAAAGGTCATTCTACACACACACACACACACACACACACACACACACACACACACACACACACATACACACACACACACACACACACACAGAGAGAGAGAGAGAGAGAGAGAGAGAGAGAGAGAGAGAGAGAGAGAGAGAGAGAGAGAATAATAGAATTTAAAGTGGCAGCTTTAAAAAATCTTATAAACTACATATGATAAAGGTCACTGAGATAGAAACTCTGAGAGTGTTAATGACAGAACACATTAAAGTGATTATTTCAGAAAGCGATGTAGCAAATACCAAGGCAAACTTTTACTGGCATATTTAAATGTGCATCTCAGCAGTAATGTTCATACACACAATCCAGGGAATTCTTCCTCCAGGCATCTATAGGAGGCTAAATCCACACTTGGAAGGCATGTAACAATTAACCCCAGACACACACACACACACACACACACACACACACACACACACACACACACACACACACGGTGAGAGACAGAAAGAGAGACACAGTCAGAGACAGAGATAGAGAGACAGATAGAGGAGAGAGGTGAGAATGAGGCACAGAGTGAGGCAGAGAGGCATGGAGGGAGGTGGTCATTGCATGCACATGAATGTGTAGGAACACTCACTTGTGCATCCACATGCAGAGACAAGAAATAGATCCTGGTGGACAACCTCTACTGTGCTTTGCCTTATTGCTATGAGACAGCCAGGCTGGCTGCTCACGGTGCTCCTGGGAGCCTCCTGTTTCCCCCTCCAGGGCTATAGACATGTGTAGCTATGTACATTTTTTTTACAGTATTCAGGATTTGAATTAAGTCCTCGTGCTTGCTGAGTGGGTGCTCTTACACAATGGGCCATGTTCCCAGCTCAAAGACTGTAATACTATGTACCATTCATTCTATTAAATAGCATAACATAACTTAATATTTTAAGCTTTATATCTTATAACTTAAATTTTATAAAAGCTATATACCCAGCTATTCCACTCCTTGGAATATACCCAAAAGATGCTCCACCACACAACAAAGACATTTGCTCAACTATGTTCATAGCAGCCTTACTTGTAATAGTCAGAATCTGGAAACAACCTAGATGTCCCTCAGTTGAAGAATGGATAAAGAAACTGTGATACATTTACACTATGGAATACTATTCAGCTATTAAAAACAAATCTTGAAAATTTCAGGTGAATGAATGGAACTAGAAATGATCATCCTGAGTAAGTTAACCCAAACCCAGAAAGATACACATAGTATATACTCACTTAGAATTTGACACTACCCCCAATAGAGATGTCCTCTGAAAGTCTCCACTTAGTGGGGGATTGGGACAGATGCTGGGACTTCCTATTGGGACTCCAGGTGAGAGAGTGATAGGAGAATGGGGAAATGGAAGGACCCAAAGGGTCCTGGAACCCTACAAGAAGACCAACAAGGCTGGCAGATCTGGACCCAAGGGAGTGTGCTCAAACTACTGTACAAACCAAGGACAATGCATACAGTAAACCTAGACCCCTACTCAGATCTAGCCAATGGACAGCACAGTTGTGTGGACAGCAGGGACAGACTCTGACATGAACTATAGTGCCCCCTATTTGGCCACTTCCCCTTAGTGGGGAGGCCTGGTGGCACTCAGAGGAAGGTTGAGCAGGCTACCAGGATGAGACCTCATAGGCTGTGATCATATGGTGGGGGAGGTGGTCCCCTTCTGCCACAAATCTAGGGGAGGGAAATAAGAGTGAAAGAGGGAGGGACGGGGGAATGGGAAGATACAAGTGAGGGGATAACAATTAAGACATAATCTGAATAAATTATTTAAATATAAGTTTTTAAAAAAAGCTATACATATGAAACCCAATGTAGGCAACCAAAGAGGAATGCGTCATACACATACACACAATAATGATCTACTTTTGATTTTATCAAAAGCTCAGCAGAACTTTTTTCAAATATAAAACCCTATGCGTATCACTTAAATAGATAAATCTTGGAGAGGGAGAAAGGGAGGCACAAAGGAAGGGTATGCACATATAGGCTAATTAAATGTTTATAGTTTGGAAACCATACATAATGACCTGTATATGTTTCTTGTCATTTGTGTCCTAAAGCAGTGCCATTGCCTGGCCCACTGGGCCATTTGCCTTAGTGTTGCATCCTTACCCCACATTCCCTTCCTCTTTCTCAACTCTTCTTTTGCCTTTACTCTAGTACTTTCCTCGACTATTACTTCTCCTCTTCATTACAGTCTTCTTATATATATAGACATCCCTGCTTCTTATAGATTACAACATCAGATCTATCTGGAGTACAGTGTCCGTCTCAGAGATGCCTGGGCGCCACCTCACACCTTGTAGAATCAGTATCAGTGGGGATGGGATGTGGGAGCTGCACCTAACACGTTTCTTCGGTAGCTACTTTCCACACTATGCTCTCATCACCATGGCTGAATCCCACACATATCACCTGCTCCCCGAGTAGCTACTGGAGAAAAAAGATCAGAGTCAGTTGAAGCAGATATTGGTCCCGAGCTTCAAAATTCCCTGAGCCAGAGTAAGTAAGAATACAGGGCCAGAGCCAGACAGCTTTATTCACAACTTTGATTATGAAGACATTCAGTGACCTGGGAAGGAAAAAATACACCCATGTGTGTGTACACAAGAGGGTGTAATGCACTCACTCATGTATATACATATGCACATTTTTATCTGTCTATGTTCATGTAACACATAAGTGGTCTTCTTGCCTTTTCCCAAGCTCCCACTTTAAACAGACTAGCTATCTGCCTCTCCACCTTCCCACACTTAGTATTCCATAAAATATTTCTCTTAATAATATGCTCTTCTTCTCAAAGGAATTTTTTTTTTGAAAAGGCATTGGTGTGACTCTGTTGTGAATCTCTTAAACTCACCTGCCATATGTACACAGTCATTAAGGTCAAAGCAATACATGCTAAGGGCTCATAAGAGCAGGGAAGGTGTGTCCTGGGACCCTTGGAGTGCTTTCTTATTTATGATTGATTCATGTTGAGAAACTGAACCCTTTGGGCATTATCTATTAGATCAGTTTCTTTATAATATTTGATCTTGGGCTTGATCAATGAGGCCAATTGATTTCTAATTTTACCATGGTTTAAACCAAGTAATCTACATTTGTGCCCACCCTCTAAGAATCCACTCAAATGTTCCCTTCCATCGGGGACTCTCTGACTTCTTCCGTCATATTTAAAGAATCGTTTCCTTGTGCTACCATGTTTCATAAGCATTCTGAGTCAAATTGTGGTGATGGTTTGCATATTGATACCGCCTTTAGAGAACGGCCAAAGGGTAAACATTCTTTTCAGGAAGCCCAGGCATATGAGGTACTTTCAAATAGTGCATACATCAATTTCAAGAACAGGATTCAGTCCGCTGCTCCAGCTAATTCTATACCATCCTAAAGCATCTTAGTAAAGTGTTATCCATTTTTAAATTTGTCATCTATTTTTGGCTTTATTTTCTGGCTTTTCTGATCTTCATTTTTTTTTTTTTTTTTTGTGGAAATGTTAAAGGAATGATGTTGCCTGCTGCCGAGATCATGTTGAAAAAGGCACTATATTGAGGTGCAGTTTGAAACGTGACAGCATATGTAAATGTGTTGGTGATGCTAAAAATACGCGGATAAATGATACATGGCATCCGCAGGGTATGCACAACTCTGTATTTATATAGTACCTACATGTAGACAGTAGGAGTCTATTTATGCATTTGCCAAGAAAGGGAGAAGTGTCTGCATATGTCTCGTAAATCTGGATCCGGGCTCATGCCCAATGCAGATGCTGCAGAGAGGCAAGTCGGGAAAGGGGCTTGCTGCTCTGGGAGCAGGCTGTCTGTCAGATCATTTCCCTGAATAGGATTTTGGAAACAAAAAACGATAGCCTACAGACAACAGAAAATGTATCTAAAAAGCCGGGGGCCGGGGGGGGGGGGGGAGAAGTACTTTCTAGAGTGTCTCAACAGCATGTGAAACTTATTAGAATTTTGGGGCAAAGATGAATTCTAGAAATGTCACACAGCACCACCCTTTATTTAGTTGTGTATTAAAAGAGTTTCCATTCCCTCAGTACCTATGTGGTCACTGTTCTACTAGCCTTGCATATAACCAGGATACTGACTCACGAGGAAACGTCTGTAGCTTTTAGCTAAGGAGCCATCTGTGCTTAAGGACTGTGTCCTTACAGCTACAAATCCCAGGATTAGAACCCCAGCTTCATGGTTGACACAAGGTTGGGCATTTCTCCTCTGAGAGAAATAGGGCTTACTTCTTCATTCTTACATTGAATTAGATATATAATGTTTTGATATCCTCATTCTAAAATGTGAATGTATAATTCTAAAGCAGCTTAGCAGTCAAAATGTTCTCCAAAAATCTGAATGTTTCGCATTTATATTATGAATTTTTTTTTATGCCTCACTCTGAGGAGGGTTATATTGTAGCATCCTAGTCAGTGATTAAGCATTTATCGTTCGACATTCACAAAACTAAGTCAAATTGTATTTCTAGCCTCAAACTCTACCTTCAGATTTATTTTCAAATTTCAAATTAGTGTCAGAAATGTGTTAAATGAATACTTTCTGGCAGGGGCACCTGCACAGGACAGAGGACATTCAGTTTGAGCTAGGGAATGACTTTGTGACTCTATCATCTGTCTGTCGTCTGTCCGCCTGCTTGTCTGTCTGTCTTTGCTTTTGCAGTAGAAACATGGCTTGCTCGCATAGTAAGTAGCTCCTGTTGAAAAGAATGAACACTCCTTACAAGTGAACCAGCCCTGGAAACAATGCTAACTGCAGCAAGGCGGAACCATGTGCGGAATGCAGGAAACTTGGCTCAGGAGAACCTTAACTCTAGCGTCCAACCCATACAAAGGACAGGAATAGAATCAGATAATGTGGGAAACTATTTTTTTGTTCTGCTCTTTCTATTAAATCTCCAGCCTTCCTTCATTCTCTTCCCATCCCCTTCCATCTTTCTCATCCTTTTGTTTATGACTTATGCTGACAGAGACATGAAGGAAGACAGTGAGAGAAACAAAGCTCCAGGCTGTGAACAGCAAACACACAACTAAAAAAAAAAATCTGTTCCTCTTACTAATACATATTTCTTGGAAGAAAGAGAGGATCTTCATAGTAAAAATATTCCAAATGGCATGTTAAAGTGTGATTTCCTCGTAGCTCAAATTCACCACGAGCTCAACCTTGTGCAGTCATCTCTATTTCTCAGGGTCTGGAAAGCCTTATTAACAGAGATCAATACGTGCTCCCCAAATCCACTCCAAGGTCCTAATGCTATATAATCACTGTTCTCTCTGAAACAATTTTCTCTAAATAACACCAACAGTATAGCTATAGATCATCAGCATCTCTGCATCAGAAATAACATTAAAAGAAGAACCTAAATATTTTCTATTAGTGAATGGCTTTTCTTCAATATGGTTACCCAACTTGCCAAACATGGAAAAGGTCTCACTATAGTTTTAAATAATAGTAATATAATTTTAATAAGGTTGCCTTTTTATTAGGTGCATTTAACTAGTCCTTCTGATCTCTCATATTATAATCAGCAGCTAAGCAGCTTTCTCGTGCAGCTGTTGTAACCACCTCATTTAACATTAGGTATATCTTTTAGCTTAATTAAAGCATTCCTCTCTTTCAGTAATAGTGGATTGTTTTCAGCTCAGCCATTATGTGTAATTGTTTTCTTTGATCCATTCAAAACGTGGCTATTTTTCATGGCTAATTAAATCAACACTTGACCACTGCATTTAATGCTTAACTCAGTTTTATTTCTAATCTTGCATGCCGGGCTTCCACACATCCTACGTCTTGCTCATAATATTAAGTTACTCACCGCCTACATCAGATTGTCATTGTAAGTAGAGGCTACATGTATGTATCAGGAATTCCAGCAGAGGGCACTCAAGCAAGAATAATCATTTCTGTAAGAAGAGAAATTGATGATGATGTTTCCTGATATATATATTTTTTTCCTTTTCAAATCAAATTAACATCAGAGTATGTGTGTGTGAGTGTATAAGTGTGTTGGGGGCTGGGGTGGGTGGGACAAATCTATCCTTGGCGAGCCAACTCATTTCTCACTTAACCTCTCTTTCAGCTGAATAAGAGCCACTGTGTGCACAAGATAAGAGACAAGATATTTTCAAAACACTCCTAGTATTAAAACCAAAGCCATAAATTCTGTTTCAACAACTGACATTTTTATCACTGTCTACTTTGGCTTCTTTTACATCTTGTGGATTTTTTTTTTTTAAAGGATAAGTCCCTATCACTCAGAAAAGTCCTCAAACTTTTGAAGAATGCGCCTTCTTGCCAAAACATTGTCAGACACGTTTTAATGAAAAAATAATAATGTAAACAAAAGCAAGCTGACATGAATTTTATAGGGGGGAAGCGCAGAAGATGTCTTTTCTCTCTGCTAGGAGGACTGAAGAAGATAGAGTTTCCTGTTCCTACCACACACAAGTATGACAGGTTCAAAGATTCTTTCTTGCTATTTCCAGCCAGTGAGCTCTCACATTGACTGGAGATCACTGGGTCAGGAGCATGGCCATCCACTTTCTCTCATCCTGGCACTTATAGCTGTTAAACGTTAAAAGCTCTCCAGGAGGAAATCACCCAGCTCTCAGCTTTTGCCAATTTTCATAGTGTAAATTCTTCACACCGTGGTAGATTTCAAACATGAAGCCACTGAACTCTGTGGGGCAGATGCACAGCAGCGCGTCACCAGATCACACCACCAGCCCACTTGTCAGTAGTTACAAATAACTTCAAGGGCAAACGGAAGAATGAAACACGGGAGCCACGGAGAATTTGTTTCTGCTATAGTGAAATTTAAATAGAAGTTAGCGTCACTTAATTTTTGGTGACACTGGTTTTAACAAATGGCTCATGAGATTGCTGTGGGCCATCAGGAGCTCATAAGGGTTGAACACGCTGCTCCATCAGTAAAAAGGCCTTCTAGAGCTTACAGCTCAGAGGAGGAGAGGACCACCTAGCTGAAAGAGTGAGAGTCAACTGTCTTTTTATTTAGGGAAGCTGTACTTTTCTAAACACAGAACATTGTATCTCATTCATGGACTGTTTTCTCACTTTCAAAATTAGTTTTCCTTCTATTAGATGCATTTTAAATATGCAATCATTTCTGGTAATCCTTGTAGGCTTCTTTGGTCATATCTGTTACAGCTTAACTTTATAAAAACAGATTAAACTTTCAAATTTAAATATTGGTATTTCAGAAGACAAAACAAAATAAACAGTAGAATTTTAAAAGGAGATATCACACTTATAGAGAAATTTATTTTCACTTTGAGTAAGCATGCATTACCCTGAAAACAATAATAAAAGAAAAATACTAGTAATTTCTAGCTAGACACCACATCTATACTAGAAGCTTTATATTTTAGCCCTGTTTTCTCAGAGGTGTTTGAATAGGTTAAAAAAAAACACGTGAAGAACATATTATCACCACTTCCCCATTGTAACCTTTCCTTTGTCACAATCAGAGAACCTGAAACTGAGTTTCAAAAAGATTTCGAGGGACTGAAACACTTTTCATGCTAGGGTTCTTGCTCTTACCATAGTGCATACTCCCAGCGCCAATAACTAAATGAGGAAATAAATCAACAAAAATATAAGTGGATAGTCTCACTATGTATTTCAAGGTTGTTTCACACCCACACACGTGTACTTAAAATCCTTCAGCACACACCCCAACGTCATCTTGCCTTTGTGAATATATAGCTCTAACTCGTAATAGCAGAACCACCCTTTGAGGAATATTGATTAACAGCCCCCTCCCCAATAATTTCCATACTCTACCAACAAGCTCTGTTTTGTTGTGTTTCAAAATCAGATGCTTCATTCCAGGAATTCAGGCAAATTACTGAATTTCTGCTAGTCCCCAGTTTCCTATGAATTATAATAAAGAATAAAAGCACCGATTACAGTCGTTGGCTGGGATAAAGAAAGTGTTCAGAAACACTCAGTCTAATTACTGCTGTGGCTAGAGTTATGACTATTAATAAACTTAGCTGTGTGGCTCCCCAGACCACAGCAAATTAGACGCATTTAAACTAGAAGAGGAGACTTTATGGAATGAATATTCTTACTATAGAAGGAAATACCAGTAAATTGCTCACTCATGAGAAAACAACAGAATCACAAGAGAGGTGTTTTTAAAAGGAAAGGCAAGTTGCAAAGATGCCTCAGTACCTAAGGATCTGTGTTTGGTCCCCAGAAGCCACTTTTTTTTTTTTTTTTAAAGCCAGGCATCGTGACATGAGCTTGCAACTCCAGCACCGAGGAGGTAGATCATGGAGGGTCACTGGCCAGCCAGACCAGAGCTCTTAAAAGCTTCTAGACCAGTGACATACGCTCTCTGAAACAGACAAGGCAAATGACTCCTGAAGAGGGATAACATAGGGTGTTGCCCTCTGGCCTATACAGACACACACAGACACACACATACATACATACATACATACACACACACACAGAGGCATGCGATAACATAGGGTGTTGCCCTCTGGCCTATACAGACACACACAGACACACACATACATACATACATACATACACACACACACACAGAGGCATGCATGCACGCACGCACACACACACACACACACACACACACACACACACACAAGGAGCAGGGAACATAGTCTCTCAGCTGAGCTAGAAATGTCCCTAAGCAGGTGGTAGCAACTTACTAACAAGATTTTAGGGTTATCAGGGAAAGTGGAAGTGTTTTTCAGTTTCCTATATAGGAAGCCTTGTACGTCACACACTTTAGAAATATTTTTGTGAACATGCTAACTTGCACTCAAATTTGTAAGCTCGTATAGTCTAATGGCTTTGTTTCATAGCCATAAAACTGCACTAAAATTTTAGTGGCTGTTATTGTTATTGAATTTAGGGCTATATGGTATTTTATGCATATTGTATAATTCTGTAATTAAAAGGAACAAAGTGACTTCCTTAGAAACATTGACTCAAAGTCATATCTTCCCAGGGGCTGAGGATGTGACTCAACAGTAGATTGTATGCTTAGCATGTGTAAAGGCCTCTGTTCAGCCATCAGTAGACAGCAGCAGTAACAATAACGGCTTCTATGAATGCCATTGGTTCAAAGTGTTAGACTTTGACTAAGTGTTAGTTATTATATATGCTATCTTATATATATTAGATAATATATAAATATAAATAAATATATAATTATATAACTATGGCAATATTCCTCTGGTCAGCACTGACTTACATCTCTTTTCATTGATAATGACAAATCTGTGTCTGTTTGTCATTCTTGATCTGCTAAGTATATTTTTCTGGTGAACTTTTCTTTGAATACATGAAGACTATGTCAAATGTAGTAAGAAGACCTGGGCTACATAACTCAAAAAAAAAAAAGGCAGGTAAATGAACAAATAAAATCCTATGGTAAATGAGGTTCGTTATCACTGCCATTAGATATTGGCCAGTATCAATGCTGTTAGCACCTGGCCGGTGTTGAAGCTGTCCAATTTTAGTTTTAGATTTTTCAATGTATTCTGAATGGGAGACATTCTGAAGAAAAAAGTCATACTTAAGTGAGTGAAGACTTCATAGCATTTTACTTTAAATTAGCTTTTCAATTGATCTATCTCATGCAAGGAAATTTAAACTACAGAGTGGTATTAATTCTACTGTTTAATTTGAAAGATACGAAAGTCCTACTTAGCCGTAGTTTGATCATAATCTTTCCCTCCTCATGCAGATTTCACTCTTCAGAGACAGGGTTTCTCTGTGTAGTCCTGGCTATCCTCGAACTTGCTCTGTGGAGCAGGCTAGGCCCCAATTCAGAGATCCACATATCTCTGCCTAAGATTAAAGGCGTGTTCCACCATGAGCTGAGGGCATAGCTCAATGGTACAGTGCTTGCTTACCAGGCACAAGGCCTTGAGTCCAATCTTCATAAGGTAAATTCCTCCCTTGTGGAAGCAAGCTTAGCTACTCATGTGATCTTTTCTGTTGTGCTCTTTCTCTCTCTTCTCTTTTACAAAATAGTTCTGCATCAATCACAGGATTTTGTTGTTGCTGTTTTGTCTTAATTTCTGGAAGATATTCAGAACTCTACCTTCCAAGTTTAAATAGATTTTGCTTGCAATCATTTTTCTTTTTAATCACCAAAGCTCTCCTTTCCTCTCTATTTAATTTTAGAAATATTACCCTAGTTTTAAATTATGAAAGTAATGTCCAGTATGGCTGTGAATATTGTAGATTTTCTTCTAAAGTATATTGTGTTTTATTTGACCATGCATGTGCTTTTGTATCATTAATCTCAATATCTTACATCTTTATTGGAAAAGAAAACTTTCCCCCCCATAGTATGAAAGGATGAGATAAGAGGAAGCTAGAACCTTGTTAGTTTGTACCACTGCTATGTTGTTAGTCAGTTTTCTGCCTCTATTTTTAAAAAATCCAGATTGAGAAATTCACCAAGGAAACTGTACTTCCTACAGTTCTGAAGGCTGGGAGTCTCATGAGGACTTCCTTACTGATTTATAAAATGGTGAAGGATGACCCATAGCCAGATAGAGTCGAAGAGTAGATGTGTGAGCTCGTCTTCTTCGCTCTTCCTACAAAACCCCTAATCTTAAGGAGGCCCCACACTTGTGACCTCACCTAACCCTAATTACCTCCCAATGGTCCCATATCTAAAGCCCATCATCAGATGAAATTGGGGATGAAGTTTCCATCATGTGACCTTTTAGGGTAAGTAATCCTTACCAGGCTGACTCCTGACCACTTCTTTAGTGTTAGTATGTGGAGATCTACCCATAGAGCAAATAGTGAAAACTGAAGAGTCCTACTCTGAACAGACAACCAATGGACCATGCTCTTCACAGTGCTGTCTAACACATCTGAAACACTCTTAAGGTTAGCTTTGAAATTCCAATTTTGTGTGTGGAAATTAATGTGCAATCACTGATCTCTCTCTCTCTCTCTCTCTCTCTCTCTCTCTCTCTCTCTCTCTCTCTCTCTCTCTCTCTCTCTCCTTCTTGATTGTAGATGCAATATGACCAGCTGCCTCAAGCTCCTGATATGAGTTACTGTACCCTCAAATGTGAGTCAAAGAAGACTCACCCTTACATATCTCTTAGCTCATTGTGTTTTAATGATTCCCTGGTATTTTCTATGTAAGGATCGACCTACATACATGTTAAGGAAAAACTATGAATCTTATATAGTACTGCCATTCTTTCAGAAAGATGAGAATTGGAAGCCCTAGAAACATTCTAGCATCAAAATTTAAAGTTGAACTTTTAAAATATCATGTATGTTGAATGTAAAGGGGCCCAAATACGGTGGTTTAGAATCCCAATATAATACCTAAAAAAAACTAAAGAAGAAAATAGTATTTTTAAGTTGGTACAGAACATTGTGGAGGTAAGAAAAAAAGAAAGAGAGAAAGGAAGGAAGGAAGGAAGGAAGGAAGGAAAGAAGGAAAGGAACAAGCCAAGAGAATTGTCTTGAAAGGAGTAACTGCAGACATTTTAATCACCTGGATTTTCTTTTTGCCATAGAAGAGATAATTTCCCCTACACGCCTTAGGTATCTATTTTTCAAATTTGGACCAACACTCCTCCTCCTATTTAAGCATCCAGAAGGAAGTAGAAATCTCTCTGCTTCTTATGGCATCTGCATAGGCTTCCTAATAGATGGGTGATGCTGAAGCACCAAACCCAACAAGCATGTTCATAAAAGTAATGTGTATTGAATTGGCATTTGCTCTCAATACCTTTTCCTTTAAGTGTCGGTTGGGGCACGTAGGCAATAGGAGAATACATTTGCTAAGGCAATTACCCATTATTGTGGAGCAGCCTGGCTAGTCCCCTGAGAAAACTCATGCATAATTTGTTTGTGCATAATATACTGTCTGCACTACTGTATCTATCCCTGACTTAGGAGGAAACTCTTGGGGCTTATTGTCCATACTGTTTCTTCTACGTTAAGTGACCTTGTCTTCCACCCCTAATTGCCGCACAGACCAGTTCAACAGCCCTACAAGCTCAAATGCCTTAAACATCACTTACAGAAAGCGTCATTTCTTCATTCCAACAATGCCTCACTTATTGATTGCTATCATTAAATAGATGGAGAAATCCTTACGGCCACACTTTTATTCTGTTAGGTTGTAACTGTCGTGGGATGAATGACTTAATGGATTACCGACTTCCTTACACTTTTCCTGCCAAGTGCTCCACACTTTCTGAAAACTCTTCTCTCATGCCACTCCTGCTCTCCTGCCCATGACTCAGGAAGAAGGAAAAAACTGCTTCAGCAACCAGGATCACCTACCAAGCTGCTGCTACTCAGGGAAAAACAAGTGGGGAGAGGACGAGGCCTCCTTCTCAAAGTACCACTGGAGAAAGGCCCACTGCTTCCCTAATCTCCATGTAGCTTACAAGTTGGGACCTCACAGAATTCTGTTCCCATCTGCTCCCAATTCTCTTGTGGCTCCAGTTTTTCTCAAGAAGAAACCATCACCCTTACAACAGCAAGAAAGATTCTACATGACCTTTGCAACCTCAGTGGCCTTTTAGGCTTTCTATTGCTGTGATGAAACACGGTGACCGTCTATTTCCCCATCTCCTATGTTTCTCTTACCTAGAGTCTCAGTAGGATGTCCTCACATCTATTCCAATCTCCTGGTAAGTGAAAACATTAATGGGACATGCCTTTTGGGCTAGTGTCCAATTATAAGTGAGTATATACCATGTGAGTCTTTCTGTTTCTGGGTTAACTCACTCAGTATGATCATTTCTAATTTCCTCCATTTGTCCACAAATTTCTGGATTTCCTTGTTTTTTATAGCTGAGTAGTATTCCATAGTATAAATATACCACAATTTCTTTATCTATTCTTCAACTGAGAGGCATAATAAAAGGATCCAGAAGATCTTAGAAACCTACAAGAATAACATCATAATGGGTGGATCAGGGCCCAGAGGTGTCTGCTCAAACTATTGCATTAACCAAGGACAATACAAGTAGTAAACACCAAACCCCTACTCTGATCCAGCCGATGGACAGGACATCCTCCACTGTTACATGGAGAGCAGGGACTAACTCTGATATGTGCTCTGCTGCCCTATATTTGACAACCTCCCCTTGGTGGGGAGCCCTGGTGGCACTCAAAGAAAGAATAGGCAGACTATCAAGATGAGATTTGTTAGCCTGCGACCATAAAGTGGGGGAGGAGATACTCCTCGGACATGGACCTAAGGGAGGGTAGTAGGTGGGGGTGGGAGGGTAGGAGGAACAGAAGGATACAAGTGATGGGAGAACAATTGAGTTGTAATCTGAATAAATTGATTAAAAAAACAAAAAACAAAACAAACAAACAAACAAAAAACAAAAAGGAAAAGAAAAGAAAAGAGAAAAAGAAACACTATGACCAGAAAGCAAGTTGGGAGGTAAGAGTTTATTTGGTTTATGCTTCCATATCACTGTTCTTCATTAATGGAACTCAAACAGGACAAGAACCTGGAGGCAAGATCTGATGCAGAGGCCTTGGAAGGGTTCTGCTTACTGGCTTGCTCCCCATGGCTTGTTCAGTCTGCTTTCTTATAGAACCCAGGAACACCAGCCCAGGGATGGTACCACTCACAATGGGCTGAGCCCTCCCCACATCAACTACTTATTAAGAAAATGCTTTACAGGCAGATCTTATAGAAGCATTTTCTCAACTGAGGTTACCTTCTTTCAGACAACTCTAGTTTGTGTGTCAACCTGACATAAGACAGGCTTGCACACTTGAACGTCTCACCTATTTATTTGTACACATCACCTTGCAGATCTATTAGCTTCTGTTGCATTACATGACTCCCCGGGATGTTCCACCTGTCACCTGGAACACAATAGATGTTTATGCCTCTCTCCTCCAACTCATAGAAAACCTAATCTGAACTTTAGGCCTTTGGAAGGTAATTAGACTAGGATGAAGCCCCAAGGATGAAGCCTTTATACTGGACCAGGGCTTTTACAAAGAGAAGAGAAACCATCGTCCACCACCCCACACAACCCCTCTCTGAATGTGAAGACTTCCATCACAAATCATTTGCTTCCAGAGAATCCAATCCTTCTGGTGCCCAGAACTTGGACATCCACAAGTTCACCACAACTGTAACAGGTCATCACTTTTTGCTTAAGCCTTCCAGTCGGTGGTAGCCCTCGACATTTCCTTCTTTATCCAGACACCCATGGAGGCAGCTCTCTAACCTCTTGGGGTCCTTTGGCAAGTGAGGCCCCCTCTGACATCATGTGCCCTATCCCAGTTACTCACCCCCCCCCCACTCATCTGCTCCAGTGATTTTTGCCCTCAGCACATGTAACTTTCTAACATTTTCCCTTTTTGTAAAGCTAACTGTCACCTCAAGTCAGTTCCAAATAATAATTACTATGGCTTGAACTGAAACTCTTTGGAGTACATTTAGTAAAACAAAACTCAAGGTCATTTATTTCCATCTTTTTTTAACCATCCTCCCTGATTTATCACAATGCTCTGCGTACAGTGCGCACACCATCTGCCTTGAACGAATGGATAGGATTCAGCTTAAATGGAAGCCAGTTTACTGTGCTATTTCTTCCACAGTGAAGGGTTTTGCACTGCCTCTGCTTATAGTCACTGAATTGCACTGAAGATGTATTTACTTGTCTGTGTTATCTTACTGTTATTTGCTATTAATTTCCTGTGTATTATAGTTCAGTGTTTGTATATCTTATTTTAGAATGTTATAATTTCCTTAATAGACTAGTTTATGGATGGGTGGTGATGTCTATTTCTCTTCTGCTAGGATATGTAATCAATATATCCCCAGCATGCAATGAGCATGTCTTTATGTAATGGTTAAGCATTAATTTTATTGCAAGGTTTGCTTGTGCGCTCATAAGTTATACAAGTCCTGGGTACATATCCAAAAGACTATCTCTTACTCTAGAGACACTTGTACATCTATGTTTATTGTTAGTCTATTCACAATAGCTGGTAATGGAAACAACCTAGATATTCATAAACAAATGAATGGATACTAATACGTAGTATGCATACACAATATGGTATTACTCATCTGTAATGAAAAAGGAACTTATAAAATTTCCAGGTGAATGGAATAAATAGGAAATATTTACTCCAATGTTCTCATTTGCAGATCCTGCCTTCAAATCTTTTGTTTTATGAGCTTACCTTGGAGCATACATGGAAAGCAGAAAACTAAAAGGTGAACCTTTGAGTGGCACCTTAAGGGAGGAGACAGTATAGGCAATATGAAAGATGGGAGATGGAATATTTGAGGGTGGAAAGGCATGAAGAAGCACAGGGATCAGAAACACGGGTTAAAACAAGGGAAGGTTTTATGAAAGGCTATTTGAAAAATCTACTGTCTCACAGTCTAATTGGAAAGATAATTTGTGGAATAGTAGAATATACATGAGGTGAAAGAAGAGTTGGGGTTCCGTTGGTTGAATGATTAGCCAGGCATGGGAGGGAAGGAATTAAGTAGAGAAGATTCTGGGTGGGTCAAGTGTATGAAGGTATGAAAAGGCCTAATGGAAAGCCATTAATTCCTAATTCCTAATTTCAAATTTCAACTTAAAAAATAGAATTTGCATAGAATTACCCTGCATAATTGTATGAAGTCACTTCCAGACTATATGGGTTATTAAAAGAAAATCACAGTGCAGGGCATGGAATACCATCTTATGAGTTATTAACCAGGAAGGCAACAGGTATCTCCAAAATATCACAGGCTATTGCTACGCATAACCACATGGTAAAACCTCATTGCGGGAAATACTACACACTTTGGCTTCAGAACATAGAAAAAACCAATCTATACCTATTCAGGGAATTTCCTCCCTGATGGTCAAATTTTATAATGCCAGAAGGTGTGATGTAGCCTTCTTAGAGAGAGATACATTGACAATCTTACCCAGTATTAGGCTGTGTATGCTATAATACTGACCTTCCAGGCAAGATGTGCCCAAAGAGGTAACAGTACTGTGACTTTTATGGGGTTCACTAAATAGTCTAAATTTGGGTGCCTGGTCCACTGAAGGATACCTGGTACTTTAATTCTCCTTAAAATTCCATGGCTGGGAAGGTCATAAGCCATAAGGCAGAGTTTGCTATTGTCATTGTGTGGTAAAGGTGCCTTCTAAATACTTATGTTGCTATCCTTAAACCTGGGCTGCCTGTAACCTTGGTCAAAGAGCCTTCTTTTTCAGTGGGGAACAGTCAGCAAAGAGATACAAAACTGGTCAAAATGCTGAGAAAAAGAGACTGAGAACTCAGCCCTGAACAGTGCATCTATATCAACACCTCTGCTTCAAGGCTCAGGGGACATGATGTAAGAGGAGGCCAAATGAACGTTAAGAAGCAGAGAACTGAGCAAGGCACATGAAGAAATGCTTCCTTCTGGCCATGGCATGCTGGTGGACTCATGAACTCACGGCATCTATGGTTACCAGCCTGAGACCTACACAAAACCAGGACAGATAAAACTCAGCCTAGACAGAGCAGATGATCTCCTGGCTCCACCCACTGCTGAAGAAACGCTGGCAGTGGGTTGCTCTTAGAGAAGGGAGAATCACCCTTTCTTTGAGGATGTGGTCACTTGTAGGATTTCCATGCTTCAGGGGAAGGCCATACGGGCTGCACTAACTGGACAAAGTGGGTTATAAAAAGAGCACATGGAGTTACAAGGGTGACATATTAAGAAGGATATATGAGAGGAATTGGCCTTGGTGCACTGGGGATAGAGATGATCATATTTCTTTTGTATTTGTATAAAAATCTCAAGAATAAAGATTATAAAAACATTGTAAAATAACACAATAGGGACTTTAACACTTGAATCAACAACAACACACACAGCACAAAAGAGAGAAAAAAAAATGGCTAAAAGATCTAAACATGTGTCTCACTACAGGATATATAAACATGTCAAAGAAGCAAATAAAATTCAAATTAAAATGAGAAATGTCAGATTGATTTGGATGAATGAAACAAAAAAAATTGTAAGAGTATCAGTTGTTGATGAGGACATGAAACAAGAATAATGTTGCTTCCTGGCTAATGAAAATGCAAAAGGAGGTGGCAGTAGTCACTTTCAGAAGCACCTTTGTGCCAGTGGTCACTTGGCAGTTTTTCCTTTTTTTATAACAAGTCAAGATGAAGTCTTATCCCATGACTCAGCTATTGTGCCCCTTGGTATTTATGGAACTAATTTGAAATTTCACATCCCCATAAAGCTTGTACATGTTAATAGTTGCACATTTCTTCAACAAAGTCGATACTTTTGCAATTAATAATCAAATGGCAGTAATCCATATATAAAATGCTCCTGAGTTCTGGGAAGTGATGAGCTGTCGAAGCCAGGGGACCTATATTAAAGACTATCACTAAAGGAACGAAGCCAGTGTGGGAGTACAGTAGGCTCCATTGCGTGATGTTCTGGAACAGACAAAACAATCAAGATGGCAAAGTGTCCATGATCAATGATTATGAAGAGGTTTGAGGAGGAAGGGGGAGGCTTTGACAGGGTGCAAGGGGAAATCACAAAGGAAGTTTACCACGTTATAACAATTCTGTTTGACAGTGTGCTCAGCTGCTGTTACTGAGCTGGGGTGCAACCTTTAGGAAGTAAAGCCTAGTATAAGTGTTGTATGTTATTGAAGAAGTACATAGGGGGTTCCTTCCACTGCCCCAGTCTCTTTTTCACCTAGGACTTGAAGAGAGTAATTCTATTGTGCAATCTGCTCTATGACTAATGACTCAAAACAGACATGGGCCCAAACTTCTGAAAGGATGACTTCCGATAAGCCTTTTCTCTGTAGGTTGATCAACTCAGGTATTGGTAGAGTGAGGAAAGCTAGCAGATAAGGTATACAGAGTCACAGAAGCAGTGCACGCTGGGGCTGATGGCACACACATTGTGACTGTAGCACTTGAAAGGCCTAACCTGGATAATTCCAAGTTGGGAGGGACACTGGGCTACATAGTGAGAGCCTGTCTAGAAGGGAGAGAAAAGGCAAGGGCTCGGGAAATAGCTCAGATGGCACAGTGCTCATTATACATGCATGAAGACCTAAGGTTAGATCCTCAACACACACACAGAAAACCCGACAGGGCAACACACATTAATCCCATTACTGGAGAGGCAGAGACAGGAGGATCACGAGCTTTCCAGCTAACTGGCATGTCTGAATTTGACAGGCCTCAGCTTCAGCATAAACATATCTGAAAAGAGAATGTGGAGAACAATGGAAGCAGACTCCATATGTCAATCTCTGGTCTGTTCAAGTGCACACATGTGTGCACACACAAGTACATAAGCACACATATCACCCATAAACCAATACTAAAACAGTAACAATAATAATTAACAACAATAAAGCTGATGTAGAATGTTGGAGGATTAAGAGAAGAAATCCAAAATGTAACCAAACTAACTGGCTGTGTTCCAAACTGCACTGAACGAATTGAGAGGGGGAAAGACCTGACCAACAATACAAGCAACTAGATCCTGTAAGGCTAAGACGCAAAGCACACTTCATAAAGATGCTTCCTATGGGCATACCATTTCATAAATGATCCCCACATACATGTTACAAATTCAACCTTTAATTAAACCGATGAGCAGCGTGGAAAGCTAATTTGTACCAGTGAGAAGGGGGCTCAAATAATTGAAGGGATAAAAACAGTATTATCTATAAGACAAGCAACTGGAGATGGAGAAACATCGGTATGGCTTTGAACCTGCTATAATATAGATTTCTATATGCTGTGACTGGTATTAGGTGCACACATTTCTCTGTTTTTTGAGGAGATCTAGAATTAGTGACACTCCTATGCCAAGAAGCAATGAGAACAGCCAACACCATACCATAGTCTGATCTGACCCTTTAGTAGGAGGGGCCAGATGTCTTTAGAGAGGTGGCATAAGTGGCGTGTGTGTGTGTGTGTGTGTGTGTGTGTGTGTGTGTCTTCAATATCATAGGACAACAATGAATTTATGCATATAATCTTCCTTCCTAAAATCCATCACCGATGTGCTCATCAGATAGCCAGTTGGTGGTCTGTAAACTGATACGGTCATCAGAAACAAATGAAAGCTGGGAAACACTCACAGGCAAGAGGATCTAAAGGCAGTATGGTTTGGGGTGGGACCCTGGATCAGAAAATGGACCATATACACTCAAAGAGTCTGATTACATCACTAACTTCTGTTAGCGATAACGGACGACATTGGCCATGTGCTCGTGAACTGTGACAACTGTGCCGCCGCACTCGTCTGAGATGTTAGCAGGGGCGGAAACTCTGTGTGGAATATCTAGGAACTCTTACTATCATCTCAATATTTTTTTTTCTGTAAATCTAACACAATCCTAAAATAAAAAGCTTATTTTAAAAAAGTAATGAGGAATTGGCTTCGAGTACAAAACTGTCTTCCTTAAATGAGTAACATCTTCAGTTCTATCTCACTTGGCACTTGCAACTCTTTAGAGAGTTTTATACCTACTAGTAACTTCCACAACCTACTACTGAATGCCAAATGGCTTGGACTGCAGTATAGGGATGAGACACCTCCCTGTGTGTGTGTTCATGTGTGTCTGTGTGGGTGTATGGAGTGCTCACCCATGATTGTGGGTATGAATGTTAGAGGTCAATATGGGGTATCTCTCTCAATACCTCTATAAACTGATTTACTGTTATTTTTAATTTTACTATAATCATCATTATTATTACTTACATGTGGGGGCAATATGTGTGTGTGTCAGGGGGTTGCTACTGAGTATGTATCAGCCAGAGGACAAGAATTTGGAGTCAGTTCTCTCCTCCTATCTTGGGTTCTAGGGAATCAAACATGGGTCTTTAGGAGGCCTGAGTTCAAAGGCTTAGACCCTCTAAGCCATCTTCCTGGCCTCATCACATTTGTTGAGACATGTACTCCTCTCACCAAGCCTGGAGTTCACCATTCAGCTAGACTCATTGGCCAGGAAGCCCCAGGGGCACTACTGTCCTTGCTGCCACCAGAGCACTGGACTAAACATGCATATCACTTTTCTTGGCTTTTACATTGTTTTACATTTTTTTTTAAATGTGGGATCACAGTTGGGTATTTATATGTGCATGGCAAATACTTTATCAACTGAGTCATTTCTTCAGCCCTGGAACCAGACACCTCTTTGGCCACAATATTAAAATGCAGACCAAGGGAAATGGAACAGGATGGAAAACCTGCAGATAAAGAGACAGCATGATGGACGGGGTGATTATTCATAATGTTGAATACGCCAGTCAGCCACAGTGGTTTCAGACACTGTTTTCTAGTCTTCAGGCACTGGGCAGATACTTCTGCATAATGATGGTCATTCTAGAAATATATATATTTACAGTCCAGGAATATATATATATATACACACACACATATGTGTATATATATGTGTGTGTGTGAGTGAGTGTGTGTGTGTGTGTGTCTTTATTACAGGCTTCTGCTTGGAAAACATAGCTTTTAGTTAGCCATCCATTAATCTATTTGGTGAAACAGAAGTGCCATTTTGTTCCCCAGAAGTTAATCAGACACTAAGAAAAATCCTTTGGAAGAAGGATGCTATGACGTTAGCTATACGGTGTGCTCCATCAATACATCTCAACTCAAATTTGTCATCAGTTATTCATGAGCTCTCAGCCAGCTAAGCAGTTATGCTAAGGCATAGGTACTTTCAAAATTCTCTCCTCGTTAACAAGCAGTGTCAGGCATGACAGTGGTGTGTACTGCAGCCAATAAAGTAGCAAATTTGAAGTGAGTCATCTTAGTTCCTTATTATGCACACCATGTGATCTTCCTCCAAGAACAGTATTCTATCATCACAATTTAATTTCTGCCTCAAACATATTGACCCCGAACATTTAATAAGTAATAGCATTTTGCATCCAGAAATGTCATAAGGAGAATAAAACATTTCTTATTAAAGTTGTATTCCAAAAATCATTCAAACTGTACTTTGCTTCTCAACATAAAAGTGCTAATTTAGTAGCTGGGGAAAAAGCTCAGTCAATCGAGAGTTGGCCAGACAAGCTTGAAGATCTGAGTTCAGTTCCCCCAAAGCCCACACATAAAAGCCAGCATAGAAGCAAGCCCCTGTAATTCCAGCTGGAGAGGTAGAGATAAGAATAGTCTTTGGGTTTTCTGACCAGTACTTGCTAAATAAGTGAGCTCCAGGTTCACTGAAATACCCTTTCAAAACATTAAGGTGAAGTTTAACTAAGGAAGATACTTAGTGTTGACCTCTGGCTTTCACACACATGCATATCCATAGATATATAGGTGTACCTGTACACACGTAGGGGGAAGGTATTTGAGACAGGATCTCGTAAAGCCAAGACCAACTTGGAATTCACTATCTAGCTCAGTGCGCCTTAGAACTTTTGATTCTCTGACCCCAGCTCCTGAGTTCAGAGATTTCAGACATGCAACACAGTACACAGGCACAACTGGGGAGTTTCCATCTGTGGACTCAATTTTTCCAGACAAAATGACTCAAAAAGAATTGCATCTATACTCATCACATAGACATTTTCTTGTCATTAGTCTCTAAATATCACTGTAGACTGCTTTATATAGCACTTATAATTACATCAGGTCCTTTAATTAACAGTAGAGTGGTGGTTTAAAGGATGGAAGAAGAGATACATAGGTGAGAGGAAAAAACTCCATCATATCTGTATAAAGGACTTGAGCAGCATTCATGTATTTGGGTACCCTCAGTTGTCCTATAACCAAGCTCCTGAAGATACTGAGGAAAAACTGTGTTAGCTTTGGATCTTATACTTTCTCTGATTCTCAATAGAACCTTAAAATACTGATAAAGCATAAAAATTCTTGATTTTACTCCACATTAATGAATCATACTTTAAGTGTTTCTCTATATTCAGTGTTCATCGTGTGACAAACTGCGTGTCAAAAAGGAAACTGTGTTGCTCCATAAGGCACTTAAGAGTGATGCCCTTTTTGCTATTTCACTCTTTCTGCTTTATTGGCCTGTGTCTCCATAGGCCAAAAGTACCACCATGCCCCCAGCCATCACTTGCAGTCTTGACAGAACAGTCCAAAGGCTTTCTTCTCATGAAGCTTTGTCTATAGGAAGTGCAAAATTCCTGTGCCCTAGACGTCTATGAACACTGGCAGATGTCCACTTCTAAACTTATCAAGAAGATAGAGGTCATCAAATGATGAAATGCTTTGACAAGCAAGACTTATGCTCTTGTCTAGAGAAGCGATCTATCCTGAGATGAAAAATATCAGGGTTCTAATCAGGGTGGGGTGGGGGAAATAAAGGTGTTGTTGGATGACTTTTAAGAAAGAAAACTAAAAAAATATAAGCAAACCCAAATCAAAGAAACCAGAAATCATCAACAAAACAAACAAACAAAAAAATCAATGTCTGTTATACAGTCCTTGGTGACTCAGGGAGAGAACCAGGTGCCTTGTGTGCAAATCTGCCATGTCCTGTGGCTTCATGAGGGATCCGGAGCAGAAGTATAGTAAGGAAAGAAATGACCTGTTCACCTCTTCCTGCTTTTTCAACAGCATCAAGAAACTATATTCCAGGGCATCAGAAAGATAGTATGGTGACAGTGTTTTTAATTTTTAAAAAGATGGTAATAAGTTACTTAGACATTTCTTTGCCTAAACCACATAACTGCATTAGAACCATGGCCTCCTTATTAGAGGGATGTCATCAGCCTCACTTACATATTACAAAGAAGTTTATCAACTCATTCAAGATCACAGTGTCTGGATTTCCAGGCCACCCCAGGATCACGATTCCCTCCAAGCATGCTTAGCACTCAACACAAGTTATACTCAGCCTAGATATATCACGGTGTGAGCATACCAAGCAAAACCGGGGCTGTGGGGCATTCATAGAGGAGATCATGCACAGGCTCCCAAAAGGCTTGTCACAGTGCCATCACACAGAATGTGCTAATCCCCGAGGCAGTGATGACAGTGCATGGAAAATGCCAGGTTCCCTGATTGAGATTAGGGGCGCAGCATAAGCCAATTGATTTATCCCAACAACGGAGGCTTCAGTGGGTTCCTTTTTGTTGCTGGGTTGGGTAGTAGAAACCCTCTGGCCGAGTTCATGTGTGCTGTTTAGAGGAACCAAGGCTTGAATGTGATGCTGGGTCTTCTGATTCACTGGTCTGCCGTTCTCCTTGCTGGAGACTGCATGAAGAAAGCTAAGTGGTAGACAGCAGACTGAGAAGACACAAGGCTCTGGGTTCAATCCCCAAGTGCCCGTACCCTCCAATGAATGAGATGGAGCATACCTGTAATCCCGGCACTCTGGGAGGCGGAGGCAGGCAGATCTCTCTAAGTGTGAGGCCAGCCTGCTCTACGAAGTGAGTCCAGGGCAGCCAAGGCTGCACAGAGAAACCCTGTCTCAAAAAACAAAACAAAAAAGGATATGTGTTATCAGAATATTATCATAGTGATGACAAGTAAGGGCTAAATGATTTATATATCTTGCTCCAAATCGTAAGTGAGATTTCTGAGGGGATTACAGGGCTATGAGCCCATCACAAACTTGAATAAACTAAATTGCAGTTTTGCCCCATTAAAGCATCACTTTAAAAATTATTTCCATAATAAACATATTTAATATGCATTTAAAAATTTGATCAGTAAGTGATAAAATATATAACAATAACCTTTGGTAAGACAGATACAATCAAAAGTGTTAGACAAAATCTTTTTTCCTTTCGTCTCAATTTATAGTATCAACATATTGATATACTTCATAGTAGTCAAATAAATGACATAAGACCTAATTTTAAATAAAAAAATTAAAGTTTTAGCATATAATGTTCTGTGTGGAAAAATACAACAAGAATAAGAAAGCGAAAAGAGAATAAATATTACTTTCTATTTCATTTACATAAAAAATTTGGCCAATGATGCATGATCGATGAATTCCATTAAGGGAATTGTATTTATAAGATCTGCTAACAAGATACATCACCATTATTTAAGTTTGCATATACATCCTTATCTTAGGAAAAATACAGATATGTTCAAACACCAGTAACGGCATAAGATTATGTCAAGTGGTCCAAAAACCTCCCTGAAAAATAAAAGCCCGCAAAATGTCTGTCATCATCACTGCAAAAAAAAATATAACAAAGTTCGTGCATTCAAAATGTTGAACACTTATTTATTCATATGCTTTGCTTGCTTCTTGGTCCTTAGGGAAAATGAACAGCTGAATTGGAGCCATCAAATAGCATACACAAGAGGGAAAACAAGTACTGAGCAGTGCAGCTGCTTTCCAGCACACTCTCAGGCTGGAAGCTTTGGCCAAAGAGGAGAAAGATCTCTACGTGGGGCCTTGCATCCTAGAACAATAGAGCAATCACTTCTGCATCCAAGATCTAAAAGCAGGAGACAGGAAGTCCCTGATTAGACACCATTTCTAAATAATTCTAGTCTTCTACACTGGGACAAAGAATCTTTGATTCATTAGTAGGGTTCTGCTCTCTCTCTCTCTCTCTCTCTCTCTCTCTCTCTCTCTCTCTCTCTCTCTCTCTCTCCTCTCACTAATCCTATACATTTTTCTTCATTCTTGTTAAAACAGTGCATATGAAAAATGAGGATTTATTCGGTATAAACATGTAGAAAATCAAATGTAAATCAAAGACTTTTGGGCATTTAGCCCCTCAGGCACCACGCTCCTGACTTTTAATCATGTTTTATGAGACTGGTCATAGTAGGTGCTGGGGAGATAGCTCAGTCAGTAAAGCATTTACTGCACGTGATAAGGACCTAGGTTTAGATTCCCAGCACCCACATCATTACCATAAGTGGTACTCTGCCACCCTGGGTCTGGGGGAGATGGAGACAGGAGAATTGATGGAGCTTCCTGGACAGCCAGCCTAGTTAGCAGTTGATCTGTGGTTTAAGGAGAGACCTTGTCTCAAAAAATAAAATCAAATAAGGAGCAGATAGAAAGAAGACATTCAATACTGACTTTTCACACACCCCCCCGCCCCACACACACCACATGCATACACACATATATATGCACCCTAACTTTAGAACAAAAACTTGTTCTCAAGCTGAGGATGTCCTTACCAATCAAAGAAAGAGAAAACGTTAGTTTCCAGGTGCTTAACTTTCTCTACCACCCACAAGTTTCTCCCACCACCCTCCCAGATTGGCAGGTAGGTATTTGAGTGGGAACTTGACATAAGAAAGAACTTGCAGGGAAGTAAATTCTTGTATAACTCCAGAGGAAACCACCACCACCACCCTGATGACTCTTACTCTATGACTGCACTCAACTTCCCAAGAAACTGTGCAAGTTGTAAAACACCATCAAACTGGTCCTTGCTTTCAGAAACTCGGGAACTGCTTACATCTTTGTATTCATACATCCGGATGTGATGTTCTTAGTTATTCAGAGACATCACTCACAGTTTTCAGGTTATATATTACTAAGCCAAGCTGCAAGATAGAGTGCCATCCAAGCTAAAGGGTATATCTGGGTGACAGCCATTATGTTCTATGGGGATTCTTTTTAAATATAGATATGACTTTGAATGGAAATCTCTTACAATTTGAGATTTCCTTTGTGAAGAACTTACAGTTTTGCCAGAGATGCTGAGTCCTAAATGCAGCTTGAGGCAGTTATTATTATGCTAGGATTCCTAGATGGATGTCTTCTAGCTTGTGGTTTCTTTCTTGTTTTTCAAGACGGATAGATCTATAACAGGATAGTGGTAAAAAGATCAGAGACAAAAGGCGTATTTAAATCCATCATATGGAGATTTGCAAGGAGGGTTTTGCGATTTTTAAGAAACGAGTCTCTCTGTCCTTTGCCAATGCCATAATGAAATTGTTTCCTTGCTGACCCAGTGACTGTACTTTCTGTACTTAATGACTATGGTGCATACTGAAAATATTGTTTTAAAGTTATCTAGATCATGGTGGGATGGACTTCAGGATACCTACACTGCATCAGCACCACTCCCAAGTAAAGCCTGCTGTGCTTGAGTAAAGGGGCCTGTGTTTTCTTCTTTCAAGTACTACTCTGGTTATTTAGCCTCTATTTGGTTAATTCTAAATAAATTATTTCTCCAATAAAAGTGTTATCCACACTATTAAAATGCTTCTATAGCATTTTTATTTTAAATATGTTAGAAATTATGATCATGCACTATTAAAAATGAAAAAATACTGAAAGTATTTTGAGGATTTAGAATATATTTTTGTAAGTTTACCACAACCCCAAACAAAAGCTAAATATTTGAGAGAGCCAAGAAGCCATGGTAGGTGAAGTACTCTCCACAGCCCACCATGAAGGAAGCAAGCAGGGCCATTAAGCATCCACACTTTACCCTCAGGACGTAGGGAGCCTACTGCAGGTGAGAAACACCAACCAGGATCAAAGGGTCTCTCACTAACA
Source organism: Acomys minous (assembly GCF_964271855.1). Taxonomy (NCBI): domain Eukaryota; kingdom Metazoa; phylum Chordata; class Mammalia; order Rodentia; family Muridae; genus Acomys; species Acomys minous. Next base: position 45,830,890 of record NC_140500.1, read on the forward strand.
GTCTCCTAGGTGCTCACTTATTTGAACAACATCTTTTATATCATTCTGTGACAAAGGGACAGACAGATATTTACCCAATGGTTTATTTGCAGATGAGTCACCAAAGTTAGATTTCAGATCAGCCTCTTATTGTGGTTTACCACACTGTCTATGATGTGCAAAGTCAAGTAAGAAACTTAAAAATGGCATAAGTGCTAGAGAAATAACAGATATCACTTGTGACCAAAATTTCAGGAAAACGAACAATTATAGTATTAAAAGAGGCATTGCACTTTCTTTTTCTCCTTTTTTTCTTCTTTCCTTTTCTCCTCCTTTTCTTCTTCCTGCTCCTCCTTTTTCTTCTTCCTCTTCTTCTTTTGGTTGAGTTTGATACAGGGTTTCTCTGTGTAGCCCTGGCTGTCCTGGAACTCACTCTGTAGACCAGGCTGACCTCAAACTCAGAGATCTTCCCGCCTCTGCCTCCAAGTGCTGGGATTAAAGGTGCACACCACCACCACCTGGTGCATTGAACTTTCTTTTTTATTTTATTTTATTTATTTATTTTTGAACTTACTTAGTCAAGAATAAGTAGGCGGAAGTACTAGCTAAGAATCTATACTTATAGCATCTTGGCAGTCTTGTTGAGGAGGAACTACTACAACTGTTAATGTAGAGAATATTTCAGTGTCTCTGCTACATAGCTTATGTCTCCCTTAAGAAAATGACTACTTTTACTTTTGTTATAATTTTAAAAAGTATCTTTGTATATATTCATTGTGCATAGTGTTGTGATATATAGATAGATAGATAGATAGATAGATAGATAGATAGATAGATAGATAGATATTTAGTGCAAGTATGTATTATATGTTCAACATATTCTCCTCATCTCTACTTCCCTTTCTAAATTATAAAATGAATGTATTAATTATCACACAGAGAAGAACTAAAGGGAGTGGAATAGTGTTAACAACCTAACCATCACATGTGGATTCAGCTACTTAGGAGGAATACACCAGCTCGGAGGAACTTAATTCACTCCCATGTTCTTCATTCATGGAAAAAAGACAAGGTATTCAGCTTACATTGTTGTTGTGGGTATTGAACAAAACAACAAACAAACCCTGACACAGGAGTTTTCAAATTATGAAGTTATAATAATTATTACAACAATGAGCATGGGGCAGAATTTAGCTGGATATCAGAAAGGAAAATGTGTCTTGTCAGCCTCAAGAGTCGTCAAGAGCTGTCCTCCTAACATTTATGTATGTACTTACAGGTTACACATAGATATTCCTATCAAAGTCAAAACTCTCATGGTTTTCGATTCTCAAGGGACAGTGTCACCGTTAATAGTAGTACACAAATTTCACTTTTAAAACTGCCCAAATTATAATTCTGATTTTTAGCCCAATCCATGTCAAACACATTTAAATTATTGTTTTGATGCTTCCTAATGACACGGACAGAGAACTCATCCCCCGGACAGAAGGGGGATGCTCAGCAATTATATAATCTGCTATTGCAGTTCTCCTATAGCATCTCTGTAATCTACTGTTCCTGAGGGGGCAAAAACCTAAATTATGTAATCTGTAAATTGTCTTAAGCAACCACACAAAACTCTCAATATGTCAAACTGTTCTGGAAAGAGTTGAATAGGCAAGGGTGCTTTTAGGGTGAATTCTGTGAGTAACTCACCATGGCACAGCAAGTGACTGTCCAACAGGTGAAGGCAGTGAAGACAGCATGGCGCATGGACATGCAGCATATCATCCACACTAAATTTCTTTAGATGGGCACCATTTCTAAGAGCGCTTTCTCCTGCTCCTCTGAGTTACCCCTACCCATCAATTCCCTTTGGGGTTCACTACTTGGGAAACTGAAGAATGCCGAGGATGTTTAATCAAAAGTGAGACGTGATGGAGGGCGGGGCACTAAAGAATTCTCCCTTGCAGCCTGTGCAGGGTAATTTGTAAAAATGGAAGAGAAAGATGGTATTTAGATTCAAAGTTCTAGATAAAAGTTTGAAATGAATAAAGATGCAGATTGTCTTGGTCTGCCTCCTAGTCACCTTGGACAGAAATTGTTTTCTTGTGTAACACCAGGGTGAATGTAAGAATTGCAGACGCGTGGCGTTACCTATATCACTGTCCAGTGGGGGAGGAAATGATACAAGTTTTCACTTAGGAATCTATTTCAAAGCCATATTCAACTTCGCAATGCTTGGTGACAGGGACAGGCTATAAGCAATGCATGCATCACCTGGTCATTTTTGTTCACAGAGCGTACTCACACGAATTGAAACAGCATCACTAGGAAAATAATCACTCAGGACCATCATCAGATCTGTGGTAGCTTTTGTGTAGAAAATCATGATTCTATTTTTATATAATTCAAGTGTTTAATTTGTGCTTAATTTTATGTTTTAACTGGAAGAACACCTTTTCCAGCACCCTCCCCTGCCTCACTAGTGGGTGGGATTGTGCCACATGCCTACCTGTTGTATAAAAAGAAGGATGCAATGTAAGTATCAGACAGCCCAGTCTCTAAAGTGGGAAACCGGCTGTGTGAACGAAGAAGGAGAGAGAGGCACAACGTGGTGATTAGTGGACACTAAAACTATGGTGGCCATAGAGCCATGGATCAATGGCATCTCATGAAAAACAAGTCTAGAGGAAGGGGCATAGAATGCTGATGGTGGGTAAATAAGACACACGCGAATTCTTAAGGCTGACTGGCCAAATAAAAGTAATAACGTCAACAGAAACAAAACACGAAGTTTCAGTTCTAGTCAAGAATTTTAGTTCATGAAGTCGCATCGGCTGAAAAATATGAGCAGCTCACCAGGCACCAGACTGAGTCCAGTGCCTCTTGTATCAGTCAGTTCTCACAGAGCTCCCATCAACAGGGGTTGGTTTAAGGTTGTGAACTTGGTCTGGGGGACACTGGGTTTGAAACCTAGTTGCCCGCAAGAAAAGCTGACAGGGACTGCAGGTTGCAGTCAGGAAAGAAGGGAGGGGCCTCTGAGTCATTCAGGAGGGTTCCTAAGAAAGGTTGCTTACCTATGGGTACCTGCAGGGACAAGGCCTTATTTGAGCACAGCAGATGAATCGAGCAAGTTAGTCTGAGTGAGAATTTAGGAGTTTTCATGAAAGAGGGAAAAAATGCCAAACTGGCAATGACATTTTGGTCATAGTACGTTATGGGTTGTCTTACATTATTGTGTCCTGAGCTTTAATTATTGACGTGTGTGTGTGTGTGTGTGTGTGTGTGTGTGTGTGTGTGTGTGTGTGTGCTCATGTGCTTAGACGCTACAGGTCAATGGTGAAAACCTCCCTCTGTCACTTTTCACCTTGTTGTTTTATGAAATAGTCTCTCACCGAATCTGGAGCTTACCAATCCTGGGAGGCTATCTTGCCAGGAAACCTTAGGGATCTTCATGGCTTGCCTGACCCACAGGTTTGTGCCACCACACTCAGCTTTTCGTGTTAGAGCTAGGGGTCTGAACTCATGTCCCTTGTGCTTAAGTGTCATGTACTTTACCAATTGAGCAATCTCCCCTGCCTCACTTATCTAAACAATGGTCGCTTTGGGTTTCCAGATCATTCCTAGGACCCATTACTGCTTGATTCTCAAGGGACAAGCTCCCCTTTGTCTTTCAACACAGTAGCTGCATACTACTTTAATTGTGAACTTGCTGTACCGAATCTCATGGGATCTCCCCCAAATCCCACTCTAGTGCCATTTTATTCCATTAACTTTGATCATCCCCTGGTACATTATCTGAATATGACAGTCTTGATGAACAGAAGCAAATGGGACTTTCTCCCTCTAACGTCTCAATGATGGGAGAAAGAGCAAGAGTGCTCATTAGCTGGCAATGCTGAGAAACAAACACAACCACACTTCAGCCCATCATCTAAATAAACAGGCTGTTTAGGGAAGTTTAAGTGGGCAAATTACCCATTTTCACACATGGGATGTGTCTCTCCAGTGAGATCTGTATGTGCAGACATTGTTGCTTCGTTTCCATCCACGGCGTCTTGGATTTTCTACCTTATCTTCCCCGGAAGCACAGTGTGGTGTCAAGAGCGACGCTGAAAGCTTAAGTCTAAAATAGATAGAATAAATTGGATTTGTGAGAGTGCTAAAATCTATGGTCTCCTATCGGGGACCCCAAGTCTTGTCCTGATAAGACAGGGACAGGAAACACACATCCCTCCGTGGGATGCCACCGAGCGATAAGCCTGCACACAACCTTGGGCTGTCCACCAGTGTGAATTGCTTCACAGGATGAAGTTTCAATTGAGCCAAGAAGGAGGGTTGACAAGAAATCACGCATTAGAGAGAGAGAGAAAAAAACTGTGCAGGGGAGCAGTGCAAGTCAACAGCACTACAAACACTCTTCTGCTATGTGGGGTGAAATCCACTGGGCACCCTGAAATAGGCTGCAGAGCCCATGATTTTCGCTCCTCCACATTTGTCCAAGAGAGGAGGCAGGATTTGGGTATCTTAATTTTCTCATTTCACATCATCACAATATACTTACGCACACTGTTAGCAGAAAGAAAGCAAAATTAATGGAAATTTGTAAAATTTCAAGTCACCCTAATTTAAAAGTAATTATGTTCTGTTTTCTCTCTTCAGCGTATGAATTATGTATGGCGAATGGAACCCACTTCATTTTCATTCATTTCGGCCCTTCATATGCTTACGTGACAAATACCTTTTAATGGTTTCTGTATTTAGATTTCACAGACTTGTATAGGTTCTCTTTGGCATGTTTCATGGCAACCTGAGGAAAGCACATCATTGAATTAACTATTTAGCATAAATTATGATGGCTTTACACCTAATTAAAAGCTCCATATTTCTTCCTTCTTGTGACCAACTTCATTACTTTTAAGCAAATACTACAAACCCAAATACCAGATTATCAGAGTATATATTTATCATGTGTACCACTGGAAAAGCAGCTTTGGGTTGTCTCAAAACATTGTAAATAAAGGAATAATAAAAGTAAAAATGAATTTTATAACAACAAACATGGCTTTCTTTAGTTATTTTTCTGTCAATCTCACTTGCCTATAATGCACCCAGGAATAGCAAATGCTGCATTAAATGGTTGTATTTGTAAAAATGCATGCTGAAGACAGCTTGTCTATGTAATTTAATGTTAATAGTTAATTTCACTTTTCATATACATCAGATTCCTGATGTCTTCTAAAAGTCTCATAACTAATTATAGAAAGAAATCTGTGGGTTATGAAAGTTTAGATCAACTGCTAGTTCACTGTGATTTTGCTATATGACTTTTAAAATGAAAAAAAAATACATGTATACTTTAATATTATTAAGTACTTCTTCCTTAGTCTTGAAGATTCTTTTGACAGTTGCATTATTTCTGATTTAGGCTGGTGATCAGTTAATATTAATTACAGCATTTATTTGCTTATTTAGATTATTCATTCTGTTGCCTGACAGAGTCAATATTCCTTCTTTAAAATGGAATCAAGTCTTACAGCTGTTTTGTTTTACATAGACTTACATTTCATCTTGAACTTCTAACCCTTAAATATCTAGAATCTATCTTCTGCATGTAAATTTCTCTTCGATTCTCACCGTGCTACTTGGAAGGATTTGTATTTTGTTGTTTCTTTGTGCACATGGTAATTTCCAGTTGATGCCGCGCACCTTCCCTCTCCAGCATTGAGAAGTCTTCCCGCTGTGAGGATGTTATACTTCTGGCCAGCTCCTTGCCTTGTATGAGCCCTGGCTATTATACTTCCTGTTCTGTTTTGGAATCTTCTTTGGATTCTGCTGTTTCCTCACATGCATGTACTAATTTCCACTCTGCAGAAGACCTGAACACTTGCTTTCAATGCTTGTCCAGTAATCTTAAATGTGAATTTTTTTCTCCTGCTTTTGATTTACTGAAATCTGTACTGTCTCTTCGCCTCTGGGAGACTTCCAAGGCCTACTCAGAGTTTTCTGGCTTGGAAGAGTTCTTGAGACAGCAAACTTGAGACAGGTCTCAACAAGCTGTACTTCCGGCTACTGTCAGGATCTTCTGGCTACCCCCTGATTGTTCTTGTGCCTCCGAGGGTTTCGTGGTTTAACATGGGATCATAACAACGCCTTGTCTAGCCAGCACCGGAGAGCTTTTCATATGGCAGCAGATGAGAGTGGGTGCAGATGCCCATAGGCAGACATTATTCCGAGAGTCTAATTAGAGGTCTCTATCAGGTCCCTCCCCTTGGAGCTCAGGGAACCCCAAGGAAGAGGGGGAGGAAAGATTCTAGGAGTCAGAGGGCATGGAGGACACCAGGATAACATGACCCTCTGAATCAACTGCTCAGGACTCATACGCACTCACAGAGACCGAGGCAGCAAGCCAGCGCCTGCACCAGGTCCTCTGCACATATGTTATGGCTGTTAGCTAGTGTTCTTGTGGGACTCCTAACAATGAGAGCGGGTGTGTCTCTGCCTCTGATGCTTTCTGTTGGGACTCTTTCGCCTATTGAGTTGCCTAGTACAGCCTCCATATGAGCATGTTTGCCTTGACTTATCGTACCTTGTGTTGTGGTGTTTGGTTGCTGTCTCCTGGAAGCCTACGCCTCTCTGAAGGTAAATGGGATAGGGGTGTGGATCTGGGGTAAAGGGAGGTGGGGTAGAGCTGGGAGGAGTGGACGGACGGGGGAGGAAACTGATCAGGATATATTATAGGAAAGAAGAATCTTTTTTCAATTAAAAAAAAAAAAGGAAGGGGAAGATAGGGTCATAAATTGGCTTTTTTCCCCTATTTAATTATACCCAGAAAGCAAAATGTTCATATAACATGCTTACTAAATGTAAATATTCTTGTTACTGTTCACCATTGTCATTATCAAATATGTAAATATGTACAGTTACCCACCTGGGATCTGCAGGGGATTAATACTAGGACTGCCCGCAGAGAAGCGAGTATACCTCCCAAATCATCAAATGCCCAAGCCCTTGTCTAACACTGTATTGGTATAGTATGCACAAAGACCATGCACAGCCTTGGTGATTTATTGCAGCTTGTGCATTTTAAGCTCTAGGCAAAAAGTTGTTACATATTACTATTTGAGGAATAGTGAAGAGTAAACGCCTATACACGCTCCGTAAAGTTGTCCTTACACACACACACACACACACACACACACTTCTGCTTTGGATCCATGACCTCTACTATGGTATGCAGCAGGTGAATAGACAGGCAGTCACACACATCCTGAAGAGCTGAAACTAATTTTCAACCATGGTTCTCTGGCCATGGTAGAGTAGAAATGGTCACAAAATCAGAAAGTCCTTGACTTACAACTTCTTGGCTGTCCAGCTTCATAGTGGTGGGAAAGCAATGTACATTCCACTGAAATGACATCTCAGGCTTCAAATTCTGATGTTTTCGTGGGTTTGGCGTGATCAACCCTTGACATGCTATACTGCAGCCCACAGTCATTAGGGGACCACTCGTGCTTTAAAGGATACTACACCACCGTTATATTTTGGGTATGTTTTGTTAATTTTTTAAACCTTACTGCATCAAAACCCCAAAAACAAAAACTCAACCTGCATCTCCTCCTCCCTGTGCAAACAAGAAGAGCCAAATAATTGAGATAAGACTGAGGATTGCTCTGAGTGAAGGCGGTAAGCCAGTCACAAGGTAGGACTCCTGCAAGAAATGTTGCTGACCACCTAAAAGGGTAAGGAGCAAACCAGTGATGATGTGAAATTGTCACTACCGCTTAAAATCACAAAGAAAAGAACTAGGCTGCTGCTGATGGAGAAAACAACCAGTGATACAGGCGGGGTCAGACATAGATGTCTGCACTGCCCACCCACACAGGATGAGACAATCTTTTCAATGTACAAAGAACCCATAGGTAATTCCACAGCTGTGCAAATGTTTACTGCAATGTCTCAATAGGTATTTGTTATGAAGTGAATGCAAAGGCGATGCTATAAATACTGATATCAAAGATACAGAGAGACCTTTAAGAAGGAACATCACAGGGTAATTGAAGATGTGGTTATTTGTCACACCAAAAGGTGGTGTCAAGGAAACAAGCTAATTTTGGAAGACTATGCTACCGTGCACACAGGATGCTTCATCAGTGTGTTCTATAGTGTCTGGTCAGAAGGGAATTTTGCTGTCTCACAGAAAGGAAGAGAAAATTATATAAATTAAATTACAACTTGAGGTACCTACTAGGTGTTCATAAGCATTACCTTTGTGTTTATAAATGCTACTTATGGATGTACAAAGTGGTGCTACGTCAGTATGAAATTAAGTTGTTAGCCACACACTTTTCATTCTTTTGAGAGGAGGCACTATGGGTAGAGTGAATAAAAGGAACATCATGGTATTTGAAAGATGGAAATCACAAAGAAAGGACCACCTCAAAATTTCTCTCCATATAAGGTAACTACATCATTCTCTTCTGATAAAATATTTTAATATATTTTTCTCTCTAGCAGCATCAATTAGTTAGAGCCTCTATCAAGTTGATTATTTTCTCTTTTGAAATGTAAATGAACACTTGAAAGTTGAGCTTTATTCAATCTTCCCGCAATAAGTTTTATCAGCTAATCAGACCCACACCTAGTTGATACGCACAGCTCATAGGGACGAGTGACTGGAATGGAAAAGGAAATCCATGGTGCCTGCTGGAATACTTAAGTACATCTCAGCAGAGAGGTACCACATCAGGACAGGCCTGTTCTTTATCATACAGGAGCTTCCTCATGCAACTGGATGTTTGGTGTCCCAGGGCTCCATCCTCAACACCATACAGGACATCCTACCCTTTGTCTATAGGAACCACGTTCTAAACCCCTCAGTCAGTACCTCACATGTTGGCTACTATTGAATCCTGTGTTTTCCCTATATGTACTGTGATGGTGTATATAGACTGCCAACTTGGCAGGTCTACATGCACCTAGGAGACAAATCTCTGGGCATGCCTGTCAGGGAGTTTCTAGGTAGAGTTAAAGTAAGTGTGAGTGGCACCATTTTGTGGGCTGGGGTCCTGGAGTAAATAAAATATGAGAAGGAGAGCTGAGTGCTATGGTTCTTCACAGCTTCCTGAGTGTGGGCATACTGTGGTGGGCTGCCTCACATCCCTGCTGCTCTGCCTTTCGCACTATGATGGATTGTACCTTTGGACAATGAAGCTAAATAGATCTTTTCTTCATTAAGTTGCTTTTTCCAGGTGGTTTTCTCTTGTCAATGAGCAAAGTAACCAATATTCATACACACCTATGGTGAAAGTTAATTGCAATTGAACCATAGAGGTAAACAAATAAGCAAAAAACAAAACAAATAAAACAAAAACACTAGTAAGCTTGAACAATGGTAAAGAGCTACTGTGGGTGCATTTTCTCTCTCTTTAAAAATCTCTTGCCCACCTTCTTCCAGTGGAGATACACAGGGATACAACGCCTCAGTGTTGGAACCAAGTAAGGTGAGCGTTGCAGCCAATGAGGGAGCAGAGGCTATGAGGGAAGGGTTACTTGAACATAAACCTTGGGATGCCACGACAGTTGGTTATACAGATGTCACTCATGATGCCCACCTGGTAATGTTTTGATTTGTGACCCAGTGTGTGACAAACTAAGATGGTGTCTGATCTTATCGTTCTTCTCAGAATGATGCACAACTTAAAACTTGTTCATTATTTCTGGGATTTTCCATTTAAGATTTTTTTTTGAACTCTGGGTCACTGCATCCATGGGCAAATAAACATGGAAAGCTACACTGAAGATGGGAGGATTATTGTCGTCAGGGTTCTTAGGTATTATCATAACCCAAGGAACTGTCTCGTGTGAACCTCTGCTTGCTTCACCAAAACCACAAACACGTGACAATTCGTCTTCCTATGTTTTACAGGTTATCCCGAGTTAGCCGTGCAACAACTAATATCCCACTGAAATTTCTCATTGACCTGTAAATGCCAGTTATGACATGATGACATGTGCAGTTTCCTCGCATCCCAGTGTACCTCTATGTCACTCAAGGCTAACATGCTTCCGGTAGCCTGCACCAATTCCTCATGATCTCTCACCTTCTATTTCTTTGATATCCACATGTTCATCTTTCTACTGTTCACCAAGATGAGAAAGAAATGGAAGAGATGTTAACTCTATGGCCTCCTTAGATGATCATGGTGCAGTACACCATGCCTACCCATGCATTATCTGCCATTAGTCGTTATCATATGCTTCAATGTCCCCTTAAATGTGCCAGGCTGGATTGCACTGCACTCCGCAAGTGGTGTTCTTCACTGTGTCCTGTCACATTCCACGACTGAACTTAACTTTGGCTTTCTCAATGGGACTTTAAGATAGCTTTGAGAAATGAGGAGAATCAGACGTGAAATGACTGAGCTTCTCAGAACCAATTCCAGAATTTAGGTGCATTGTGAAGACATTTATTTCTTACGGGTACCGAAAGACAATAGCCCCATAGTTCTGCAAACTGAGAGAAGGGTGAGATGGGCAAGTGGCTTTGCTGCACAGCTTCAAATGCCTCCGCTGTCCTCTACTGTGAAGCTGTCATGGGACAGTGCCACAGAGGTGGGGACGGCTCCAACATACCTCACATTCTATCGCAGAGTCAGTGCCTCTAACAAGCAATAAGCCCCTGGGTTCCTGCTACTTACGATTTGGGGACAGAGACCTTTAGGGCTCCTGCTCTGAAACCCTAGGCAGAGAACCTCAGATCCATAGGGAACTGTGTCTGAATATATTTCAGTACGTGTGGCCTACTCCGTTGATGAGGGTTCCCTCCAATAAGTGGAATCACCGGAAGATACATATTTTAAGGGATCTCTTGCAGAGACAGTCACTTTGGGGACCTGGCTGGCTATTCTATGTAAAGCTTTGACTATAACAAGGCTTCGATGGGAATCAATCTTATTGGCGTATATCATCTTTATCCTGGAACTAAATAAACCACCATACAGGGGGTGGAGAAGCAGGAGGGGTGGCAGTTGGGTGCTGCACAGCTGCGCAGGCAAGGTGAGCCAGCAGACAAGGAACAGAACTGTAGAGTCTCAGGTGGCTCTTCTTCAACCTCCATATATAAAAGGCAACACAGACGTTCTGGGGCATCCGTTTTCCAGATCTCCTCTACAATTATCTTACATTCCTCTTTTTAACTATGAGTGTACAAAGAATGGAATGTGGGAAGTATGGTCACCCTAAAACAAATTTATTCACGCACCCTGCAGTTTTTCTGCGTACAGCCTTAACTACCGCAGGTGGCAGCCCAAAGACATTGGTCAGCCAAGGCTCCCAAGTTGGGAAAGAGTGGCCGAGAGAGGGCCCACGTGGTGGGATGAGGAGACTATCCTGCCATGTACCTGTCTCTTCACAGCAGTGGGTAACCGGGAGAGCAGGTTGGCAGTGCCGATGTCTTCCTCTTCAATGTCATAATCTCAGCATCCTTAACAGCGGTGTGGGCATCACAGGCATGGCTTTTATTAGTGCAACATGGGCACTTTCATGTCACCTCTCACAATGACAAAATAGCTTAGACTAAACTTAGCATTTTTCCTAGCTTCAAATACGATTTGGGAGAAAAGCAGACAGTTTCTCCTTTCTTTCTCCTTTTAAGTCCTAATGACTAGGCGGGAATGAGTGATTAGAGAAAACGAAACTTGTACTTTGTTGTTTTTCTCAGAAGGAAAGGAATGCTGCTTTAAATCCAATCGGAAGTAGGGACAGTTTTTCCTTGAGCCACCTCTGCTGTCTCTCATCCCTATATCCAATTTTTAAGTCTTTGCCTATTAAGTGCTCTCATGTCAACAAGTCGCATTTTCCCTTGTAATCTGTACAACATCCACAACTGTGTATTCTTTTGGTACTGTGGCATTACCTATATAGGTCCTGTGTGGTTTCAGCTTTATTAAATTAATAATTTAGGAACATAGGGATATTCTTTTCCAATTAGTCTCGAAGCTCTTCAAAGAACTATTTTATCTCTGATAACATCAAATGAAACTGCTTACGTTTTTTTTTATTTGCTTTATAGTTCTTTAAAGGACACAAAGACATCATTTGTGAATAGCTGATCAAATGTTAGAATTTCCTTTTGGATCCAAAAGTCCTGTTAAACTGAGATTGTATTTGAAGTTCAATATATTTAAATATCCTGCTTTGTGGCTGACCCATGAGAGGTGGTCTAGAGAATAGACTGATCAAGATAACATGTCCCCTTTTTTCCCTTCTTAAAAAAATGAAAAAAATAAAAAAGATACTTTTCACTGATGTCAGTGGAAGATCAAGTCTTCTCTGAGAAAAAAAAATTCTGGTTATCTGTCCTGTGTGGCTGAGAAGATCTGGAGCTGTAAATGCAAAGATAGTCAAGGAGATGGGAAAGGACCTGACAGGGGGTGACAGGCAGACAAGAGAGGTGACCCCCAACACCTGCATCTCCAGATGGTGACAGTAGGCTAATCTCTTCAGACAGGGCATGCTGCTTAAATAGCACGTTGCTCTAAGCATCTTCATAACTGTCAATGATATCTATTAGTTTACATAATTAAGTAATTACTGAAAATGGAGCAAAAGACACTGCAGAGTAATAATCTTGTAAATCAATACGTCCTTATTAATAAGTAATTGTTAAGTGATTTGGAACACTAACTCAGGAAACCACATTTTGAAGAGTGAACAATGTTCTGTGCTGTTCGTTCCTAATTACCTGGCTCTTAGAAAGGGCTTAGATTTTATATGTGTTTTTTAAAGTCTTAATGTATCCTAGACTTATGCAGAGTACATATGTATTATTTAGTCTCTATAACTGATGTTAATTGAACATCTCAGCGCTTATTTCTGTGGATGATAGAAAATACATTTTTTCAGATTCAAGGTGTCAGTTTCTTTCATCTATAAGGACCCTTTGAGATTAGACCTATCCTGCATTGCTTATCCCTTTACCCTGCATAGCCTGGGATGGTCACATGTCATTGGTAGCATTCATGTGTGGAACATGCCTGTTAGCTTTGGGGATAACCCTTTCACACTTATTATATTCCTCAATTCAAAACCCTTAAACTGGATGTTAATGTTCTCTGGCTGCATCCACAAAAGACACCTCTTGTTGAGAGCCTTCTGATTGGCTTTCTGCTTGTTTGTTTGCTGAGATAAAACACTAACCAAATGTGACTTGAGGTGGAAATGGCTTATTTCATCTCATACTTCCAGACAACAGTGGATCACTGAGGGAAGTCAGTCAGGGCAGGAACTCAAGGCAGGGAGCAAAGAAGAGGCCTTGGAGGAATTCCCTTTAGTGGCCTGTTCTCCCTGCTGCTGCTCGGCTATCATAACTCTATGGTCCAGTCTCACATTCCTAGGAATTATGGCATACAAAGTGAGTGGGGCATCTTATGTCAATTAGCACTAAAAAAAAAAATGCCTCACAGAAATGTGCACAGGTCAATAAGACAGAGGCAGTCCCTCAGTTGAGGGTCATTATGTAAGTGATTTAATCTGTTACTGATGTTTTGATAACCAGGGGCATGCAGAGAATTTCTGTAAGTTTTACTGAACTGAAGCTGTGACTCAGTGGTAGAGTGTGAATTTACCATGTGTAAGCCATAGGTTCACTACCAACAAATAGACACACACACACACACACAGATATAATATATATATATATATGTGTATATATATATATATATATATATATATATATATATATATATATATAGAGAGAGAGAGAGAGAGAGAGAGAGAGAGGGAGAATTGCTTCATAACCCTTTAAATCCATTAAAGTCCTAGGAAATAGAGTAAGGACTATCTAGGGATCTTATTATCTTAATATTTCCAAGATTAAGCATGAGATAATAATACACTAAGTCCCTTTTAAATGAGCACCCGCTATTTAAACCATTCTGACACATTTTTTTAAAATTACATTTTTACTGTGCTACTTCTTTCTCAGAATTTAATTTGGTGGGATGAGTAGCTTAAATGCTACATTTTAAGAAAAAAATTATTCTTATTTAATGTATAATTTATGGTTAAATTGGGACCTCAACTCTTGGTACTTATTATAAAAAGGGCTCACTTTCCAAACTACTAATTCTTTTATCAACTTAAGGCAGAACTGGCATCCCAAAGCTGAAGCACCCTTTGCTCGGGGTTTCATTTAATTACAAAACCATATCCTCTGGTTGGTTATGCTGGAGTAAACGGCACAGGGCTTATGCCTCTAGTTATAAGATGGCCCTAAACATATGAAGATGCGATTGTTATTGGAAAACACAAAATATGAGCTATAATTTGACTTCAGCTCTTAACTTAGCATCATTTCCTTTCACTACAGGCAAGTAAGCGTAAGTGGAACCATAGACCTGCTGAAGAAAGAACAAGGAGACTGGAGGTAGGTTGTGAACGGTCTATAGCGTGGATCTAGAGTTTGCAGCCCTGTGAGGTAAAGAGGAGGCAGATTTCTCATATAAAAGGACAGGGTATTCATATAAGTGATGAAGCCTTTAGGAAGACATTGCAAAGTGTCGCATCTGTGAGGGCAGATGCCATGGTGATGACGGTGAGAACTGCTTTCTAATCCTGTAAGCACTGTGCTCTAGGGGATTGAGTGGACATCCAGGAAAGGACATGACTTTGCCACTGTAACTATGTCATAGAACATGTATTGGACCCAGCACCAAGAGAAGAAGTTAAATGGACTTGGAATATGAAATACTAGAGCAATGCTCAAGAGGCTTGAAATATGACAGTATCAATTCACCTTGCTAGGATAAGTTCAATATTTGTCAAAAAGGTACAGCGTGGTTCAGATTACACATTATCAACAATGTTCAGAATACAAATAAAAAATGACATTCGATAAATGAAGAAAATGCATCATATTTTAGAAGTAAACAAATAACAAAAAGTGGTTAATTAAAGACCAGAATGTTAAAATCCTTAAAGAACAATGTTAAACTACAGGTAAAAATAAAGAAGATAAAGGAAAAAGGGATGATAATAAATGACATTGGGAAAGCACCAAAATGTAGAAATTATACCAAAGACTAGGGGGAAATTCTAAAACAGAGAAAAAAATGATGTCATTTGTTTTTAATGGTAGGTAGGGGGCCACAGAAGGAAAGGTTAGGAGCCATAGAACCAAATTAGTAAGTTATTTAATTTGAGAAATAAAGAGAGGTAGTGAAAAAAATGGAACCTGTATGAGAATACCAAGAAGCCTAATATGTATATAATTGGAATCCCAGAGAGAAAGCTAATAGGACAAACAAACAGACACATACAGAAAAAAAACAGTATTTAAGAAATAATTAGCCAAATGCTCTTTATTTTTTGAAAAATATTTATGTACAGTAGAACCTAATATCTCAGCTGAGTGCAACACAATAGAAACATAATTAAAAATGAAAGATGCCCCCACTTCATACTGTATAATAAATCTACTAAAAATAACAATTAAAAAAATACCCAGAGAACAAAGAAAGGATGAGGAAGAAAGAAGCAAGAGATGAGAAAGGGAAAACTATAAGGGAACAGTGAAGTGACTGATATAACACAGAAAAGAGACAGAATAAAAACTGAAAAGGAATAACAAGCAATCAGGAAAAATAAAAATACTTGACCATCAAAAATTAAATATCTAAAAAGATCTGGTGCCACAGGCCTGTAATCCTAGCTACTCAAAAGGCAGAAGTAGGCGATCCTTGCTATTCTAAGAGAGAGTGGCAGGCCAGCTCGGCCAGCTCGGCCAGCTCAGCTAGCTCAGTGAGACTGTTTCACAGGAGGAGAAGCAGCTCGGAATAGTGTTCAGCAGCCAAAGGCTTGCTTAGTACTCATGGGGACCTAAATTCAGGTTCTAGGACTCCAAAAAAGAAAAAGAAAAAAAAATCAATATCCAGAGTAAATATTCTTCATGAAGGAGAACAAATTAAGGACACCTTTGGGCATAAAAAAATCTAAAAGTTTTGAACCTCGAGAAATTCTGAAGAACAGTCTTTGGGATGAAGAAAGGTGGAAGACAATCTGAAATAATGACAATGCAAACATATTTTAAAAGCCTTTAAAAAAATTTTTTCTGGTAACTCAATTATAATACAAATTTTACTTCCAGTATTTTTAAAGTGCTATTGTAGATTGTTTAGGATAAGTAAGTTATAAAAGTTAATCGTTAGTTGATCAAATCATGGCCATATCAATTATCAGTATATTTTTATCACAAGAATATATACATCCTAGGTATAACAAATAGATATGAGTCTATAGAAAGATAAAGTAAAATAGATAAAGTCTTCAAAAACATAAGAGACATACAGAATATAGCATTTAAGGATTTTTAAAAATTATTTCAAAGATACATTTACAATGAGACAAGTTAACTCCTGGCAACACCCAGCCTACCTCAAAGAAGATGATGAGCATCAATGAACCTCCTTATGGAGATAGCTTCAAACGTGGACAACAAGCCACTGGACAAAAATGTCCTTGTTTCTACCACAGTCAGATTGCTGCCTAAAAATGGGCAAGCTTGGATACAGGCAGAGCTGATGGCCAAACTCTGCTAAGACAGGGTAAGCAAGTCCTCAATAGTTCCTGCATCACAAATATGTCTGTCTGATATATTGGGCCAGAAAGCTGAAGATGATGCTCTACATTACAGAGAATTTTGGATGACTCTTCAGCCAGCAAACCATCTCTGTCATCTTCTTATTTGGGAAGCTGCTAACCTGCACTTGCTGTATACTCAGGTAATTATTCTTATTCCTTCTCAAGTCTCTGATGGACTTGAAGACCAGATAGTTTAGTTTTATAATTAAGCTTAGTTGTTTAGTAGTTAAGTTGCTTTTAGGTCTAGATAGATGTTTTAAGTTGATAATGATGAGATATGATAGATATTGATTTACATTCAGAATTTTATACTCACCAAGATAGGAAAGATGTTTTCTTCAAGGCTGCCAAATATAAATAGCCAAAACACTATGAACGAAACATATACATACACACACACACACACACACACACACACACACACACACACATATGTGTATATATATATCCTGATTGGTTTGTGGTTCTTCTTGCTGTAGATAGTTTATTGTATATATGTGTAATAATATAAATGTATATGTAAAAACATTTAATAAAAATTGTTAAAAAAAGAAAACAAATTTTCCATTAGAAAATCAGCTGATACACATCCCTTATGTGGTTATGACATTTCGAAGTATGAAGAACATTATATAGTAGTATACAACAGATGAGGCATGAAAGAAGAAAGCAGGCATGAGTTGACTACATATGCCTTACACATGACTTGAGGTACAGCAACACTTCCCCTAAGGGAGCATGGTAGTTAAAGATGGCATGCTACAAGCCCCAGGGAAACCGTGATTCTTCATTGTAAACATCCAAGTAAGTGTCAAGTTCAGTTACTTTTATATCATGGTTTGTCATAAACAATGGTACAAGTTAAGAAAAATAGCTTTAATGTATAAAAATATTTGGTCAAGGTAAGCATCTTTGTTTAACGATCTGTCGTGGAAGAAAGATAAAACATGGCATTTTACACCCCGAGTGTCATTCCACTTCTGATAGGCTAAGCATGTTCTAAACCGTTGCTCTGCTTTGTTCTGTGATGTTAACTCTCTCTGTCCCTTAAGATTCTATGAAGGAATCAGGGAATTTTAGTCATTCATGTGCCATTTGCTTTTTCCTTTGACATTTTGGACGATTCTTTAGTCACTCCGTGTGAATTCTCGTACCCACAACACAAAGAGAACTATTGAATAGTCACTGTTTGGTGGGATGTATTAGATATTTGTGTCTACTGAACATTTCTGAATTATCCTAAATACTAGCAATTATAATCTGTAGTGTAAAGTATACTGTCCAAGAAGCATACCTTCCAATATCATCTTGGTTTTGTTGTGGACCCAATTTACACAAAACCTTCAGAGGATTCTGACAAATCAAGGTGCTTTAGAGAGACAGAACTAACAGAGTGAATATACATTCTCATATATATTCATATGTCTATGGTTTATTAGAGTAGTTCCTAGGCTGTGGTCTGGACAGCCGAAAAATGGCTGCCTCCCAATGGAAAAGCAAAACAATCTGGTAGTTGTTCCACCCATGAGACTGGGTGTGTCAGCTGGTCCTCAGTCCATGTTAGAATCCTGAAGACATGTACTCTAATTCCAGTGAAGGACTACCTCAGCAGAAGGATGGATGGACTTACCAGTGAGAGTGAAGGCAAAAAGGCAAAGACTCTTCTTCTGTGCCCTTTTATGTGAGCCGCCACCATAAGGTTTGGCCCAGATTTAGGGTGGGCAACAGACCTCCAAATGGATCCTTGCCCCTTAAATGGCCCAATCAAGTAACCCCTACATCGGCATGCCCAGCTGCTTGGGTTTCAGTTGATTTTAGATGTAGTCAAGTTGACAGCCAAGAGTAGCTATTACAGGCCCTATTCTACAAATTATAGTCCTCAAATTGAGTAATTGTAAGATGATGATACAGGTATACACTGTACCTGTATTAAATATGCAATTTGTTGCTTTCCTAGCAACACTAGATGATAATGTGGGGTCGTCTTAAACAGTCAAAAAAGTCACAGGTGACGTTGTTGTTGTTGTTGTTGTTGGTTTTGCTTCTTAAAATGGAGCTTTGCTCATGCGTTCAATTCTATTTTAACCAGAACTGGAGCTTGAAATGTGATCACCTTGCATGCTTTGTTCTTGGCCAAATCTGCCTTCTGATGGACAGCTTGTCCTCAAGGATTCTATTTATGGATCGGATTTTGATCAGGAAATAGCACCATGGAGTCTTGGGTCTAAACAGAAGGAACTCTTACAAAAGAATGTTCACCTTATCTCTATCTGAAAGTAAAAATGAAAATGTACTTTGGGAAGGAAAGGAAGCCTTGGGACAGCATCCCTGGGTGTAACACAATTTAACTCATGACTCAAAATGGACACAATGACCATCATTTGAACAGAGGACTCTTAAAAATGTGTTCATGCTTGGGATGTAAAATGATTGGTACAGTGCTTGTGCCACATTTGTGAGGCGCTGAGTTTGATTCCTAGCATGGCATAAACTAGTGGTGGCGGCGGTGCACATATCTAGTCCTAGCACCAGACAGAAAAATACAGATGTTCAAGTTCAGCTTCAGCTACATAGCAACTTGGAGGCCAGACTGGGTGATACAAGACATTGCCAATAGATTAGATAGATAGATAGATAGATAGATACATAGATAGATAGATAGATAGATAGATAGATGATAGATAGATAGATAGATGATAGAGATAGATAGACAGACAGACGGATGGATGAGTGGGTGCATGACAAAAGTCAACAGGAAGGAAAATCCAAAATTCACGGGTGGTGAGGATGGAGCCCATTGCTCCTATCCTAGTCCTGCATTGCCTCTGTGTGGATATTTTCACCTTGGATTCCTTCACCCCCTGCACTGCTCTTTCTTACTGCTTTAAAATCTCTGATTATTAGTTATTAAAAGTCCTTCTGATCCCTATAACATGACAAATGGAGACCAATCATATCAAGAATTCTAAGTGAATCAGACAAAGGAAAAGCCACTTCCAGATGTAACGATATCAAAATTCCTTCAAGGGGGAAGTGAGAGAAATTATGAACAAATATTTTTGAGTGTCAATGACAAAACAGCAGCCATGTAATTAAGTTGGAACAAATGCTTGGCCTTTCTCATCAATCAGGGCCTTGGGGAAGAAATCACCTAGAGAATCCTGACCATTCATGTTTTTTCTCGGTTGTCTGGGCAATCTGAAATTTATCTTACACACAATGGAAGGAGCCAAAGGTAGCATTTGCATGAAAATTAGCTGATCAAGGAAGTTTTAAAGGTTGTAAGACTGAAAGCAGAGTAGAAGAAGAAATAAACTTTGGATGGTGGAAGAAATGCCTGCCACATAATCAGACAATATCTGTGTCAGGCAAACATATCAGAGGGGGCCAACCACTTTTAGATACAAACCAAATACTGTCATAATGGAAAAAAAATGAGTCATCTTTCAGGAAGGGTGAATTATTTATCACGTACACTCAAGCGCTACATGTTTAGGTTTTTATCTTTCATTAAAAACAGTGTTGTCCTTACCTAAGAATGTGATGACTAATGTTCAATGCTCCTTGGAACGTCATTTCAAATTCTTTTAAGAGTATCTCCAAATGATAAAATAAAAAAATTCAATGTTTCCTTATTGCTTATAAAATGTTAGAAAAGAAAGTTTTTTTTTTTTTTTTTTTTTTTTTTTTTAAACAGCAGCCAGAGAGTTAACATCTGGGGAATTCAGCTTTAGAGGTCTCTCTTTTAATCCAAATATTTTGTGTATAATCACAATTTTCTTTCTGCACCTTTTAATATTAATGCTAAGTAATGAATGGTGGGTGGGAAGGGAAGGGGATGGAAGTCACTGGGGCCATTTGAAAGGAATTCATTGTTCTTAGCCTATTTGGTAGAGTGTCATTTTAAATAAGTGTTAGCTTGGAGGAGGCTTTATTGTTTCAAACCACAGGCTTTATATTACCTTGAAAAAAAAAAAATCAACAACTCTCAGCCGCAAGTTGGATGCTTCTGGCAGCCAGACAAATCTAGCACCACCCAGGGAGGGAGTGTTTTTGCCTCTCTGCTCATTTCTGCCAGGGTAGCAGGGTAGAGGGATGCTGGACACCCAGAGACAAGGGAGGCTGCAGCACACTGCACCCCAGTCCCATACCTCGGTCTTCCTCCTTTTGCAATACACAGGTAAGCGGTAAGTACCCCCCCCCGACCCCCCAGTGCTGAGGAAGGAGAGCCTTCGTAACAAGCAAGCAAGCAAGCACTGCAAGTCAAGTGCTGTGCTCTGAAGATGCACAAGAGGTGTCCTGGACAGCCAGCTTCACGGGCTCACCTTAGCTAGCTTCGAGCGTAAATAAATTCCTGAAGAGATCCTATTATGTGTGATTGCCTTCTCTATCTTTGTATTTTACTTTTTAGCATGCTTATCTATATGGCACTAAAAGAAACTAAACAGTAACCAAATGTTTATTTATTTGTGACCAAGCCAAGTCTAGTTAGAAATCTGTTACTCATTTTTTTTTTAATGTCCAAAAGCTCTAAGATCTTACAACAGGCTTTGCTGCAGAGCAATGAAATACTGTGCCATACACAGTTCAGTTCTCAGTGTCGGCGTTTTAAAGTAACACAAGTGGATCAAAGGTAAGGATGCAGCAGACAGTGGTCTCAAAACTACAGACAGGATATTTTCTATAATATGGCACAAGTCTCCAAACATAAAATTGTGCTCACAATTTGTGGTCTCACTGGATTTTTTTTTTAAAGTCACAAATTCTGTTTCCCCCTTCAGATGTCAGAAACTGAGTTGGAAAAGATAAAAGTAAGACCAGCAGAGCATTTTGAAAATGACAAAAATCACATTCCTTGGTTGAAAGAAGGTAAGTCCGGGTTTTGTTTCTGCTGCTGTAAAAACCGGCGCTTTTGCTCCCAGTCAAATTAGGGAGGGACAAGCATGTCCTCAGAGTTCTGGAGTCTGAGAAGCTTCATTATTGAAACTGTTCTATAGCCTTTGGGTGGTAGCAAGCAGATACCACAATTTGAAAGACTTACCATGATAAGTAGTTTCTGGAGCAGTGGTTCTCAACCTGTGGGCCGCGACCCCTCTTGGGACTCATCTATCTGATATGTTGTAAGTTAAATATTTACATTCTGTTTCATAAACAATAGCAAAATAACAGTTATAAAGTAGCAACAAAGAATGGTCAGGAGGTGGGTCACGAGGAACTGAATTAAAGGGGTGCAGCATTAGGAAGGCTGAGGACCACTGCCCTGGAGGGAGGGGCAGGAGATGCATTTTCCTTACCTCCAAGAAGACATGTAATTTGAGGCTTAAATAATCGTCACAGCAAGCAGGGTGTGCTGTAGGCAAAAAATGCCTACAAATAGAATCACCATTCACTGCAGTTAAAGAAGCCACCTTCCCTGGGGAGGATGCTGCGACCACAGGCCCAGCATGCGTAAGAGCACTGCTTGAAATACACACACAAATCAATATGTTCTCCTTTGATGAGTACAAATTAGTGTTACTTCTGAAAATATGTCTAAGCTTGTGATTATTTACTAGAAGGCTTGTCTTTATGGCTTTTTGTTTTTATGCCTCTTAAAGGAAACCAATTTGATGCTTTACCTAGGTAGGCATATGTGTCTTCTTCTTGACGCCATTAAGCTGTTTGGTTACAAAGGAACCGTTTTTGCTTTGTAATGTCATGGGAGAGTCTAAGGAATATGCTAAAAAGTTGATACAAGCCCCAGACAGTACTGATGGCATTAGCCACACTGACATGTTTATAGGCATTTATTGGTGCTTATGCTGAGTCATCCTGACCAACCTATGAAGCAGTTATTATCAATAATTCACCAATAAGAAAACTGAGCCTTAAAGCATCGGAGGGCCTTTCCTAAACCTGCAAGATCAGGAGGTGTGAGACCCGGGACTGGATCCCAGGTTATTGAACTTGACAGTACACCAGCTTCACCATGGCCTGGCCAGGCTAGGGGGAAAGATGGTCCAGTGCCCTGTCAGCTTAAGATCTACGCTTTCCTACTGCATCCTACAGTAGGATGGCTTCTTACTGTGCTTAAGTAATTTCCCACCAGTAACTCTTATGCTTATATCATCCACCCTCATTTTAAAATCATTCATCTAAAAATAATAATAATTTCTTTTGCCCCATTGGTCAATAGTCAATTAATAGGGAGGGTCCCTCTCTGTAAAAGGCTTTATTTCAGGGGGCAAGGGAGAAGTCAACTGCCTGCCAGGGAACCAGGAGAACCTGAGTTTGGATTTCTGATACCTACATAAGAAGCCAGGCATGGTGCCAAATGCCTGCAATCTCAATGTTGGGGATACAAGAAGAGGAGGGTCCCTGAAGACTGCTTGCCACAGCAGATGTGTGGAACCAGGTTCCTCGAGAGACCCTGTCTCAAAATTAAGGCACAGAGTAATTGAAGAAGATACCCATCAACTCTTGGCTCCAATCTCCATCCATCCATCCTCTCTCTCTCTCTCTCTCTCTCTCTCTCTCTCTCTCTCTCTCTCTCTCTGTGTGTGTGTGTGTGTGTGTGTGTGTGTGTGTGTGTGTGTCTATCTCTGTCTCCGTCTCTTTGTGTCTCTCTGTCTCAGTCTCTGTCTCATTCTCTCTCCCTCTCTCTCCCTCCATTTTCTCCCTCTTTCTGTCTCCTTCCCTCTCCCTCTCTTACTACCTCTCCTCTCCTCTCCCATTCGCTCCTTCCCTCTCCCTCTCTGTTCTCTTCCCCTCTCACTCTCAACCTCCTTCTTCTCCCTCTTTCTCTCCCCCCTCTTCTCTCTGTCCTCTCCTACCACCTCTCTGTCTATTTCTCCTTCTCCTCCACCCCCTCTCTGTCTCTGTCACAAACATGTTTGTAAGCATGAGTACTCATATGCATATCTTTACACACACACACACACACACACACACACACACAAGATTGCATCTCCAGAATACTCATATAAAGTATTTTTGAAATCTCTTCCT
Organism: Acomys minous; assembly: GCF_964271855.1. Lineage (NCBI taxonomy): Eukaryota > Metazoa > Chordata > Mammalia > Rodentia > Muridae > Acomys > Acomys minous. Next base: position 45,854,482 of record NC_140500.1, read on the forward strand.
CAAAAATTTGAGGGCTAAAAAATTATCTGATTTCTTTTTCTTTTTATCCAATTTTTTTTCTACAGAATTTTTAAAAGAAAAAGTAAAGGGGAAAAATATGAACTTGTGTCGAAGGTTTTCTTGTGAATCTCAGAAGCTGCTTTTCGCTGCTGCATATCATGAAGTTCATATTATTTATTTTTATTTTAATTGCTCCATGCTATAGACTTATATAAAAATAATGGTGAAACTGATAGACCAATCATTTCCGAAGAATTTTCTTTTTAAAAAATATGCCCATTAAGTACAACTTAGGCATTGAATTCTTGTAATCTATAAAATCTAATTTCCCAGGTGACCTGTTTTTATCCCATTTGGACACTTCATTTAAGCTATACTCAAATTATGTTTACAATATTTCATAAAAGGAAATGGAGCCAGATGCTAGATGACAACATCTTAATTGGGAATTATCAGGATGAGTTAGTTTCGAACATAAATGTCTTTCATTTTTGCTGTTAAGAAAAAGTGTATAGATGGAGGCGGGGGGAGGTGGGGAGACTAATAGCATTGGCAGGCAGAAGCCAGGCATCCATGGCTTTAAGTCTCAGCTCATCTGCTTTCCAGCTTTGGCCATATTTGTTTTTTCACCAGCACAGGCCTTAGTTTCCTTCCTGGGCTACAGTGTGTGCATTGCACAAAGAATAAGGGTCTATGATTTGTACGCGTCTTGCCCCCTTGAAAGCATGGCTGAAAAACAGTATTTTTGAGAGTTTGGTTTACTCTTAGAAACATCCGTATTGGTAAGTGCTGCACATCTTTTATTGGGTTCTTTGTGCTCTTTTACTTCTTCCCTAACAGAACCTACTGTGCAATAGAGTTGCTCCCATCTTATAGACTGAGGAACCAAGGTTGAGAGATGTCCAGGTCATGCTCAAACTTGCAGGGCTGATGAATTACGAACAGAATCTCAGATGCTTGTCTCATAGCTCTTAATTATTTATCCTTAATTAGTATTATTATATTTTATCATAATAGCTCCCCAACTCTGTCCAATCAAAATCCACCTCTCCCCTACCACCCTATTTTAATGAGAATGAAAAACATGCTTCAAGTTGCTCAGCAAAGATTTTTTTTCCCTTTAGTGTATAACATAAAAGCTTCTCTCTGAGCAGTGCCTCTGTTTCTAAACTCCAGACTTCTCGGCAAATACTCCTCATTGTGTGAGCAGGGCTGACACAAGTGCTCATTGGAGTAGTCAACACAGCCTATCCAGAGAGTATATGACTTTAGTGAGCATACAACCAGGGCTAGACACCACCGTGCTGCAGACTGGAACAGCTCTAAAATGTCATCCTCAGACATGACTGCATTCCATGTAGTCTAAGCCAGCATCTACTAACTGTACCATTATGGGAGAGAAGGCATGAGGATGACAGAGGCCAGTACAAAGAAACACACTGCATCCCAGGAGTTAATGGTTTGATGTCTTGATTTTGACTGAAAGGTCAACTGCTCTTGCTGGACCCTTTCTTACATGGGTCATGGGCTTGACAGCTTCCAACCCGACGTCAAAGACCTTAGGAAAGCCATACCCAGGGCTATCATCAATCCTTAGGATAAATAGTGCTTGAGTGATACCACTTGAAATGCACTAATTTTTTTTTAACACAAACTGAACTTATTTTCTCATCTCTCAGACCAGCTAAAAAATCTATGGATGTCAGTTGTGCTACCCACAAATGCGAGACTTCCCCGAGTTCAGACTAAGTTAGCTGGGCGTCTATGAGTTAATATCCATGAACCTACCATCTACCTACCTAGCTCTCTCTATGTCCATCTACCTATCAATTATCCATCTACGTATTCATCTTCTATCACCTATCTGTACCTGCCGTATACTTGCTGAGCTAACTATGTATCCATCAACTCACATCCATACTCCACTATCTCTGTCTCTCCGCCATCTATGTATCTATGTATCTTTCTTTCTGTCTATCACTTATCTATCTATCTTCTATCATCTGTCAGAGTCTATCTTTTATATTTTTTTCACAATACATATATACCTGTCTATGTGCCTACCTACCTGTGTATATAGCTATCCCTTACCCATGCACGCATTCTATCTATCATCTGTCTCTATCTCTGTCTATCTATTTAATCTATCATCTATATCTATCTTCCGTTTCTATCTATCTATTTATCCATCCATCCATCCACCCATCCAATTTTCTATCCACCTATGTATCTCTGTATCGCTGCTTCCTGGATCCTAATAGAAGTAACTCAGGATACAGGTGGAGCCATAGGAAACACCCTGAAGAACAGGAGAACTTACTTTGCAATGGGACTTCTAGGTCCCACCCTTTGGGAATCCTTGTTCTGAGGTAATGAGAGAACAGGACAATTATTGCAAGGTAAAGCAGCGAAAGAAGGCCATCTGCTTCCCTAAAAGAGTAGACTCAGGGAGGCGGCAACGAGTAGTCACCATGTGAGGAAAATGAAGCACTGCTGGGAGCCACACTACCAGGGAGGCTAGAAGGTAGCACTTTGGCGCATTGTCGCTGGTTATTTGTTTGTGCAGCAACCAAATGAAGGGGGATATTAGCTGAGTTGCAACTTGGTTTAAATAGATAGGTACTGACTCCACGTTGCCCTCCTGGTCTGAGAATACGAACCAGCATATTGAAATGTAGGGCTCAGAATGGGGTAAGAGAAGAAGAGGAGGAGGCAGAACAGTAAAGGATAAATCCTATCAGCAGTCCAAAGTTAGGAAAGCAAGATCTGGATAAAACTCATAACAAGCACAGGGAGAAAATAGACCCTGATGTGAAAAACTATATGGAGGAGAAATTGATATAACATAGAAATTGGGGTGGAAATTATGGGTGGAATAGGATGGTGTGCAATACCCCATTAAGTCAGGGAGCATTCTGGGTAAGCATTTCAGTGCTTGTACCTTACACCATTTGATACAGATGAGAAACATCCAGATAAAGGGATAGGAGCCCTGAAATTGTGGCCATTTACAGTTTAAAATCACAGCACCGCCAGTGTTTGAATTGCACACAATTTCTTAGAGTGTCTCCTGATTCTCAGGAGACACACTGGAAATCTGGATTTTGATGGAAGAAAATCTCCTGATTGCTAAGGAATAAGTAATGATAGCCGCAGCAACAACAACAACAACAACAACAACAACAACAATTGAACGCCATGCATGACAAAAGAAACAGGTTTTGTTGGTCCATTTCAATGGGCAGGTTGCCGAGCTGTGAGCTCAGTTTTCAGAGTTTGCATCTCCAACTATTTACAATCATAATTTCCTGAGAACTGGTTTTCTGTAAACATTTGCTCCATGGGCAGAGTTGCCCACCTTTCTATCCACGGCCACTCACATAGATGTGCATATTAATTCACTTAGGCAAAGTCACAGTAGAAGACAGAAGAGAGAATGGAGACTAGAGAACTATAGCCCAGCCCTTAGGAGAGAATTTACCAGAAACTGTGTTAGAGGAGCTGCCTCTCTGCAGCTGTCACGAGCAGAAGGGGGAAACTCATCCCAGTGTCCCCTCAGCACAAACCAGCAGAGATATGGACTCTTGAACACGCAGGTTATCATTCAGTCAAAACTAGAGACTAATAATTTCAACTATTCAAAAAATACCACAGTGGCTGCCAAGTCCACATTTCCCAAGTTCTCCATTTGAAGCAATGCAAAGGGGTGCCAATTGCCTCAACTCTGCATTTATTTGCAGCGACAGGAGCAAAGGAACAGGCTACACGCATCAGCATTCATAAAGGGCCTCTCTCCCATCGAAGGCGATTTGCTCATTTGTTCAAAAGTCAACTTCAGATCATGAATATTAAAATTATTCCAAAATATTAATTTTATTCAATTTAATACCCATTTGATTAGGCACATCTTGAGCTTATGCACAAAAGGCTTGGTAAGGAAACGTGCAAAAATAAACTTTCTGCTTTCAAAAAAGCTCATATGTCTAGGTGTAGTATTTTAAGACACAAAAATCAATCCAGACTAGCTCTCTCACTCAGATAGTTCCCATTTCAAAAAGGCTATTTCTTTTTTAATATCTAGACTAAAGACCTGGCTTCCTTTGTCATACATGGTCTCTGACTATTATTATAATTGTTGCTGTGGTTACTATTACGTAATCCTTACCAGTCAGGAGATTTTTCACCAAAATCCAGATTTCCAGTCTCTGCCCAATTTAAATGCTAGTTTCTGTGAATAGCCTATCTTGAGATACATTTTATTCTGTAAACACTGGCTAGAATCATTTGCTATTATTTTTATGTGATAAGCAAAATATTGGTATAGAAAAGATTACAGTATAATGTTTTGTTTTCAAGTGTAGCTTATAGGGAAAATCAGACAAGAAAACATGTCCTTGGAAGTCACATAAATAACATGAAAAGGGGCTATGTTAGTCTTTATCTGTTTTATTTTGAGATAGCAGAATTGTGAAGAACAGGCAAAGAAATGTAGTTTCTGAAGATTCTGATTTTCGAGATTGAGAAGGGCAAAGGTCAAAGTTCCCATAGTTGCTCAGGACCTTATTACCATCTCTCTCTCTCTCTCTCTCTCTCTCTCTCTCTCTCTCTCTCTCTCTCTCTCTCTCTCTCTTTTACCCCAGCAAAGTTTTAGGGATAATATATTTAAAGCTTGGAAGATGGGGTGAAGAACATTTCCCACAGGTAATTGCTCAGAACCTCATATAACAAAAGATGGCAACAGGAAAATGATAAAATAATCAACGTGGGGGAGGAAAGAGGGAGCAAAGATATGAGGAACCTGGGCTGAGAGAACAGCCTGATGTCTCTACGCCAGGCACCAGAAGGAAGGGAGTCTAGTGCTGCTTCCTCAGTTGTGATGACATCATAGTAATGCTTAGAGAATGAAAAAGAGAAGAATGACAGGGAAAATGGCTAGAGGAAAGAGAGTGAATGGTACGGGGGGAGCAATTCAGGGGTAAGCAGCCTTAGAAACATCCTGAGTGTTCAGCCTGCTGGTCCAGTATATCTGGCAGACATATTTGTGAAGCAGGAACTGCTGAGGACTTGGTTACCATGTCTTGGCAGAGTTTGGCCATCGACTCTGCCTGCATCCAAGTTTGCCCACTTTTAGACAGAATTCTATCCGTAGCAGAAATGAGGCCATTTTTTTTCTCAGTGCCTGGTTTACCACATTTGAAGCCATCTCCATAAGGAGGTTCTTTGATGTCACCATCTTCTTTGAAATAGGCTAGGTGTTGCCAGGAGTTAACCTGTCTTATTGTTAAAGAATCTTTAAAATAATAAAAACATTTTTAAATGCCATATTCTGTAGGTCCATGAGGTTTTTAAAGACCTTATCTATTTTATCTTATCTATCTATAGAATCTTTTCTATCTGTTAAACCTAGAATATATATTCTTGTGATAAAAATAGACTAGTGTGTGAGACGATGCTCCAATGTTATAGAGAGTTCTGGGTGACTGTTCAGGCAGCAAACTGTCTCTGTCATTTTCTCACTTTGGAAGCTGCTAACTTGCACTTCCTGTTTACTAAGATAATTAATTTTATTCATTCTCAAGTGCCTGATGGGGTTGAAAACCAAATAGTTTAGTTTTACAATTAAGCTTAGTTGTTTAGGGGTTAAGATGATTTTAGGTCTAGATAGAAGTTTTTAGGTTGATAGAGATAGGATATGATAGAAATTGATTTACATTCAGAGTGTAAACTCACAAAGATAGGAAAGATGTTTTCTCCAAGGTTGCCAAATACAAATAGGCAAAACACTATGAATGTAGCATTTATATAATTCCTAATTGTTTCCTTCTTGCTATATGTTGTTTATTGTATATATGTGTAATAATATAAATGCATATGTAAAAGTAGAAAAAATAATAAAAACAGCATGGTATTAGCATAATAATGAGAAACGTCCTGAGTGAGCTGAGAACTTAGGAGATGTTAAGTTATACAGATACGGAAAAAAACTCATTTAGAGTCCACTCAGGCATGAAAGATATGGACCCCTGTTCTTGTAGAAGTAGTGGAAATGAAATAGAAATTTTAGGAGAAGAAATCACAAGCTTGATGCTACCAGAGCAGGGTAAATATGTCATGCGTCAAAACTTGAGGAAATGAGTGATTGAAACATCTGCAGGCCAGAGGACCGGTGCTCTGTGGATGTGGGTGGGGAGCTCACAGCATGGACATTCTCCTAGGCTGTGGATTGTGCTCATCTTGGAGATGCCTACTAATGATAGGCTCCATAGTATAATTAAAAAACCATGCCTTTGTGTTTTATTTCTTAAGACCATAAAGAGCTACCAATGGTTGGCAGGTTGCCTTCCAAGATCCAAGCAAAGTCAAGAGAGAATCTCATCATTTATTGAGTGGAATGCTAAGGGTGTGGATTGTAGTCACATTATTGAGAATGGAATTGATTGAAGGCAGGAGAGGGACTCACAGCCCAGAAGGAAAGCTGAGGTCCGTGTACGAGGAGAACAAACCTTGACTCTGGTGAGCTTGAGCGTGAGACAATATGTCCAAGACCCCATTCCCCAAATAAATGACCTCTATATTAAGTTCTGTCTTCTCAGACCCCCTCCTGTCTTTAGACTCCACATCCCCAGAAAGGAAGATCAACATCTGCAGCCAAAAGTACCCCATCTGCTGAGCAAAGACTTGACAGACAGGATCAGGTAGATGCTTTTTCAGAGAGAATGGATTATAGCATCAACAGAATAAAAACATCTGTGCTGCTTCCTATCATAATAACTCTAAGAGTGTCTCCCATGATGAGTGGATTCCCAGCATCTCTCTCTTTGTGGAGAAGTTGTTGTGATTGTAGTTGCTGTTGTTGACATGCTGGTGATAAAACACTAAACATTTCAGAAAGGACGACTGCTTGCTTTACATGAGTTGGCCCTTCTACCAAAATTCAAACATCAAATAATTTTATGTTTAGAAAGTTCAAGAAAGGACGAGCTCTTCTATGCTCCCTGAGATCAACAAATTAAATCCCAAAGGCACATCCACAGCTGACGGCTGAAATTTTGTCCCCATTAAGCCTATAAAGGAGTAAGTTCATTTCATGGAAAATGATGACGTTGATTCCCGTGCATGGCTGAGAAGATGCCATGTCAGCCTCGAGACCCTGACCAGATGAAATTAATCAGTGTGAAGTCCCATAAGTTGCTCAGCTGCAGATTTAAAGACTCTCCTTCAACGAGGATAGGGCAATACATCAAATCCAGAATGATCTGAGTTCGTCATTATTAATTGCAGTTTTATGAACTAGGAGTGAAACAATCCATACCGACCGGGAGTCCGTCCATTTTATCTCAATAGGAAGGAGAAAACGATAGAGAAGCACAACCTGGGAGATTTCCACCTTCTAACAGAGACTGTGTGTGTGTGTGTGTGTGTGTGTGTGTGTGTGTGTGTGTGTGTGTGCCACAACAGTCACTGATGTGATATACCTAATCAACATTGGTAGAAAAGAACAATCTCCCAGGCAGGGGGAAAAGTCTCTTATATTCTATGCCTCAGGGATAAGGACATTCCATTTCTGGTAAATTCTACAAAGACACTTTACATTTATATGATTATGGCCCATTTCTTTCAGCTTCTGAGACACATTTAGAGGGAATACTTCCTAATAAAATGGCACCTACATGAGGTGTTCACCAGACCATTAGTTTAAAAAAAAAAAAAAGAGGGAGGAGGAACGTGAAAAGAGGAAATGAAGTCATCACTCTGTAGGCGGCATCAACCATTTCAACCATTTTAGACATTACTTAAGCCTGTCAGGAAGTAAATGTACAGAAGAGACAAAAAGCAAGGGCAATGACAGTAGTTTTGCTCATGTGTAACTTCTAGAAAGTAGAAGGGGCAACTCACAGAGGCATCATATTACATTAGACACCAATGGTCTTCATACTTCGCCATCTCCCCATGCCAGGATGGCTTTTAAAAGGAGAAGAAACACTGTAGAAGGTGAGGGTGATATTTGACAAATTCTAGTCTCCAGTTACAGGTAACATGACCTGTCCTGTAGCTCCTTGTTTGCGTACCACTTACTTCTTTTTCACCTTCTGTTGCTGCTTCTGGAGTTGTTTGTACCCTATGCTGACCATGGCCCCATGGTCTGCCCACCTCAAGTGCTCAAATGCCAGGTGTACACCACAATACTTGGCTCCATATGCTCCTAGATAGACACTTTAGGAGCAATGACAGGAAACCAGATTTCATCCAGATGTACAAAAAGATACATGTAAACATCTCGTGTCCAAATTTCATCAAATTAATACACTTCACAGAGCTAGGGAGATGGTTCATTAGAGCATCTGGCTGTGTGTATGAAAGTTTGATGCAGATCATCCCTAGAGCTCACACAAAGAAGCAGGTAGAACAAGGAAACTCAGTACTCCTAGTACTGCAAGGGGGCAGGCAGAGACAGGAGGATCCCTGTAAACTCAGGGGGCAGCCAGATTGTCCTTCATGGCAAAGGTACAGCCCAGGGAGGGATCCTGTCTCAAAGGAATGGTAGATGCTACCTGAAGATTGATGCTTCTGACCTTTACATGTACACATGCAAATGCCCCTGACAGGAGAAGATGTACATAAAAAACTGCCTTACTAGGTAAATGATAATAAATAAGAGCATATAAATAAACTCCTCTAGACAACAAAAACTGGAACACATTCTGTATTCACACCACATATTAATAAAAAGAAAAGGCACTTCCTTCTCCTGTACCTTAAAGCTATTTTCTCAGCTCAATGTGTGCATGTCTAGAATGATGGGATAACTTATTCCTACTGTAGAAGCAGAATTTAGTTTATAAAATATATGAAATTACATAAATCAAATCAGCAAATGTTTTCATCACAGAATTACACCAGGAAGACACACAACACTTCGGATGCTCAAGGAACTTAGCATTCAGCTAAAGGAAAGAAATACTGGCAGTATGTCCCAGTCACCAGGAATCACGCAAGCACAGGTTCAGTTAGCTGCACTTGAAACACAGTGGCATGTACAAAACTAATTTGGACAGGTCTTTTTCAGAACGAAGTCCCACTCACTAGGCTATAGGAGGACACTCAACTCTTTAGACAGACAGACTTCTCTCTGAAATGAAAAGATGGGCGCATCCTTGTTTTCTTTATTAATGGACTTATCAGGTTGAGATGAAAATAGCTATCATAAGCAGACACTTTAAAACAACAGAAACAATTTGAAAGTTAATTAGATTTCTTATATCTCACAAAAGAATTTTTAATGTGCTTTATCATCTAGCCATGTAAAAATAACAACTAATAGTTTCCTTTAAAGTGGTAAGATGGGGGAAAAAAAGATAAGTATGTAGGTAATAATAAAGTTAGTTTACATTCCTAAATAAATGTAAATTATTTAGTGATGGAGGAAGTAGTGCCAAGGATGCTATTTTTTGCCTTTAATAACACAAGTTGAAGACATAGTGTATTTATAGGACAGAATTCATAGGAGTTTTCAAAGTAAGCATGTTCTTAATGTTCAAAGATCCAGAGGCCAGCTCTCATAATCTAAAAAGCCTTTAGGTTCTAAGCCAAGGCATCAAATATAAGTTCTGTGATATAACTGACTCTATGACAGAAGTCTGGTCTTCATCACTCTCACACACAATTATAAGAAATCACTAATTCTTGTGATTTAATTGAAAGAGAGCTGTTGGGTATATTTTGATTATCTAATCTCTCTGCTGGAGCTACCTGACTAAGCTGGGGTCATAGCAAGTACTCAGAAATAATAAGCTACTAGAGCCAAAGAAATTAGAGGAATCTAAATAGGAAAGACTGTAACCAAAAAATGAGAAATATGGAGTATTTCACTCAAAGGGAAGCCACACATACAGTATCCCTATCTGGTAATGGTCTAAACTGGTGGAATGTGATGACTGAGCGAGCAAACGCAACACAAGTCTGAGGTGTGCCCTGTGCCTAGAGGTCAGTAGCCATGCTTGAGTAGGTACGTGTGACGCAGTAGCTGAAACAGACCTTGGCCGTGTCATGACACGCTCTCAGTACCAGGCAGGCTGTAGACACACACTGGATGCTACAGATGTCATCATCTATGCCTGGGTTTACAGACAGGAAGGCATGAAGGTCCTACAGAGAGGAGACCCTGTTCTGTGCTTTAGGATCAATGCGTAAATCGACAGTCTTCGGAAGCACATATAGCATCCATGGAGAAGGAGGAGTGATTTCCCGGTTGGGATCTTGGCCGTGGGGGCAACAGCGACCAAGACTGACTCAGAAGAGAAGGCCAGCCCTGAGACTTTAATCATGGACTAGAAAATAAGAATGGAATATGAAAGGTATTTTCAAGATTCTACCAGTGATTCGCTTAGAATTTCTAACATGTAACTCTACGTGTATTATTTCATGTACGCCATGCTTATTTGATTCAGAAAAAAATTATAAAATGCAAATGGCAAAAATTGCTACAAGTCCTATCATCTACAAATGCTACAGACCTTATACCTTCTCCACAAAAGGAATAGTAGTTCCATGTACCTTCGACATACTTTAAATTGTGTAAGGTGTACCCACACGTGTAAGTGTGTCATTTTAAAAGTCTGACTAAGCAATGCATTAATAACAATTTTCTGACTCAAAAATTAGCATGAGTAACTTCCTCCATCAATAAATACAGGATTACATCATTATTTCACCAGCTATATGAATAGTAGTAAGTAAAAAATATTACATAACATGTTGCTCATTTTTTTGGATCGTCACATTATTTTATTTTTCACTGTTAATTTTTTTAAAAATGTGTTGTGTTAGTGTATACTTAGAATCTTGTTATAAATGGGCTTATTCAAACCCCATGCAAGATCCTGCAGGTACAATTCACAAACTATTATACATCTATGTCCCAGGTTAGTTGCTCGGATGCCACATGAAAAAAACAACCTTGTCACACCCTTTCTTATTAATAAGGAACATAAGGTCACAGAAGTTCAAATAGTTTGGTCCAATGTCACATAAATAACAGACAACAGGCCACTTGGCTACATCTTCCAATACCAAAGACAGAGATTTTCCCTTTAAGAAACACCCGCCATGTTCCGGAGTCTAAGCTGGATGGCCACGCCCCCTTCCTAGCGCACATCTCAACAACTACAACAAAAGACTGGGAGTCACTGAGAGTGAGGAATCCTTGAATCTGTTCTTCATTTCGTTGGTTTTTTTCTAAACACCAACTTCCAGCATGGTCAGAGTGACATGAATTGTGTGGGGTGGGGGCAGGCCTTAGCTGCAAAGTCAGGCAGAGAGGCAGTAGCTCACTTGTCTGCTGCCCGCCATGACTGAGACGCATGAGCACCCTGTGCCTCTGCGATGCTGTCACGCTAACGGCCGAGAAAAAAAGCTGGCGTTCAGATCACGCAATGCCTAGTCATTTAAGACACAAATGAATTGTATAGATTAATCATTTTAATAACCTCTCCCTTGACTCTGGCAAAGCAAAACACAGCTGGGAGGAGGAACGTGGAATCTTGCCTTTGCTTGCTTATCTTTGTAGGGGGGAAAACACTAGAAAATAAAGTATCACATCAAAGGATATGGGGAAAAAATAACTCTAGTGGCAGAATCAACTATGATAAGATTAAGAAACTGCAGTATATATTTCCTGCTTAATAAGCAGTTCAAACTTCCTGCAAACCTAAGGATACTTGGGTGACATATAGAACTAATTTTCAGATATCCGGATCTGATAATCCCATCTCTACAGCTATAAAATGATATTGCATACAGTCTCATTAGTAGAGTTCTCTGGTTAACTGTAGATGTGACTCTTTTTCCGTATGAAAAACTTTAAGCTTATACAACATGGGAATCTGGAATAAAGAATAAAAACATATCACACTGTTAAAGCTTTAAATCAGATCCAAACATCTCTCAGCCACATTAAACCCGGTGCAACCGTTACACGTTCCAGCTCTGGATCAGACTCAATTACACTGTAGTGGTCCAAAGCCTGAGCATCGTTTTGTTCATTTACTTTTTGTGGTGCTATGCATGGAACCCGGGGCCTCTAGGCAAGCGCTCTCCCTCTGAGCTCTTCCCGCCAGCAGCCATTACGGTGATAATTCCTTCTCATCAAGCCATTTGCCTCAAATTAGACTTTGCCACATACCTGAATGTTTAGTGCGCGCCCCACAAATGTCAGTAGCAAAATGTTTAAAGAAATATTTGGCTCACAGGAGAGGAGATTAAGTCAAATGTTTCCCCCAGCCTTGAAACAGGAATTTAACACAACTCAAGGACTTCCGGTTGTATGTGCGCGTACATATGGACGTAAGATACACGCGTGCAGGTTTTCAAGGCATGCGCGGGCGCCACACTGATATTACTAACCAACAGAACCCGTGGAGACTCTCTGATCTTGTCACCAGTAATAAGGTAAATTAAATGAACGCGGTAGGTAGGGAAAATGTATGTTCGTCAGAACTCCGTGGTGGCCCAAATATCTACGCTCCTAATTTCCACAGACATGCTCAGCCTTCTCTGACCTTCACATCTCTGTCTCAGCGTCTCATCCCTTGTGTAGCTAAATGGGTAGATTCTTTGCCCATCTGTTTCTATGAGGACTCATTTGTAATAACTGAAAATGCACAAATATGTACAATTATTAAAAGTGCCCAATATCAAGTTTGACAAGCAAAAGACAGAGGTTTTTGGTTTTTTTTTTCTTTTCATTTCTTTTTCTTCTTCTTCTTCTTCTTTTTTTTTTTTAAGTAAACAAATTCAGGGAGAAATAATTTTCTACAGTTTTAGAAAGAGCTTTTGAGAGATCATGGTCCCAGATCTACCACTCACATCCACAGGTCCAGCCCATATATGCTGGTGGGTAACCGATCACATACCGGCAAGAGAGTGGATCAGAGAGGCAGGCCCACCTGGGATTTTTATTGGCCACAAGGAAATGTTGCCTCCAAGGGCAGTGGGAAGATTTTCTGTGGTATCCCCGCAGAGAGAGGCCATTGTATAGGCCCATTTGCCTTTTTAAAAGCCACTCTGGCTTTGGTATGGGTGGGAATGTGGGGAAAGTGGACTTACCAGGAAGCAGGTGGGAGAGCAAGCCCAGTCCAGTTAGAAGTAGAAGAACAGCAATGTGAATTAGGAGGAGAGCGATTTTGAGGACTAGTGATGAACTGAAATATCAGAACATCTGAGTGAGATCATAACAGAGAGAAAGCAGCAACACGGCTAGCTGTCCACATCGCTGGGCAAGCGATCAGCCTTTACCAATTGGAACCACAGGAAGAGAGGCAGGGGAGAACCTAACAGGCATGAACGGAAATGCTGGGCTAATTTTAATGGCTTATTGGAAAAAGTATGTAAGCCAATGTTCAAGTGTTACAAATGAGGAGTTTGGAAACTGGGATTGTGTGTGTGTGTGTGTGTGTGTGTGTGTGTGTGTGTGTGTGTGTGTGTGTGTGCGCGCGCATGTATGCATTGTGTGCCTGTGGGTGCATAGGCCAGAGGATCTGACTTTTTACATGAGTGCTGAAGATTTGAACTCATGTCCTCATGCTTACATGCCAAGGATCTTACCCACTAAGCTGTCTCTCAACCCTACAAGGGCACATGTCTACATAACCATAGTCAACTTCAAGAAAATTTAAATTCACTCCAACTTAAAGTGCAACATCTTTGCCTAAGATATTAGGAATGATCAAAGCTATCACGGCCCCAAAGATAAGAACTTGGGACTATTTCCACTGCAGTGTTTACGGCATTGGAAATGAGACCATGGAAGAGCTGAGTCTGTGGAATTGCACATATCCCGTATTTGAGATCTGAAGATACTATGGATTAGATATTGATCTTGGCCACATCACAAATCGCCCTGAGCCTCAGCTTCTAAAGATGGAAATCGAGTTTCTAAAGACTAAATCAGTAGACGCAATCAGGAGCCTCCCCGCAGTATCCATGCTTACATTTACTTTTAAGGAATCTCAGTTTCTCAGCAATCCATCCCCCAAATCAATCATTACATAGAAGGTGGCCCTCTGGAACGGTATCAATTCTGACCAGTGTGGTGCATCTACGGTGGTGCCATTGAACCTGCCAATGACGGCTTTGGGGGATATTTTGGGAGAGTAAGATTTGAAGCACTGTCTACTGTGTGTTTCTAGTAAAGATTACATACAGTTCCGTCTATGGCAGTGGGAAAATGTTGGCTTTTATTTTGTTGGTTGGTTGGTTGGTTGGTTGGTGGTGGTGGTGGTAGTGGTGGTTTAGAGAGAATCCTTAAAGTCTCTACTTCTGGATACTGTCAAGGCTTCTCGCAATACTTTAGACTGGAAAAGTAACTTCATTACTGTGAGAGGACTGAGTCACAAAGTCACACACCAAGCCCAAAGGAAGAAGAATCAGAAGCATCCATGAAAGTACTGTTGAGGCATTTTACCCACCTTTGAGCCATTCTACTGCTTAATACCAGTTAGGTGGTGATAAGTAGCCTTACGTGTAAGCTAGTTTGAACTAGGGTGTTCTGTTATTTGAAAGCTGGCTGACCTGGCTATCAAGCAGCCTAGGCAGTTACGAATGGAGCATGACCAGCTCCCGGTAGTAACTCCCAGGACTTATAACTTTTTCTTTTTCTCAGTTATGTTTGGCACCTTTCTCCTTCTTCCATCAGGGACTGTGCAGTTTCTTAACCTGTTTTTGTGTCTCCCAACCCACTTTAAGCATCATTTGTCAGCAGCAAATATGTAGAACTATCATTAAATGAAAGTGAACAGAAACTGCCTGTCCTTTCATTTACAGTGCGAGGCTGCTGAGGAGCACATGTGGAACGTTAAGTCAGGGAAAGGAGAGAAGAAATCATCTTTAGTGAAATCCATGTGATCTTCATACAAGGAAAATACGAATTCCCACAAACTGATTTTTGAATGGCAGGACAGTATTGTCTAAAATTAATGACATTTCTGAAGGGGCGAGAGACTGAAAAATAAAATGAGAGGACTGAGCACATGAGACTATCTTCATAAATCCCAAGCTGAATCCTCAATAAAAATAGACACGCAGTCAAAGGCCATCCAGCTATTTCTGGGAATGCCTTGTTGACCACATGTTGATATTCTCAGGTGGTCACGTGGCCTGGCATGTGTGGAGCCCTCCTTTCATTGGCTGACTCTGTTCTTGGTCCTATTCAGAGACTCTTTGGATTCCAATGTGACATAAGAATATGTAAAGTGATGAAACAGAAGAAAATGGTAACATTAATTTTACCACTTGGTAAACAGGGCCAGGTACAGAAGCTACATTTTCAGTCTTTTTTGGCAAAATTTACTTAGTCACTACCCTTCATTCCCTTATGATTGCAGATATGAGTCTAAATTTTACAAATCCTATTGTTTTTAGATTGTTATGTTTAAAAGAGAAAATTACTTAGACACTCTTACTTGGGAACAAAAACCAAACTAGCATCATCTTGTAGCACTGCCACGTTCAAGGGAAGCACAGATGTTATGGTTTTATGATTTCTAACTGAAGTTAAGAATTTCTTTCAGTCAGAAACACAGGCAAGAAATATACTGGTACAGAAAGATCAACATCATGTATAATTTTATCACCAGTCAAAATTGAAGATATTTTCCTACCAATTTATGAAATTTTTTCTGTTCCCATAAGATATTTCTCCTTATCATCCCAACTGACCTATTTACCTTTTATAGCACATGTAGCACAAATTCTTATTAGTGATTTGATAGTAAGCACATGTGTTTGCATATGATCATATAAAATATTGCTGATGTAATTGTTTTATTTTATAAGATAATGTATTTTACTGTATTTTGGTAATATATATGTGGTATGCATACATGTATGCTAGTTCACAGGTGGATACAGGTGTGTGAGTATGTGTGTATTGTGTGAATATGCATGAGTGTGTGTGCATCTGTGAGTGTGTATGTGTGAGCATGTGTGTATGAGTATATGAAATGTATGTGAGTGTATGTGAGCATAAGGTTTATGCGAATGTGTGTGTAAGTGTGAGTGTATGTCTGTGAGTTTGGTGTGGTGTGTGTGTGTATGTGTGCGCATGGGTGTTTGTATGCACATATACAGAGGCCCAAGGTTGATATTTGGGGTCTGCTTCGCTGGTTCTACTGCTCTCCGTCTTATTCACTGAGGCAAGTTCTCTTGCTTGAACCCAGAGCTTGCCAGTATAGTAAGTCTAGCTATGCAGCTTGCTCGAGGGAAGCCCCTTCTCTGTCTTCCTAGAATCATAATCAGACCTCATCCTTATGCTGCCCAGTGGGGACACTGGGACACCTCTCAGGCCTTTCTCCATTCTTCTAACCAGGTCTTTTCGATGAGGTCCATAGGTTTTTACCAGACCCCCTCGGTGCAAGGGCTGTTAAGTTCATCTGAACTGAAGGAAATTAAGGATCTAAAGAGATGTGTAGAGTGCATGACAAACATCTTCCCGTGTTATTCTGTTTTGTCTGAAAGCATAAAATGCAAAATCTTGCAGTTGCACAGCCGGCACAGGGGATTTACTTCTTTCAAAAAGATAAAAACCATTATAATTTTAGTAATTAGCTGCAACATATTTCTTTCATTAGGTAATTTTGAATCATAAATACTCTAAGCTTCTTGAAAAGACTGATTACATTGGATTTCTATCAAAGTGACTCTAACTTCAGAGGAACAAAAAAAACCCTTGAAGACTATTTTTTAAGTATAAATTCCATTGTGTAAAGTAGGAAGAGATTTTTTTTGAAGCCATATATATTACTGACAAATCTGAATGAATTCTCAGAAATAAAGCACGGCCACTATGAACCATTAGACAAAATTGATGTGAAAGCTGAAGCATGGGAGAACAGGAAATATTAGATACATTTTTCATACTTTTTTTTTTCAGGAAACCCAAAGACAAGATACCTGGACTACACTAGAACAGGTTATATTTTACTCAAAATTCAGTAAGCATCTGCTACACAGAGACAAATGCATTTCATCTTGAGCTGTTGGTAGACCAGTGCCAGAGAGTGTCAGAAGCATCAGAGAGAAGAGGGTGCGGACTGGGCTAAGGGCAGCAAGTGTGTCCAGGGTAGCAGAGGGAGGAAGCATAGCACGTTTGCAAAGGATTCGCCCCTCTGGGCTACTCACACCAACAGCACAGTGCTGAGGAGATGGTCCCTGAAACTGTACCAGTAGAGAGGGAGTTACGTTGAGGAAACAGAAAAACTACCATACATAATAAGAAGTACAAGACTAAGCCAGGTGTGGTGGCACATACCTGTAGATCTAGCACTCAGGGAGCCAGAGGCAGGCGGGTCTCTGTGAGTTCAAGGCCAGCTTGGTCTTACAAAGTTATCTAGGACAGCCAAGGCTACACAGAGAAAGCCTGTCTCAAAAAAAAAAAAAAAAAAACCCAAAAAAAGAAAAAGAAAAGCACAAGACTAAGATTAGAGTCATGCAGATGTTGGATGTACCCGGAACAGCAGCTTAAGGGTTCTTAGAGGTCTTGGAGGAGTTAGCAAGGCAATGCAATGGTTAAAGCAGCAATAACAGTGCATTAGCTCATTCTTTTCAAGAATTTATGTGTAGCGATTCATTTAGCTATTTAAAATAATACAGGCTGGCCCTACTATCTCCTCCAGCCTAAGAACAGAAGGCAGAACTGGGGACAATACACTTCCCCCCCTTATCTGTACGGCTATCTGGGGAGCTGGATTTGAGCCACAGATGCCCTGACGTGAGAACTTTTTATGTAAGCTATCAAAATACATGAAAATACTCCGGTAGTGATAAAAGTTGCTCCAGGGTTATTCTTTTTCTTTGAAAGACTCAAGCAATGGAGAACTGCATTGATTTCAGTTTAACCCGGGCCACATTGGCAACGCAACTTCAAAAAGGAATGGATTAGCTGTAGGAATCGCATCAACTGCTCCTGTTTGTTGTCCTTCAAAGAGGAGAGTTTGTTCTCCTTGTTGGCTTTTGCTTTTGTTTTCAGGGAGGTTAATGTAGTTTGGATAGAAACAAGAATCAAATGCAAAGTTTTTCAGTTAAGAATTTGGATTGGGGAAAATTGTTGGGTGGGATTACAGAAACGAACCTCAGAAATTAATGGATTCGAATATACCGGCCTTATCAAAATTACAATGAGTGTGTCTTCAAAGTTTGTGCAGTCTCTCTAATGAGATAAATACTTCCCAGGAGACAAACAGGACTTCTTCTTTTCATGGAAATTTGGAATTAAGTAATTGTTAGTAAGAGTCTCTCTCTCTCTCTCTCTCTCTCTCTCTCTCTCTCTCTCTCTCTCTCTTTCCCTCTCTACCCCTCTCTCTCTCTTTCTCACCCACACGCGCACACACACACACACACACACACACACACACACACATACACACAAACACCAACTCCAATGAGCTTCCAAACCAAGTTCCTTCTAGGAACTGAAAAAACAATAGCTGGTTGTCTTTGTCACCCAAAAGTATAGAAGAGAGACACTCTTATCTGGTGATGGGGAGAGTAGAGATTAGAAACAGGAGTGGAGTGGATAATTGTGAGAGATTATTAACAGAACCTACACTAGCTCTTGATTTTTTGACATTTTTCCTTTAAAAATACATAGCCACCAAGCAGATTTCACAGATGTTAACATTTGCTAACAGCTGCCTTCACTTTTTTTCTTTCTGATAAAACAAGAATCATGTATTATTTTTTTCTCTTTTAAGCCACAGAATACTGAGATTCTATGATGACATTTTCTGAACAAAGACATGGAGACATCAACTTTTATGGTAATAGCTACAACAAGCCAAGTCCAATACAAATGCCATTACTCTATCCATCTTCTTGGGAGAAAAGTGGCAAATGAAACCCATTATGCAGATGGCATAACAGAACTTGGGAGACACTGAAACAAGTGATATTTTAATGGAGCTGTGTCCTGTTCTGGGACTGACCAATATAAAAAAAAAAGTGGTGACCCACTTAAGATTCAAATCATCTAGGGTTCTTCTTTTATACATTAGGTTATGGTGTCCAAGAAAAATGACAATGTCCAGAAATCCAGGCACTAGCCATCCAGCCCCTGCAAGCACTTACTCTCTGCTAGGCACAGTGCACCAAAACCAGAAAAAGGATGCTGAAGATGTAGCTCAGCCAAACCCCCAGAACGCAGGTAAAAATCCAGGTGTGGTAGATCATGCCTATAATTCCAGCCCTGGGGAGGCAGAGACAGGCAGATCCCTGGATTCACTGCCTAGACAGTTGAGCTAAATAATGAGTCTAGCCAAAACGGTGAGTTCCAGATTCAGGGAGAGATTGTCTCTCAAATAAAGTACATAGCAATAGATGTTGACTCTGGCAGCTACATACACCTGAACACTTGTGCATTCACACATGCAATTCAATTTGCATATACACATGAATACATACACAGAGAGAGAGAGAGAGAGAGAGAGAGAGAGAGAGAGAGAGAGAGAGAGAGACAGAGAGACAGAGAGACAGAGACAGAGAGACAGAGAGACAGAGACAGAGAGAGAACCACATATAGAACAACCCAAGTCACCCAGCAGCTGCATGAATGCTTTTACTACTCCTCTACACATGCATCCCATGCCATCTTCCCTAATGACAAGGGATTCCCGGGCATCTCCTACCTCACCACATTACCATATAACACTGAATCAATACAGTCTACTTGTTACTTGCTAGTCACTCCCAAGACCATTGGTGGAGACAGTCTATGGCCCCATGTACTAGCCTGGAAGCCTGGACAACTGAAATGCAGCAACTGTTTCTTTAATTTGCTGCTTTGTTCTTTTTACTTAACTGCCTGGTCCAGTGAACAGCTAGTGGTTGGAAGACTTACTTTTATTTCCTCTTTCCTGTTTTGTGTTGGCAGGAGAGTGGCATCAGTTATTGTGTAAACACTGAATGCCTCCATCTTCTACACATTGTTCCAGGCTTACCCTGGAAATAATTAACAGAAAACTCACAGTATTTGTAGTCTAGCGGGAAACAACAGATACTTACTAAATGAATAAGTATATAGTGTGTCTAGTGATGGTGAGTGCCAGGTTGGAAAAGAAGGAAAAGGATAAATAGGAGCATCAAGAAAGCCCACTCTAGCTGGGTATTATTCAAGAATGACCAAGAAGAAATAACAAGGATACTATATCAAGTCTCAGGGCCAGTGATTTGTGTGTTCAAGGCCAAGGAAATAGGATGCACAGGCAGAGTTCTAAAGCCAGAGTCTGGCAGAAGGCTCTGTAGGCAACGATACAATATAATTTTAATTCAGGAAGAATGGGTAGGTATGTGTGTGTAACAAAATTATTTAAAACATTAAGCTTTGAGAGATAAGACATGTGAGCATTTGAGGACTTTTATGGGCTAAAAAATAAATCAGATTTTATTTGGAATCTGCTGGTGTGATTCGTAGATACCTGTTGAGGAAGCTTCCATTCTAAAGATCAACCATACATGGTGCTGTGGGACACTGACATGCAATTGTGAGGTCATACTATTAGGATCATCCCAAATGTTCCACTAGAGATAGCATGGGCTCTATCCAAAATAGAATGTGGGTTAAAGAAGAATTTTAAACAAGGTACCCTGGTAACTGACATCTATGAGCATGTTGGAGTACAACAGCCATTGGTGCAACTGTGTTCAGAGCCAAGTAAGAGTGACCATGGGGAAAAAGGCCACATGCAATGTTGAGGTCGATCTTTAAGGATAAGAGTCTATCTAGGAGCCATAATGGCATTCAGATTTCCTTATTTTTGCAGTGTTGAAGCGATGTGGTTTTTTCTGTCTGAGTTCTTAGCCAGTACTTGTCATATGGATGAGTTCATTCTGTCGTTTGAACCCATAAAAGAACCTTTAAAGCAGGCTGGGTCATGGAGTCAAAGAACTAAATGGCCTCCGTAAGAATATTGAGCAAGTCAATGGCAAAGGCAGGATTCAAGATGGTGTGGTTTAATTCAGAAGCCTATAGTCATAACTATTAGACTGAGGAAGGCCAGATAATGAAATATGAGAAGGAACGGATAAGATCAAAAAGGTCCTTAAATGCCTTCTTTTAAGCCAAGGAGTTTGAATGTGATGGAGTTGCCTTAAAGACATTTATGGAAATGAATTATGTGATCAGATGTGGTTTTTTAGCCAATCCTTATAGTGGGAGGAATACAGGCAAGAGGTGATGGAGTTCAGATAATGGCAAAGATAATGTCTTAGCTCTAGACATCATAGTTTTCTTCTAGAAAGGAGGGCTTGGGACAAGGGTGAACCTATTGATGTCTAATATGAGAGGTTATTCTTTAGGGTAGTGTCTTGGTTACTTTTCTCATTCCCATGACTAAATGGGATTAAAACAATTTACAAGAAGGCATATTTATCTTGGCTCATGGTTTCATAAAGATTTCAGTCCATCATACTTGGGAAGGCACAGTAGTGTGGAGCAGCTATGTCCACAGGAGTGAGATGGGAGCTATTCACACAAAGCAGAGAAAGCAGGCTGGAACAGGAGTAAAAGGAAGCTTCAAAGACCTATCTCCAAGCACCCATCTTTGTGAGCTAAACTCTACTTACTAAAGGCTCTTCAGTCTTAATAAAATACCCCCTTACTTGGGGACCAAGTATACAACATATGAGCCTGTATGAAACATTTTGGGTTTAAACCATAACTTTGAACCTGTAGCTTCCAAAGCCTTATAGCCACCTCATGATACCATCTCCTAGTAATTCAACATTAAAAGTTCCCAAAGTCTCTACTGACACTCCAAGAAAACTCTTAGCTGTGATGCGTGTAGTTTCAAAAAACGGGTTACATAGCTCCAGTATATGGAGCAGGGTAAGTATCTCCACTGCAGAAAGGATGGATGGGAACATAGAAAATGAACATTACACCAATTTAGAAAAAACATTAGTTCCAGAAGATGTGTGCCCAGTATATAAGCCACTGGATACCATGATATGTAGTCTACTGGGCTTGCTAACCTGTCCTTATAACCTTGACATTTGCAATATGTGTAACATTTCACCCACCAACTCTACTTGGTACCCTAGGCTTTCCCAGGAAATTAACTAATATCCTTGCATCTTCAACATCCTGGGGTCTTCATGGTCACATATAATTCCCCTGTAGAGCTTCATTCATCTCTCTCTGCAAGGAATTTGACTTCACAGCACATTGTGTAGCTCAGAAGTTTTTCTCTGAACCTCTGTGCAAAGCCCCTGAGCCCCCATAACTCTTGAATTCAGGATACCTGCAAAGTCAAGATCACATGGACAACGCAAACATTTGTGTCCGCCTTAATGAGCAGTGTGGCCCTCCTTTTTTCACAGCTGCAAAACAGTAGTCACTGAACTCCTAGGTACCTAAACCCATCTAGGGAAAAAAACTTCCCTACATGGCCTTTTCTAGTAGAGTGTTCTGGAGTCTCTTTTCAGGTACTTTTTATTTAGATACCTTTACTTCGAATTAAAGCATTTCAAATGAATTTTCATTTTCATTCCTTGGGACCATTGATAGGAGGGAGTCTCACTCCCAAAGGGTCTTCCAAGTATTCCAAAGCAAATTTTTCATGGCACTGTTTTATTATTTGTTCTCTTTAACTGTTTGAGAGTAGCATTGCATAATATAAGATATTAGATCAAATCCCCTTCTCTTTCATTCCCTTCTGATTCCTCCCTTTCCCCCCAAACCACTTTTCCCTCCATTATTATGTATTATTTTTTAACTCCCTGAGCTCATTTAGTGCTGCCCATATGTACATGTATAGACGATTATCTACTGGAGCTTCCTTAGCCTCTTAGGCTCTGCATCTCTGAAGAAAACTGCCCCCCCCATCTCCCAATATCCATCAGTTGTTGATGGCTCATCAGCTAGGACTAAGACTTGCCCACATCCATGTGGGGAGTCTTGACTGGCTTGATCTTGTGCATATCTTACAACTAGAGTCACAGACACTGTGGGTTCCCGTGTGCAACAGCCTTGCAATTTTCACTGAATACTGCTTCACTGAAGACATTTCTACCTGACTCTTACCATTTTTCCATCCTACCTTCTGTAATGATCCCTGAGCTGTGGGAGGGGAGGTATTATGATAGAGATGTTCTCCTTAGAGCAGAGAACACCACAGCCTCTTATTTTCTGTACATTTGTCAGTTCTGATCTTTTATTTTATTTTTTTTTAATTTGTTCAATTTACATCCCGATTGTAGCCCCCTCCCTTGTCTCCTCCTGGTCCCACTCTCCCTCCCTCATCCCGTTCCCCCAGTCCTCAGAAAGGGAGAGCCCTCTTCCCTTGTCATCTGACCACAGCCTATCAAGTCTTATCTGGATTGCCTGCATCTTCTTCCTCTGTGGCCTGACAAGGCCGCTCCACTAGGAGGAAGCGATCAATGACTGGGCATCATAGTCCGTGTCAGAGGTAGCCTCTACATTAGGGGACCCACAAGGAGACTGTGCTGCCTATCATCTGAGCAGGGAGTCTAGGCCCTCACCATGCATGGTCCTTGGTTGGTGCATCAGTCTCTGCAGTACCCCACCCCCACCCCTGGCCTAGGTTTGTCAGCTGTGTTGGTCCGCTTGTGGAGCTCCTATCCCCTCCGGGTCCTTCTGTCTCTATACTTTTCCATAAAACTCCCTAAACTCCACCCCAAAGTTTAGATGTGAGTCTCAGCCTCTGCTTTGATTCCTGCTGGGTAGAGTCTTTCAGAGGACCTCTATGTTAGGTTTCTGTCCTGTTCCTTCTCTTTAACTATTTCTGGTGTCTATTCTATTTGTCCTTCAGAATGATAATTAAGCATTCTCTCTAGGGTCTTCCTTGTTATTTAGCTCCTTTAGGTCTGTGATCTGTAGTGTAGTTATCCTCTAACGTGTGGCTAATATCTGCTTATAAGTGAGTACATATTATGTATGTCTTCCTGGGTCTGTGTTACATCACTTAGGATGATCATTTCTAGTTCCATCCACTTTCTGGAAAATTTCAAGATTTCCTTGTTTTTAATACGTGAGTAGTTAGTATTCCATTGCATAAATGTACCACAGTTTCTTTATCCATTCTTCAGTTGAGGGACATCTAGGTTGTTTCCAGATTCCGGCTATTACAAATAAAGCTGCTATGAAAATAGTTGAGCAACTGTCCTTATCTCTGTATTAATTGCCATCTAGTGTTTTAAAAAGCTTCTTTGATGAGAGTTGAGAGATATATTAACTCCTGAGTATAAAGATTAAAAACTTGGGGGCTGTATAACATTAGGCTCATTTAGAAGAATAATAGTATAAGAATCTTTACCAGGACTTATGATCTAGCCAAGCATGTCTTTGTAGCCCACTTAATGGAATCAGGCATGAGCACTGCCTTGTGTAATGAGTAGGCTCGAAACAAAAGGGAAAAGTGGTTGGTTACTCCAATTACAGTTGTGCCACTATTGCACAAATGGTCTTATCTTACCCAACTAGTCATTCTTCTAGCCCTCAGGGTTTGTGGCTAGGTAAACATGATGTTTGCTCTCCCCGGCAGTATTAATAAAAACTTTCAGCATTATGAAAGCTAGACAGTAGGGATGAAGTTTCCAGCTTAGTGCAAGCTTGAAGACTATGTCTTATGACTCAAACACATGTCGTCACCAATAGGGTCTTCCTACCAAGTCCTGGAGGGGAACAAAGAACACGGCAATGTTCATGACACTCATCTCTTGAACAATTACCATTTCTTTGGCAAAACTTCTTTTGTTCCTATTAAATACACTCATGTCCTTTTTCTGGTCAAACTGCTCAATTTTCAAATCATTCTGCAAAAAAAAAAAAATTTTTTTTTTGCTCCTGGTTTTTATTACAAAACTAGCTAAAAGTGTGGAATAACAACATTTCCGTAACCTGTTTTGATGTCTTTGCTAAATAAATTAACTCATTACTTTTAAAACTAGATTCATATAAGTCTTTTAGGACTTTCTCAAAATATAACCATATTAACCTCCCTTTCAGCAGTCTTGTTTCTTTCATCTGAAACTTCATGAGCACTGTCACTGCTGTTTGCATTTTTTATTGTCCTTCTTGTCCCCTAAACTACCTACTACTGGAGTCAATCATCGAACTCGGCTTACATGTTCTAGCGTTTCCTTAGTCTGTATCTCCAAACCCCCATACAGTTTTCCCACCAACCAGCTCTGAAACCCCTCAGGGTCAGGTTTATCACAGTAGATCCTGGAACTTTGTACTAATTCTCAGCACTCATCAGGTTTTTTCCTTACTGATAAACCTGACAGAAGCAACCTAAGGGAAGAAAGGTTTGCTTTGACTCACAATGTCACAAAGGCTCCAGTTCATCACATCACAGATGTGGCAGCCTTTGGCTGCTGGGATGTTAGCCATCAACTGTTTACATGCTGTGGACAGGAAGCCGAAGATCTGGGCAGAGTCAGTGACGAATATCGCCTTCAGAACCATAAGTGCGGAAATGCTTGCAAAAGGGTCTTTAGTGCTGTAATTCCATTTTGATGGGGGGAGATTATCTAAAATCATGTGTGGTCCCTACACTGAATCCCAAGACAGATGCAACTGTGTATATCTGGCTCTGAGCTGCTTAGAATGTCAAGAAGGAGGACCACGTAAGCCCAAGAGTTCATGACAAGTCACAGCAACACAGACAGGTACACATCTCTGAAGGAGAGGATGGAAGAAATGATGAAGAGGAAAGGGAGAGACAGCATTCAAAAGGATTTGTACAACTTACAGAAGGAAATATGGTGCAACCACAGAGACTGAAATAAAGCCATCAAAGTCGGAATGTCGTCATCTGTCAGTACTTGGAATGGGTAAGAAATGAACCCAGCTTTCAAAGTCCAGAGGGAATACAGATTTCATGGCATCATGACTTTCAAGATGAAAGCCTTGTGTTTAAAGGCACCAAGGTGGTAGTTTGTTGCAGCTACCCTGAAAAGCAAATACAATGAAGGAGGAAAAAAGAACATGCACACAGAGTGACATCATACTTAGTTGGCCAGCATTATACAAAATAAAAAATTGTGTGGGACTCTGCACACACACACTGCAAGGAGACCCTATGCCTCACTATACAGAAGGCAAAAAAGTGGAATTTATCTGAATAATGATATCATTCAGACCCTAGCAGCTACTCAGGTGGAACTATTCTGACACTCCAGATCCCAGGCAAGTATAGAAATGGAGCAGCTACTTAGGGAAGACAGGACTTGACCAAGATCCCCACAAATCCAAGATTTTGACTTTGATGGAAGTTAATCAAGAGTAGAAGAAGCGAAGGGAGATGTTTTTATACAGAGCAAGGTTCAAGAAAGAAGAAAAGCCACAGAAGGCCGCTGGGTGACATGGGAATGGAGATAGGGTGACTCAGGCAGCAGCAGTGGAGTCCAGAGAAGTCGCTGACTAGAGTGATGTGCAAGAGTGCAGCCCATACAATGAGCATCTGGTTTGGTTTTGAATCTTTGTTCTACCCTATTCTTTATATCTGTGTGACCAACATCGATTTGATTGATCCTCCAGAATCTTGCTATTATACTGTCTGCAAAATAGAAATAATAATAATAAGCATACATCAGGTTCCTATGGAATGCTGCATGTAAAGCATTGCCTGCAGTGTTTGGCACTTGTTGTTAAGTGTCAATACACACTAATGCTTATTGTCAGTGTCCCATGGTGGTAGTGAAGCAGAGGAACGAAGATATGATGTCATTTGGGAGTCTAAACTATCAATGAGAGGACATTAAAGAGGGAAAAGTTGGTCAAGGCTGAATGCTATGTAGGCCTCTATAGAGACCATCTTCTCCCAGTGGCTCCCCTGCTTTGTGGATCCATGCAGACTGTAGTCCATTTGTCTTTACCACAATCCTACCAATGGAGGCGTTTTGTTCTGCTTGACAGAAGAGAGGTATGAAGACATAACTGGTTCTACTCAGGCCATCCCGTCATTACCAGGTAGTGGCTTAATGCCAACTGAGAGCAAATACCCAACCCTATCTCTAGGAGACAATACCTCTAGGGCAAAGAGATTAACATTTTGAGTTGGAATATAGAGAGAAAGAGTTTTTGAAAAGCCAGCTATATCTTTGATCTGCATGTATTTTATAAAGGTGCTGAAGTCTGGTAGAATAAAATTGTACAATGCAAAGTACTGGGTTCTGCCAACACTAAACATTAGCTGGGATTCCTACACTCAGTCAGTAGACATTAAAATTGGAACCTCTTGGAAAATGCCCAGGTAACATCATAACATCAACCTATAGCTAAAATTCTGGCCATTTGTAACCCATCAGTTCTACCCAGGATTATCCCCTAAAGAGAGAGAGAGAGAGAGAGAGAGAGAGAGAGAGAGAGAGAGAGAGAGAGAGAGAGAGAGAGAGTGTATATCCATCAAAACACATATGTAAGAGTGTTCAAATTAGCATGATTGACCATAGGTAATTGCTGAGAACTGACTACATGTCCTTTATCCATAGAGTGGACGAGTTATAATGCAGTTCCACAGTGGAATATTATAAAGCAATACAAATAATGAAATATGGGCACATCAAAAAACCTGGGTTCAGAACAAATGAAATCAGGCAGGAAGGTACATAATGCTGTCTGTAGGGAGAACAGTGGTAAATAATACTAGCAGTGAGATGCACACGAGGCAGAGGTGATGACTAGAGGGGGCATGGTGGAGCTTCCAGAACTCTAAAAAGCTTTGTATCTTGAAGGCTGGTGGTAATGCAGGAATGTACATATGTAAAATGTGGTCATGCTGGAGCTTGCCATATGTCTCAGTGGGTAAAGGTACCCAGTGCCGAGGCTGATGACCTGAATTCAATATTCAGGACCCACATGTTAGAAGGAGAGAAACAACTCCTGAAAGCTGCGCTCTCACCTGCATACATGCACACACAAATAAACAGTATCATCTTTAAAAAAGCATTCAAGCTATCGGCTCAAAACGTCTGTGCTTGATTACACATACATCATGCCTCAATAAAAAGTTAATTTAAAACTTAAGTGGCATACTAAGCTCCTGCCGGCAGACTTAGAATGATAGACCTGTGGGTAGGTCTATCCATCTTAATCAGACCTGCCCCAGCTTTTTACCCCCTGCTCTGGGCTCTCGGTAGGATTCAGTGACCATTTCTGGACCAAGTGCACATGGGGCTGTGATGTTCAACAATTCCCCTGCTCCTTTAAGCAGATCAGACCCTGCTTCTCCAGTGAACCACAGACCTCAGTGGCCATTACACCCCCACAGCTCAAGGGCTACTGGACTCTCCCCGCACGTGGTCATCCTTTCATTAGGCGAAACAAGCCATAAAGCCAGGCTGCAGAGCTGTGGTGTGACACAGCAGTACTGCTTGCATTAGGCCAATTTTCCACTTATGACAGCAGTAACAGCAGTAAAAGCCAATAAAAGCAGTCTGTTCGTTCAAAGATCAGCTTTTACAGCTTATTCTAAATATTATCAAGTGAATCAAGAGCCGTCATTAGTGTCTAAAAAGCCTTCATACCTTGTAAGCAAACAGTGGGACTTTGACAAATAATCATTAGCGCACCCATGTGAAGCCAGCGCTGGGCAGGGGGTGGGGGATGGGGGGGGAGCCAAATAACAGATATTTCCGTTTACAAAAGTCATTAAAGTCATGTTGGTGAGTTTCAGAATAAACAAAATGAATTTCAGATGTAAAATGATATAGTATCGATTTCAATAATTCCAGCAGTTTGGGGAATTTTATTTCCAGGAAGCTTAGAGTTTTGGCTGCTGTATGAGTTCCTAAGTTTCCCCAACCTGTTGGAAAAAGTAAGGAAAGTTTGATAAACTGATGAGGGTTCAGCCAGCGTTAGTGATGACTCATTGAAAGAAAATGTCAATAACTGCTTCTATTAGTTTCCAATGTGGCTGTCCCGGCATTCCATACTAAAATGACTTGTTTTGAAGAACAGAAACAGAAGAAACAGAAAAATAAGTGGAGTAAAACTTTGTTGATGTAAGACTCTCTCCGTGAAGACAGTAAGACGAACTATAATTTAATTTGGGAAAAGTATATGCTATGAAACCAAGGGGTTGACCATTGTTTTTCTGGAATTGGCCAGATGATAAATATTTTCAGCTTTGCAGGGCCTCTGGCCTCTGTCACAACTTTTCAACTCTGCCTTAGAATGTAAGAACACAGACAATGCATGCCTGTGCTCTGGCAAAATTTGATCTAGGAAAACAATGCAGTCAGCTGCAGTCAGGCCATGAGTTACAGCTTTCCAACATCTGCATTCGATTATTCTAAGATCCATGGGGCCAGAACACTATCTACTTTATTTCCCATGGCATCCTCAGACAGATGTCTAGCACACAGCACAGATTAGATTATTTGGTAAATATTGACTCAACAAATAGTAGATGAATTATAATCCTTAAAATCCCATATAACTCATTGACCAGGCACATGTAGGAATGATCCTAAGAAAATAATCAGAAGTGTATGCAAAGGATTGGCTGTGTGAATTTGTCACAGTGTTTATTTATAATAGGAAGATAATATAACTAACATTACTATCCAAGGATAGGAAACTGTATAGGGAAAATATATCCATTGAATGTTATTCAATCATTTAGAGGGATGACACATGACATTTAAAAAATGATATTTAATACCTTAAATTTTTCTTAACATATTAAGTGAAAAATTATATTAAAGTCATTTAGTGTTTATTGAACAGATATTTACTAAACACTCATAATATATTAAACATTAATCCAGACATTACAATGGTGTATAAAATAGAAAGGATTAAAGTCAACAAAGGAAATCCATTCCATAAATCATTTTATTATGTTGCCACTTAATTAAGCATAATCATAATTTTTCTAGGGTATACACATATTTTTTAAATGTTCACCAAAATGTTTTTCAAGTTCATTGTAGAGGCTAGAGTGGACAACTCCAGTTATTTGGAGAGCGTCCTACTCCTGTAGAGGACTGGAGTTTAATTCCCAACACTCATGTTGGGCAGCTCACAACTGCTTATAATTCTAGCATGAGAAAATCTGGCACCCTTGAATCTGACACCCTTGTCTCACCTCTTATGAACACAACCCTCCCACCCACCTCCCAAATGCACATAATTAAAATAAAAATAAAACCCTTATTTTTAAAAGATTCAGTGTAGAAAATAAGGACTCACAAGTTCCACCCCTCCTTGGGGAACTATTGGTAGCTAGTGGTTTTTGGGGGTACAGGGGTAATTTTCTTTAGTGGTGTAGCCACTGGCAAGTTACCCAAGTTCCAGTAAATAACCTCACACCAATGTTTATGCAAGCAATGGTAATTAAATAATTAAGCCACAAAATATATTATATGAAGGTGGGGGGCAGATTTTGGGGGAGAAGAAGGGGTCCATTGGGAGGAGCAGAGGTATATAAGGGAGAGTGATGTAGATGAACATTGCTAAAATACATTGCACACATGCATGAAATTGTCAAATAATTTTTTACTTCATTATATATATATTTTAATAAACTAATAAAATTTAACTTCACTTCAGAGGTCAATTTTAAAATTACATACAGGATATATAAATATAAACTACACTTAATGCATATACTATGTATCCATAAAATGTAGATACTGTACACATATGGATTATGTATATCTGATTTACCTAAAACACATAGTATACATCTTTTTTTTAGATTTTATTTTATTTTATTTTTTAATTAATATAATTTTTAAAGATTTATTTGTTCACTTGTTTATTTAATGTGTATGAGTACTCTCTGAAGGTAGTTGGCCAAGGAAGGCTGGAGATTATTATTACCAAACTGAAAGAATCCAGAAACACCAAGGAGACAAGTTTCTGAGTCATTCTGTCTGAGAGCTTCTTCTTTGAGTTAACTGAGGTGGAAAATCCCACCCTAACTGTGTGTGAAGGCATGGCATGGGCTGTAGTCTGGATGGACCAGAGAGGAGAGTGAGCAGGCACCAGAAATCCCTCCTTCTCTGCTTCCTGAGAGTGGAATCAGTGTGACCAGATGCTCCATGCAACTGCCACCATGCCTTCCCTGCTTGGAGAAGTGTACCCTCACATTCTGAGCCCAAATAAATCTTTCTTTCCTTAAAATAAAGTTCAGTGTAAGCAAATAAAAGGGGATAATTTCACTTACTTCATTTTGATTTGATTAGTCACTTTTCTTACTGTTGTGCCAAAAAAGCACTTAAAGGGGGAAGGGTTTATTTTAGGCACAATTTAAGAAGGAGTCCACTTCATAATAGCATAGAAGGCATAGGGGCAGGATTCTAAGGTAGCTGGTCACATTGCACCCACAGTGAGGAAGCAGGGAGCTGGCAGCAGATGGGGCCAGAATGTAAAACTGCTCCGTCTGGTCCAGAAACTCACTTCCCCCAGCGAGACCCCACCAAAGTTTCACAACCTTCCAAAACACTGCTACCATCTGGAATCAAGTGTTCAAATACATGCGCCTATGAAGATGCTCACTCATGTTCACAGTCAAACACAACTTAACGGGACCTTCGTCAACTAATGAACAGTTTGATGCTAAGAAGTTACTATCTGATGGCGCACTAAGAAAGCCCTTTAAGTTTTAGAACATTTTAGCCAAAAGTCCTCATTCCAAGTGAAATTTACTTTTCCACTCCCCATACAACATTCTGATTTGAGACAGTTATAAGTACTTAACAAAAAGGAGTTTATTCCATCTTTTTGATAACCATATGGTAACAAGTATTTTTCTTATTGTCCGGGAATAAGTGAAGAGTGTGCACCAATCAATGGCTAGGTCAAAGTTTCAAAGCCAATCAGAAGAGCCAGAGTTTAAACTGAAGCAACCTAGTCTCAAGACCTTCATTTCTTAAACATTGAGGTTTTCTGGGAACACATAATTTAAAACAAAGAAAAGTTTATTAACAGCCACTTTTTGATAAGTTGACATTTTACCATTAATATGAGGTGTCTGAGAATACTGCTAAGGCCTTTGTGGTCACCACAGTCTCAGCCTTACATCAGCCTAAAGACTGACACTAGCTCTCTCATATTCTAAAAATGATATAAGCTGACAATAGATTTTATTATCCCTTTCCATAGAACATTCACTACCAAATGGGAGGAGGAAACCTCGACTGACCTAATGCAGAGTTCATAGAAGGAATATTAGTTGCAATGTTCGGGAATTACAAGTTATACCACTTGCAATAACTTAATAACGTTTATAAGATTCCTCAACCCAGATTCAATTTGAAGGCTTTTTACTAAGTTCAGTTGGTTTTACATTAATTATTTAGAGAAAAATACTTTTCAAATGTATCTTGTGATCCTGAGTTGATGAACAATGTCGTTAAAAATTATATATCAGGCCTCGTCTCTGTCAATTGTTCACTCCATATTCAAAGAAGTTAAGTTTATTTTTGTGGAGAATTACGACTCCAATCTTGTCTCATTTTTATAAATGATAATTTATCTGCAGTCAAAGCAGCAAAATATCACATTTGGAGCTGCCTAGCTGAACTCCCTGCCACTGTTTGGGGAAAAAAAAGTCTGTCTTATTCTCTGTCTCTCCCTGTGTGTCTCTCTCCCCTCTCTCTGTCTCTGTGTCTGTCTCTCTCTGTCTCTCTGTCTCTCTCCCCCCTTCTCTCCCTCCCCTCTCCCCCATTTCTCCTTCTCTCTCTGCCCCTCTATCCACAAACACAAATAAGAGTTCCACAGTTTGCTTGAGGTATTTTCAGTTACCTGTGCATCAAGGCTTACACGTCCCTAAACAGGTGCTTTTCACACCGATTTACACCATCAGGTTCTGAATGGCCACAAAGTTTCGAGTCAAAAGACAAATCCTAAACAACAGTGTGCATTTAACTACTAAAGAAGTCAGAAAAGGCTACTCTTTAAAACTTAAATCCTGATTGATTAGTAATGCCTGCAGCTGGCATAGCCTCTGAGGAGTGGCAGCACACGTGGGCCAAGCACATCTGTGCTTTGGCTTTTTCTCCTCTGAAGCAATCAAAACACCATTATAAGCCAAAAATAAGAACCATGTCTCTCCTTTGAGATGGCCTCATAACTCAGACTTTTCACCAGGATTGACCTTTTCCCAATTAAGGGATATTACTGCATTATCTGGATTTTACTGGTTTAGGGAGGATTTTTCTGGACTGTCTCCCAGGTGATGGCAATGATCCCAAAGTACTCCTGGAGAGAGACAATTCTGTGATCTCATCCTGGAGCTTTTAAGACTTTCTTTTGGATTAAAGGTCTTAGCATCTCATTTTTAAGGGAAAAGGAGAGGCGATAAGTACTATATAAACATGTATTTTCTTAAGAGTATCTTCCGAGAATTGGTTGAGCCAAGTCAGTTTTAATGAACCAGCTAGGCTTAGTGAACGTGTTAGTCAACCTCTAGGGACAAACATCCCATCTGCATGAAATCCCGGGTGTGTCTTTGCAGCCTTGCTGATCACAAGGTGGATCTTAGTTGTGGCAGTTGCCTCAGGACTGTGTCCATCTTCTCTGTATAGACTAAGTCGGTGGCTGGATTCCTTTGGTAACAAGTAGACAGGACGGTGAGGTGACTATCTGGGGGTCGTGTGACAGAGGGAGGGTACTGCCTGAGCTGGACTGCGGCCACCACACTGCTATCACCCAGCACACAGCTGCTGAAAGGGTCTTTGGAGAATTTTTACAGAATATTAATGGTTCCCTGTCTCATTTTCTTCCTGTTTGCTGATTTTCTCTGACCTCTTTTCCTTTTCCTTTCCTGGTCTAAAGAAAACCTTGTAACTCGGTGCCACAGGAAATAAATTCTCCTTGCTCTTCAGTTGGGGAGAGCGTTCACCAGAGCATTTATACCAGCAGGGTTAGTAGGGAGAGTTTGTGCATTCCGGTAATACACATGTTCTATCTATAGCCAAATTGCAAAATGTGCTGCAAAGTTAAACATGCACCTACTATTCAATCCAGAAAGCCAAACACAGACATGTATCCACATAAAGACATGTAAGCCATGTCCAGGCCAGCTTTATTCTTGTTAGCTAAAGCCAGGAAAACTCATCCTCCTGAGGAGAACGAATATGCCAATTGTGACTTATTCATGAAGTAGACAGTGCCTCAGTGAGATAAAGAAATAAACTCAGAGAGATGGGCCAATCTCAAATCATGATGCCAAACAACAGAAGTGAGACAGAATGGACGGATAGCTCAGTGGTCAGGAGCACTTGTTGCCCTTGCAATGGAGTCAAGCTTGGTTTCTGGGACTTTCACTCAGTAGCTCACAACCACCTGTAATTTCGGCTCCAAGGGAACCAACACCCTCTTGTGGCTTCACATCAACCTAATTATTGTTTCCAACCAGAAATTTTCAGAGCTATTTCACAGGGGCTTTCCCTTTGAGAAATGACCATCTGAAGATAGTCAACCCGCCTCCTGAGTGACATCAGTTAGTTGAATAGGGTGAGCCACGCTTCTACGTTCCCACAAATAATACCCCGTGATTTGTCTGGTTCTAACCAAGTCCCTTGCATGTCTACCTGGGCTCACTTAATGTTTAACTGGAAAACCTTCAGCCACCCCACTAATGAGCTGCCAGGATCCACAAGAAGTGAATTACTCCCAGTTTTCACAAATGACCTATAGCATTATTGTAGTAGTAAAGTTTTTTTTAACATATGAGAAAACCATTTCTTGAAGTTACTCCCTCCTGAGTGTCCACAGAGAAATCACAGGAAAGCTCTGCCGTCTTAGCACGCCTTCTGCTAGCCCTGGACATGAAGGAACAGAATGACCACGTGAGTAGGAAAGACAGTTTCAGTAACTGAAGTTGGCCAGGACTCTCAGTATGATAGCCACTGCTCAGGGAGGGAATTCAACACAAACTAAACCTCAAAACAGACCCTGCAGGTCAGTGGCGGCTAGCCTGTGTTTTTCTTTCTGTCTGTTTTCTCTAATGTAATACTAGTTCAGGGAGCAAGGTTACATATTCTTGACATAATTGTTTGGGAACGGCTCTTGTTTATTTTCAGTGCTGTGAGATATTTAATAACAGGCTTAAATTTGCTGGCCTTTGCAAGGGCCCCCTCTCTAAAATAACGGGTCATTGAGACTTCACCATATTCTCCAGTCTACCTTCTCTACTCCATTTACATAAATATTCTAAATTGAAAAATACTCTAAATTTTTTTTCATTTATTTGCTTACTTCTGTGATTTGCATTATTAGGGTCTCAGTTCTCCTCGTATTATTGGTTCCTTTTTCCCTGAGGAAAAATAAACTTGTGGATTTATTATCATTGTACTTTTATCTGATGCTTTAATTTCTACTACAACCTAATTCACTTTATTATGTTTCTCTTAAGACAGTTTTTAAAGTGATTTTGTCACTGTTGTTGTATACATATTTCAGTATATTTTACTGAAAAAGAGGAATATTTCAGTTTTCTTTGGACTCAGGTCTTATGTCTATATATCGACTATGGCCATTGCTTTTGTTTTCTATTGCATAATCTTGCTTGTTTTCCCCAAGTTTTCCTTCTCCTCACCTTTCTGTTAGTTAAAGGACTTACTTTAAAATGCAGCTTCTGTAACCAGGCATGGCATCATGGGAGAAATGAGGCTGCCCACTGCCCCTACACCCACACTGTAGCCTAAAAGAACTGGCATGCCCTGCTCTCCTACTATGACTGGTGAGAGCACTTAAAGCTAGGGTGGGTGCAGAAGCGAGCTCAGCCCCTCCATCCCACAAGGGCAAAATAAGTTTCTGGTCCTCCCTTACGTCTACCCCTATGTCTCTTGCATGCAAGCTAAAGCATGTGATGTAGAACTTCCTGCCTCCCCCCTCCTACACTAAGGACCCATAAGAGTCAGAAACCACCTTTGTTCGAAAGATTTAAAAGATTACCCCTTTTGTCACCCCATGCTATACGTGGCACTTATATCTCCTAATGAAACTCCTCTTTGGACCTGAAGGCCTGTGCGCCCCATGCAGGGTCCATCCCCTGATATAGCGGTTCAGAAAGGTGTTTGTTCTCACGTTAGCTCTTTTCTATGAACCTAGAGCTCTTTGCTGCACGGTGACTTGGGCATCAAACCCAAGGACTCCTGCCTGCTAGGGAAGCAAGCCCTCTCCTGCTCACTATACCCCAGTTCCTTCCTCATACCCAGGAGAGAGACAGAGAGGAGAGAGACAGAGACAGAGACAGAGAGACAGGCAGAGAGGAGACAGAGACAGAGACAGAGACCCCAGACACACAGACACACACACACACACACACACACACACACACACACACACACACACACTATACTTCACAATCATGTAAAAATTGACTTGCAGGAAACTTAATCCCGAGACTATGCTAATTTAGAAATAGTGTCACTATAGCAAGATCCGTCCCTCTCTTCCTGTTTCCGATTTTCCTTCTGTTTGGTAGAAAAGAAGCTTCCCCCATTCTCTATCTAAGAAATAGTCTGTGTGGTTGGGGGTTAAATATAAAAATGCCCAAATTTATCAGAGAAGATATATTAAAGGGGAAGTCTGACATTCTCAGCCCTCTTCGTTTTCACACAGTGAGTGAGCAGCAATTTTTCTCCCTTAAGGCTATGGACTTAAAGACCAAGACAAAAGATCCAACTTAATTCATTGCTCAGAAAGACACAGGAAGTAGCCATCATTTTCTTGGTGGAGAGACCTTGTACTGGCTGGGACTTGCCATGAAGGCCAGGTTGGTGTGGAACTGGTAGTGACGCCCCTGCCTCAGCCTTGTGAGTGCCAGCATTACAGGCATGCACCGCCATGCCCAACTGCAACAACTGCTCTTGAGAGTGAGTATGGGAATCTATGAGATGTGAGCGTTGTCAGGATCCATGCTCCTATATCCACAGAGGAGGACTCCTTGGGCAGCACAGTTTTACCTTCTCATCTCACTGTCAGGCCTCTGCTGAGCAGGGGTCCTTAACCTAGCCTTCTCTTTCTGCCTTAGCCAATTTTTACCGTGCACCTATCATCTACGCAGACACCAATTTGCCTCCAAGCCAATCCATGTTTCAAAAAAAATGTAAACAGTCATATTTGTAAATTAAAAGCCGTCTCTCACGGTACATAGAAAGCAAAGCAATCCCATTTCCCACAAAATGTTCATTTAAATAACAACTACAGTTTGATCAGATATAATTCAACTGTAAAAGCTGCAAATGTGAAATTAGATATAGCCAAATATGAGTAATAATAATATACCTAGTAAATACATAAAATGCACAGCTAAAAATCATTTTTTCATTGTAAAGGAAGAAATGCTCATAAGTGTTTTCTAATAAAATGACACCGCTTTTAAAGCTACTAACCTGAAGACCAAGATAAACAATCAAAATAACAGAAAAGGCAATTGTTCATTGGACTTTTGGCTCAAAAGAAGCCAATGAGACTTTACATCCTGTGTGGGCATATATATGTCTGGGGGTGGGCATTAGCTATGCTTGCCTCTGTGCGTGTGCTCATCTGTGTGTATGCGGATCTGTGCACACATCCTATAAACAAGCACATTTGCCTGTGTATGAATATGTAGAAGCCAGAGAGCCCCATCAAACATCTTGCTCTCCACCATATATGTTGAGACAGGATCTCTCACAGAAGCCAGAGTTCACTGTTTCTGCTATACTGGCTGGACAGCAAGCCACTGCGGCATGCCTCTCTGCGCATGCACCTTCCCCTCGTGCAGAAATTACAGACACGTGCTGTCATGTCCAGATTTTATATGGCTTCTGGGGATCTGAACTCTGGTACTCACGCAGGCACAACAAGCACTTTACCCACTGAACTATCTCTCCAGTTCTTTTTACTCTTATTTTCTTTTGCCTGTACCTACTTCCATGGTAATGCCCAAAGGATATGATGAATGAGGTCTCTTAGCCACTGACTGCTCTTTTTAGACACAGGAAGAAGCTAGTACAGTACCTGTGTCCAGCTTTCCTGTGTTGCTAAGTAACATATCTTCATGGTACCCTCCATAACGTAAAGCAGTGCAGAGACATGGAAATGCTTTAGCTTTCTGGGCATCAGTTAGTGGAGAAATGAGTCCAACAGACTTTCCTTTGGGTCCTTTCAGGAGTATCATCTCTGATAGAGAAAAAAAATAGTACCATTTCCAATGCACCCATCAGGCAGAGGCACTGTGTTTGCATGAACCTTGTTCCCATTTCATACATATGGCCTCATATGAATCTCACCATACCTGCAGAGGAGCTAATTCCGAGCAGCTCTACTCCTTGGTGTATCAGTGTTGGGGGGCAGGGCTTAGTAAGAACATTGGATTGTGGAGGAGAGTCTATCAGAAGTGTAATTTAATTTAGTGAAATCTCCTCCTTTTGGGTTTCCATTGCTATGCCACAACCCAGAGATTACCCTTAGGCAAGTGGCCTGAGCGCCAGAATGACACTCCTTGCTTTCTTTGTCTTAGAGTCACAATCCTGGCTTTTTTTTTTAAACCAATGTCATTCTAGGCAGTCTTTCTTTCAACACTGGGTTGGTTGTTGTAAGAATAGGTTGATAAGAAGCAAAAGTACATCAAAGCTTCATCTCATCTATGTGTCCCCATGTTTTCCTGCCATTTCCCACCATGAGGGCCTCATCAAAATCCAAGCAGGTGCTTATAAAATACTCTTGGATCACCATAACCACGAGCCAAATTAGAGCCCTTTCCTTTATAAAGTATACAGAGTCAGGTATTCTGTTGTAGAGACAACAAATAACAACAACAACAAATCACTAAGACAGTCCCACTACCTGAACCAAAGAAGAGATAAATGGACCCAACATCTCTCCCCCAGTGCCCAAATACAAGACTCCAGGAATAGCCCTTTCTGAGCAGCTTCACTCTCAAAAGCTCAACTCCAAGTCCTAAGAGAGTTGGGAAGTTTATCTATGAACTATTCTCAGCAAGTTGATTTATGACCCCATGACAAGAGCCCTTTGATTTGCTTCACTCACCATCTTCCAATACAAGCTGAGTAGACAGCTTTCAGGATGGCTCCTTCAGGAAGGGAATGTGCTGGCTGCGTGGACTGAAGCACATTGGTATGGCGCTTGCTCTGTAAAGTAGAAAATTGATAACCTATATATGGAACACACACTCAATGACCAATCTCACAAGATTAGGCAAATATACACTTTTATATGTGGAGATAAAGTCCTACACTGTGGAAATTTATCAAAATAAGCTCCACAAGTAGACGGCTGACACAAACAAGGTGAATCAATGATCAAGATGGCGGAGATGTTCAACTGACGGCCATTTCCATTATTTCTTAGACAACCTGTATTTCTAAAATGAGGACAGGGGATCGCAACTTCTTTGCTGCATTTGAAATATTTACATGTTAATTATTTACAACCAGTGCTCTTTGCAAAAATATGATACAAAGTGATAATAGTAGACACAATACCTTTTACAAATTTGAAAAAAAAATTACAGGAGGTCATGGTGAACTCAGTGCTTCCAGTCATGTATAAGAGAGATGGAATTGCCTTGATACCACTAAAAGCTCCTAAACAGGACACAGTATATTAAATAACTATCCAAGAATGACATTGGATGAAAAGAAACAGGATTGTGACTCTAAGACAAAAAAAAACAAGGAGTGTCATTCTAGCGCTCAGGCCACCTGCATAAGGTTAATCTCTGGTTTGTGGCATAACAATGGAAACCCAAAAGGAGGAGCTTTCACTAAATTAAAAGGATGATTTTGGTCCAGATAGATGTCTTAAGTTGGTAATGATAAGATGTGATGGAGATTGATTTACATTCAGAATTTTAGACACACCAAGATAGGAAAGATGTTTTCTTCAAGGCTGCCAAATACACATAGCCAAAACACTAAGAATGTAACATTTATATAATCCCTGATTGTGGCATGGCTACTCTTGCTATAGATAGTTTATTGTATATATGTGGAATAATATAAATGTATATGTAAAAATATTTTTAATTAAAAAGAGGTGAAGGTATGGAGAGGTCACATAGAATGAAATTTAAACTGCGGAAAACTGGAGTGAGAACCGTGCAGAGACATATTCTGGGAGAGTGATGGAATTCCTTGAGTCTGTAGCTGAACACCATCCCAGTAGGTAGGCAAAAGCCCCAGAATCCCAGAAACCCCAAAGTCTCTGGGAAAGAAGAACTTTCATAGAGCATTAAGCCAAATATTTCCCAGAAATTGTCTGGGAATGACATGACTTCCCTTCAGCCATCTTGTGTAGCACTGTGAACACAGCTGCATTCAGATGTGACCTCAGAAGGGTGCATCTTGAAGGAAGGCTACTTTATATGATTATATTTCTACCCTTGAAAAGCCTCTGCTGCCCACATTTCATTGTTGCCAGAGCAAAGTTTTAGAAGAGTTTAAAATAAGAACGCACAAAGGACAAAACCTCCATCGTGCAGAAATGTAAAAAAATCCACAAGACCAAGAATACAATAAAAAAAAATTACGAAATACCAACTGAGCAGAAAAAGTTGAACTATCCTCAGAGTTGTACAAATTTGTGTAAAAAGGAGAACCATATATGGCACATACAATCACATTTTCAGTCTGTCTAAACAATTATTATAAATCCTCTTGTTCTACTCAAAGATGCAATGGAAAAGATGATCATAAAGTGGAGTTCAAAATGGATATAAAACATCAATAAAAGAAAATTAAAATTTCTTTGTATTAACAGCAAGTTAGATACTGAAAATAAAAACATCAAATTAAAGGATATAGGAACAAGCTAATTAGCTGAGCATAGTGGCACATGCCATTAATTCCAGTACTTGGGAGGCAGGGGAACCTCTGTTGAGTTCTGGGCCAACCTTGTCTATGAAATGAATTTCAGTTTCCTAGTAAGTGAAGACTTTCGTGGGACATGCCCCTTGGGCTAGTGTCCAGATATAAGTGAATATTATACCATCTGACTCTTTCTTCCTCTGGGTTAAGTCACTCATTATGATCATTTCTAGTTCAATCCATTTGTCCACAATTTTGGGAATTCCTTGTTTTTAATAGCTGAGTTGTATTCCATAGTGTAAATGTACCATGATAGTCATCTCTTACCAGGAAAGTGGGTCAGAGGGGAGGACATCCTATTGGGACTCTAGATGAGAGAAGCATGGGAGAATGGGGAAGTAGAAGGATCTAGAGGGTCCCAGAAGCCTACAAGAACATGATGATGGGCAGATCTGGGTCCCGGGGTCCTGCTCAAACGGACAACACACGCAGTAAACTTCGGACCCCTACCCAGATCTAGCCAATGGACAGGACATTCTCCACAGCTGAGTAGAGAGTGGGGATTGACTTTCACATAAACTCTGGTACCTCATATTTGACCACGTCCCCTGGATGGGGAGGCCTGGTGCATTCAGAGGAAGGATAGCAGGTTACCAAGAAGAGACTTGATACCCTATGAGCATATACAGGGGGAGGAGGTCCCTCTCAGTCACAGTCATGGGGGAGGGGAGTAGGGGGAAAGCAGGAGAAAGGGAGGAATGGGAGGATACAAGGGATAGGATAACAATTGAGATGTAATATGAATAAATTAATAAAATACAAAAAAAGAGAAATGAATTTCAAGACATCCAACGCTACACAGAGAAACCCTGTCTCTAAAAATCAACACCCCCCCAAAACAAACAAACAAAAGCCAAAAACAGAAACAAACAAAAAACTGCAACACATGAGAAATAAAAGAGAAAAAAAAACAACCTCATTAAATTTGTAAGATTAATGTAACTGTAAACTGAGTAGTAGAAATAGAAGCAAGAATGGGCAGAAAAATATTTTTTCTCTCAAAAAGTTTTGCAAATAAATAATAACTTTCTAAGTTTTTTTTCCACTTTAAAGAAAACTATAAACCCCTCGATGTAGGAATCTCAACCCCAAAGGAGGAAAAGTTAGTGTATGCACAAGTCCAGTTCTCTGCTGCTATGGCTCTTGTTAACAGCCCTGGGAGGCTTCAGACTCTCCATCCTCCTGCCCCACCCTCCCAGTGGGGGGGGGTGGCATTACAGGCAAGTGATGTCATGTATAGGACTGAACGGTTGTTTCTCACTGAGCTGTGCAGGTCTGTAAATGTGCGGTAAGTGACTTCATACGCACATAACTTTTAGATTCTGCTTAGCTACTTTTAGCTAATTATTTCTTCCATGCCGGGAATTGAGCCTGAGTCTTGTTCAAGCTAGGTAAAGCCTCTACAGTCAGCTACCACATCAGCCTCACAGCTTTTGGACAGGAAAAACCGGCTCACATGAAATAACCCAAAGCCATTCCCTGGGACAGACACTGTTCTGGGGCTGCACCAGCTTCACGGCTGTGGAAAGAAATAACTAAGAAGCTCCCTGGATCTGTAGCTGGTGGCCACTGAAATCCCGACTGCTGTATTGTGATCTAAGTTCTTCCTTAGATGGTGAGCCTTAACAAAGTCCCATTTCTCTTTCTCTTTTGCGTCCCAGAACTATCAGACCGTTTGTTTTCATTCTCATGTTACCAGTAAAATTACACGTTCTCATCTTTTCTTCATGTTCCCCTTTTTTTTTTCTTTCATCTGTATTTGATATTCTCTTGAAAGCAAAAATTACTGAAAGTGAAAAAAGGAACAAAAGACAGAATATTACTTTGGAACTGGCGACAGCCAGGAAGTACGTCACTATCACATTAGTCTGAAAAGAAAAGTGCAATGCAAAGTCATGGCAACACGTATGCCAGGCCCAGAGAGAGGAGCTATCTGAGGAAAGTAGTGAGGTATTCAAGACCATTTTTATTCACCTAAATTAAACATTAAACTCCTCTGTGTACCAGAAGCATCTTAAGCACTTTCCCTACTGTATCTCATTTTTATTAGTTAATTTTTGCAATACTGGGAATTGAACCCAAAGTCTTCTGCATCTAAGGCAAGCGCTTTACCACTGAGCCTCACCGCAGCCTTTGCCTTCACATCTCATTAACCTTCACCTGCACTGGAAGTGGCATCATTTCTCTATGGTACGAGCCTAGAGAACTCAGATGTTTTCTAATTCCTAAGGGTCAAGCACTCGCTGCGTAACTCCAGCACCCAGGCTTTCAACATGTGTCCATCTAGTCTTTCTCTGTTCCTGAGTCTATGAGCCAGTGATGGAAAGCCTGAGGTGATGATGAGATCATTATAAAAACAGAGGAAGAGGACAGTGAGGGAGAGGAAGTAAGTGGGAAAGGAAGGGAAGGAGGAGGAGGGGAAAGAGACAGCAAAGAGAGAGGGAAGCCAAGAGGGAAGGAGGGAAACAGAATGACTAGGAATATTTAAATATATACCATTAACGGCCAAGCAGGGTACCAGGGTATATAGTATAAAGCACCAAAGGTGCAATCCCAAGCACCCAGAGTTTGCCTAGGGCATGTATAACAGAAACACATTCGTATGGACTTCTTAGAGGCACAGTTGTCCTGAGTGATGAAAGAGCAGGCCTCAGAGCAGTGAGGAGAGGCTACAACCCATGTAATACCTGTCTGAGGAGGCACTCATGGTTTTAGTTACTAGGATTTGAGACCAACCCATCAGCCACATCCGGTGGCAGCTTCCCTCCCACTCTTCCTGAGCTGGTGGCTTCCAGCACGAAGAAAGTGGAGTCCCTATCTGATATCCTCTGCTAACACTGAACTGACTTGTGAAAAACATCCCAATTTATCAGAAAATTTCATTAAATGCTCTTTTCTCAGAATGCTCAGATTATGTTGAAAACCTAAAAGGA
This sequence comes from Acomys minous, assembly GCF_964271855.1. Lineage (NCBI taxonomy): Eukaryota > Metazoa > Chordata > Mammalia > Rodentia > Muridae > Acomys > Acomys minous. Next base: position 45,898,260 of record NC_140500.1, read on the forward strand.
ATTGTAAAGGTTGGGATTTCAATTATCTTTCGAAAAACCAAAAGAAACTCAAGTGGGCCTGAATGCAAAATGCTTCTTAGCTGTCAGGTTCCATTGCTTTGGGGGATTAGGAATAAATGTCTGTTTCAGCTCATGGTCTTCAAGGGGTTGCAGTTGGCCATCAAAGAGACACTTGACAGCAGAAGGCTCTTTCCATGCTTGGGGAATACATAGTTGTGGTTTCTTATGGTGGCGCGGAGCAGGAGCAGAGAGATATACCCAGAAAGTCTGAGCAGCCTGCAAAGGCCTGGCATTAATAGCCTACCTCTCAGACAGGCTCAATTTCTTACAGCCTCCCTAAACAGCGCCAGCAGAATCCTGAGAAAGGACCAGCCATAGAGAAAGGGCCACACTGCATAAAGGGTTCTATCCAAAGAAACACACACACACACACACACACACACACAGAGATACACACACAGAGTGAACCACTGTGGGATTTTAAGTGGCAAGCAGATCTGATAACATCACCTTGACTTCACAAGGGCACAGAGAACCTGCTACCTTTCTCTACCGCGTCTCATCCAATTTTCTTCTCTAGCAATTTCACGAAATGATGGTTGAATTCTAATTATAAAAATCAAAGTTTCACTGTTGGAGAATGTTCCCACAATTAAAGAAAAGACTAGTAATTAACAATGGAGCCATCCCCTGCTGTCAGAATTTCTGCATACTTCCAGCTTTATATTTTATTAGTTAAATAAGTTTCACTATAAAGGCCCATATCTACCCCACCCTTGTTGTCAGCTAATTCTATAAAAGTTCTACCTTGTAAAACGTGTTTCAACTAACAATTAATGTGTAAAGCTTTGGCTTCCTAGTATCTAATTTTTTTAAAAAATAAATTTTCAGTATAATGGGGGATGAGCTACAACATAAAATATTTTAAGATATTATCCTGATGGGTGTTCTTCATTTGTAACTAATCAACATTCTTCTCATACAACTGGCTTGATCAGTGAGAACTCCTTTTAATGTTAAAGTCTAGGTTTACTTAGTTGTTCATTTTGAATATCTAGATATTATAGTCACCTCTGCTGAAAGCTTACATGTCCCCGAGTTAACTAGCAGTGGCACCTTTGTCAAAAATCAATTGACTCATGGACCATGAACTTTAACAAATATCATCGAAAACATAATGGAAGTACAGGTGAGCAGGTCTGTAATCGAGAGAGTAGGGAAGGGCAGGGGAAAGAGTAAGAAGTGGGAGATGGAATTGGGGAATGAATACGCATCACATAACAGAGTCACAGAAAACCCAAAATACTCATGGATGAATGTAATAAAGTGCGTGCGCGCATGCTTATTTCTAAACTCCTGGTTGTAACAATGGGGAGTATGTCTGTCTTTTCATCTGCACCACAAGCTGGCTGTGGTGTCACTGTCTAGTAACTCCAGCACTATGGAGTTCCAGGAAGAAGGCGCGCAATGCTGTGGGATATTGCAAATCTTGAAATCAGGCAACATGGCTAAAAACCCCTCCCTGTGAGAGACCCACAACAACATCTAGTCCTCCACTTATGGTTCCAACAACAAACAGAGGAACAATTTCACCGAAGTTGACTACGCTGAGTTTATTAGACTTCCTTATGGAGCACAGGTGAGCTGCTTTAGGCAGGAGTGTGGGTGAACTTAGAGCAGGAGGGTGAATTGCGCATGCCTACGTAGACGGAGCCCCTTCCCTCCCTTTCTCTCCCGCTATATACGCTAAGCCCTGCCTCAGCCCAAGTGCAACTCAGACAAGAGTTCATATAACTGACTGACTGGGAGGACTGGGTGGATACTTGGGTGAGCGTCCCATGACCCTTCCTTCTTTTCTTCTATGAAGGAAGTTCTTCAATTATGATGATAATTTATAAGCAGGCACAGATGAGCTGACATAAATGGCAGTAATTTGGTTTGGAGGATAGTTCTGTATAATAAGCAGTAACAGGTTTTTTGTTGTAGTATTTTGGCTTATCTGGGTTCATGACAGATACAAGCTTCCCAGATTTAGAGAGAGATTTCATTGAATTAATAGGTCAATTAGTAGAGGAATGCCATCTGCGAACATAGTATGCATTTTTGTTCACTTGTCTTTCAATCCATGAACAAAGTATATGTGTCCATTCGCTTATAGAGTTTAATTTCTCTTTTCAACATTTTGTGTATTTTGTACACGGGCTTTATGCATATTTAATTAAATATATTCAGAAGTACTTTGTATTTTCTATGACTTTGTGTTCTGTCATTTTTACTTGCCGGTCTCCTCCCTGGTACTGAAAGGGATTTTGGAAAGGTTGAAGGAGACTACCCCAACTGTCCTTGACAATGTCATGGCACATGGGGACTGTGCCCCTCAATGAAGACCATACCCTAATTTTGATTTTCATCACTGCACCCACCCTGTGTTGTCTTTTTAATCATCCCTGACTGTTCCTTGTACCACTGCTTTTGCATTTTCCCCTCCTTTTCTTAGACCATAATCTGCCTTCTCCTTGAGTTTCTTATGGAACTGAAAATACATAGATAAATCCCAAATTTTCATTTTCTACAGCCTATTTCAGCTTCCAGTTACATACCTGAGGTAAACAGCCCACCTACTTCAACTCCCAGCACTAGTGCGCTAAGCATCGTGCTAAAGCTCTTGCCTCACAAGTAAACAAGCTTTAGAGGAATTTCTCACAGAACAAACTGGAAGGCAAATACCCTTGACTATTTCTATTATCTCTCTATACAGCTAGAAATATGGACATGATTTTCTATGCTTTTCTATGTAACCCATCACTGAGTTCATTGATGGAGCAGAAAGTGTTGGGTTTTTAGATATTTTAACAACATATTCACCATCTTTTGGGTTTGTTGGTGAACAGTTAACAGACTTCGAAGAACTTAATGAACAATTGACTCCTGAGATCCTCAAAGAGTTACCATATATTCCTAAATTAGAATTTAGGGTACAGACTTCATTTTAGTTCACAGTCCACATTGCACTTTGAAGGATTCCTTAAAAGAAGTTGATGTAGTGGATCCTCAGAGGGAGGGTTGATTTCTTTTTTTTATTATTTTATTAATTTATTTATATTACATCTCAATGGTTATCCCCTCCCTTGCATCCTCCGCTGGGGAGACCTGGTGGCACTCGGAGGAAGAATAGCAGGAGGGTTGATTTCAAGAATGCTAAACCATATCTTTCAAATAAAAAGTCCATTTGTCTCCATGTGACTCAAGAGAATGGATATAGATATGTTACCATGATTCAGAGAACACAACTCTAATCTTAGTATCAAACCACTCTACACTATAACTAATACTTTAGCATTTCTATCTGAACTAAAGGGAGGTAACTCAAGGAAGCATTCCTAGCCGTGAGGAAAAAAACAAACTAAATTGTTTCACTTTCCAAATTTCTGTTCCTAATACCTTGAATTATTACTAAATACATTAAAATAATTTTAGGTAGTATTATCATATATTTTGATTTGATTACAGAAAAAGAGAAAATCAGTGGGCTCTGACTTTACTTACATGTTGGAAAATATTTACCACAAGTTCCCTGTGGTGTTGGGATTTTTTTTTTTCATAAAATGTCCAGAATCCTCAAGTTTTATATAACCATTGTGTACAAAGTGAAGCTTCCTTCAATTACTGTACTTTGATTGTTCCCAACTCCCAAGGCATAGATGGTCCATAAACTTGAAGGACCCATCTCCTTATAGATTGCTGAATCAAGGGCCAAGGATGTGCTTCAAGGGCGTGCTTATTCCACATTCGTTTACTGAGAACCAATGTCACACACATTCTGGGATTGTCCTTGCCCTTTCCAATGTGTGCTGGTAAAACATCTAAATTCCCAAATGTTTCTTCATAAAACCTGCTTGATAAAAAACAGACAGACACCAAACTTCTAAGAGTTCACCCTAGTTTTTATCCTGTAGTTTACTAACAGCTTCATCTTTTTGTTTTGGGTGAGAAGCATGGGGAAAAATGTAGCTCAACTTCCTTGATACCAAAAACAAAACAAAACAAAACAAAAAACAAAACAAAACAAAACAAAACAAAAACAGCAGAGCTTTAGGTCTTGTTTACAAATTTCATTAACTGAATTTCATACTTTTTAATGCCACCATCACTTTCACCTACACGCCTACTTTCCAGCTTGCATACTATCTTCTTAAAATTATTATTAACAAATTGCATGAAATGGTTGAAATGACCATCCACCTATTGTAGGTTTAACATATTGTTACCTATTCACAGTAAGAACATGAAGTAGCCATTAGGGCAAGAATCGAGGTAGAAAAAAGAGTTGCACGTAACAAGCTCCCATTCTCTTAAGTAACAATGAGGGTAGAAGCCCTCCATGTGTGTAAAAGTCATGTCTGGAGGAGCCTAAACAAACACAGAAAGAACTGAACTGCCCTGGAGAGGTGACTGCATATGGCTAAAGAGTGAGTCCAGTTGTTGGTGTGGACTGTTTCTTTCCATTGCAGAGTATTGAAGAAACCCTGACGCCATTTTCTACTGAGAAAGTTCGGTAATAAGAATCTTTACAGCCTTTATTTCAAAGACAGAAGCCGTCTTTTTATTTTACCATTTTAAAATAAATCATGATTATCTCTATCTCACTATTATGGAAACTAGATGTGAATTTATTGTTCCAAAGGCTTTCTAAGTGAAAACTAATTTCCCCCAGAATTTAGTGTAAGGAAAGCCCATTTTGTATCTAAAATGAATGATGCTACTTAGCTCCTGCTCACATCTGTTTATAATAATGGATAATGCACAAAACAAAATAATAATTGAGAATAATTACACAGATCAAATAAAAATAAGAAATTTTAGAATGTTTGGGGTGGAACAGATTTTTAAAGATTGTTTTAAGTAGTCTTAAAGTATGACTTTAATTTATCCATTAAATCCAAGAGAATTTAAACAGAGACTTTCTAGCTGCTAAAAATTACATAATAGACACTAATGTTTTATCACTACTTGCTAGCATATGTTTTTAAGCAATTGGAATTGGGTTTTGTTGTATACAATTACTCAGAAATATTAATGTTCTGAATACAGTAATAAAAATGTGAATATGACTACCAAAGGACTGCTATTTGAGTCAAAACACACATTTATTATTAATTTATCCATGAATTTGTTAACCTCTCACTTTTATTCTGATGACCCCTCTATATTAAGCCAATGGCCAAAGCCGAACATATTCAGAATTTTGTTATGTCTATAGGAATGACAGACAAGGTTTAATATATTCAAGTATTTCTATTTCCTGAACTAGATTTTTAAGCTTAGGTTTATTAGACATAAGGAATTCAAAGACCATACTTAGCTCAGCATAGTCTTTGGGGCAAGGGGATTAAAGTTTAAAGCCCATGATGTAAATGAAGCACTCTAGATGTACCCCACTAAGGCATCCAAGGCTCTGGCTATGCTGACAGTCCTCACGTCATGCCACCCTTCACCCCACTCAGTCCCTTTTCCAGGTTTCCCTGCACCACTCTAGCATTGGAATCGCTGCACTTGACACTTCACACAAATGCAAAGGTCTCTCCAGCCTACATGGCTCACTCTGTAAGTTTGCCGTCTTGGTACAGACTGGCACTGTCACCCTCTAAAACATCACTTCTCACCTCTACACTGTGTAGTTTTTCCTTCTTAGCACTTATCTCATTCTAAATATTTTCCTTTTTTATATGGTTTCTTCATGCTTTCACTTGTTTTATTATACTGCTGAATCCAGCGAACATATAAAAGCTCCTGACACCTAGTAGGGGTTCAAGAGCTATTTTTCTTTTTCTGTAATAAACAAGAGACAATACAGTCCTGTTTAACAAAATCATATGGAGCCAAAGAGCTGCCTCTTAGAACTGGAACACTTGTTCTCTGCTTACCACAGCCATTCCGTTCCTATTGCTTGCATCTTAGGGTTTCCATTGCTGAGGCAAAACACTGTTATCAAAAAGTAAGTTGGGGAGGAAGAAATTTACTTGGCCTACACTTCCATATTGCTGTTTATCATCAAAAGGAGCCAGGACAGGAATTCAAATAGGACAGGAACCTAGAGGCAGGAGCTGATGGAGAAGCCATGGAGGGGGTGCTGCCCACTGACTTACTTCCTCTAACTTGCTTAACCAGCTTTTTTATAGAACCCAGGATTACCAGCCAAGGAACAGCATCACCCACAATGGGCTGGACCCTCCCCAGTGATTGCTAATTGAGAAAAATTTCTTACAGGCGGATCTTATGGAGGAATCTTCTCAGTTGAGGTTCTCTCCTTTCAGATAACTCTAGTTTGTGTGTCAAGTTTACATCAGACTAGTCAGAACACTTGCCCAACTTTATTGACTTATGTTGCTTGATCAGATACCCTTAAGTTTGACACTATAAACATTGAATTGAGTTTCTAACCTACTACCTTCTCAAACTTAGCCGCATAGATCAATAGTCTATTGGCAGATATTTCCACAATAGATTATACTCCCCATAAAGACCCCTCAACCTAACCTCCAACCATCAAAAATTAATGTACAGACACACATCACTATACATGATGTGACATCAATGACAGGAACATAGCTACGTCTTTCAATACTGTTATGGAAAATGAGAGCATGTAGTAAATATACCATAAACCTGAGCAGGCGTTACAGATCTCACTCACACACTGTGTGATGTATGTTATTTACTGAGCCTACACATAAAAAAACAGCAATATGTTAAATTCACTAATTAATATGATTTTATTACTTATTTACTACTTTATTACTTTAGTGAAGGCTCTTGGTTAAATCTGAGCCAAAGTCAAACTGTAACCCAGGGCTAGTATAGTGTTTACTTTAGTTAATTTTCAATAGTTGTGACAGAACACCGAAGACCAAGGCAACTTATAAAACAAAGCACCTAACTTGGGGCTCACAAAAGGTTAGAGTCCATGGCTGTCATGGAGGAAACACTGGGGCAAGGCATTAGGCAGGTAAGCATGGCACTGAAACAGTATTTAAGAGTTCCTATCTTGACCCACAATTATGAAGAAAGTTAACTGGGAGTGGTGTGGGCTTTTAGGAACCTCAAGGCCCATTCCTGATGACACATCTCCTCCAAGGCCACACCTCCTAATCCTTCCCAGATAGTCTCACCAACTGGGGAGCAAGCATTCAAACATATAGACCTAAGAGAACCATTCTTATAGAAACCACTACAGTCCTTGAAGACTGCATATAGACAACACCCTTCTCTTTCTTTCTTACGAAACCTTATACCACTCCATCCTTAAGATAGCTGAAATTCCAGCAGAGACATTGCAAAAGGTGGTGCGTACCCACATCGTTAGAGACAAAGTTTCAAATACTGTTAGTTAAGGAACTGAAATTGAACAGCCTGTATCAGATCACATCGCCTGCACATCAATGAGAAGAGACAATATTTACTTGCTTCTTGCTTGCATATCTATGGCTTAGCCACAGTTTGGCTGATGTAGGCCACATACAATAGGACTTAGAACAATACTGTATGTCTGTTGCCTTTAGACCTCCATCTCTCTTGTACCAATGCCTACTTGGATATGCTAATCTCAGTGCAAGAGGGAGAAGAAACTGTTCTGGTCTCTATCTCTGCCAACTGTAGCCATTATCCCTCCTAAAAGAAAGATGGATGTACATACTCCACCAGCAGGAGCCAGAACAAGGATGCACGTATAGTACTATTTAAAGAGGGAAAAGCTTAGGCTGATAGATTGTACCTTGCTGGGTAAATAGAAAGAGACCTTGCTTACCTATGATCTTAGACCTTGCAGTACATAATCAGGTGAGATACAAGTCAAGAGAGAAACAATCCTTATCACTACAGCAGCAGAGATGAACAGTCGAAGCAGCCCATGAAAGCTGAAGACGGCAGCCAATCACTTCCCAGAACTCCGATGTCAAGAATGAAACTCTAACAGGACACTGATGGCATCTGAAAATGCAGAGACAGCCATAACCACAGAACATGCGAACATGGAGTCACTTTGTCTCCAGCGATGTGGGGAGGAACCACCTTGCTGCAATTTGTCTAATGGAATAACAATTAACTACAAGCTTGTTGTGGAGAAAGACTCCATTGGGCATTGCAAGTTTGGCTTAATGAATACAATTTCACACTGCACAGCATACACTTGAAATCCCCCTGGACAGGCATTTCAATGATGATTTCACAGGATATTACTTTTAATCAAATCACACTGGCATGCCATTGCTTCATAGCCCATCTTTGGGCACATAGATTAAGTTTTATTGAGGACTATGTTTTTTTTTTCCTCAGCAGACTCTCCTACCTCCTTTTGATGGAACCTTATTATTTGAAAATCTGCCCATTAAACCTGGCTTTCCCTGAAAAGAGCTGTGTGCTGAGGAAGAAATACATATGTTTATGTCTATAAATCCAAAGAGAACACAATATTTTCTTGATCCCAAATTGTAAGATGCTTCCAGGACAAACAAAAAACTAGCCAGTGGAAAGCTCGGCTATTAGTATTTGAAGTGTTGTGGGGAAGTTGGAATATTTTTTGTGGAATAAAAACATACAGTAATTTGGAATTATACACGTTCACTGAACAGACCCTTGCCAAGCTGGCTTCTCAGGAGCTATTTTCCTACCCAAATCATTTAATGATTTTTCTTTTAAGTATTACTTAAAAATATTTACTTACAAGCTCAAAGAAATGTCCTGGAGTTTATTAAAATTTGGTTTGCATGGAAATTTGACTTTTTAAAACATGGTTTATTATGAAGAAAAATGAAATTAGCAAAAACATGTTAATCATAATAAAACTGAAACACAGGTATGGCTTCTTTTTAATCATCTAAAAATGTCATTTATGATAGTGAAGTTACAATTAATTTACCAATTATGAACAGACAGTAGAATGAACAGAACTGCACAGATTTGGTACATTATCTGTGTATGATTAGGAAAACCATGGGCTCCACTCAAGGAGATGGAAGAGCACATTAAATATCTAAACTATTCAACAAAATGTTTATTCAACTGGGGAAAATGGCAAATGAAAAAAAAAGAAATAACCTAGAGTAGACTGCTAAAGACAAGACACAAAAATGATACAACCTGACCATTCCTTTTGTTTAAAAACTGCAAATTCATAGATAGCTCAGAATCAGAACATCATCCATCTCTCTGGATTTTAAGCAAAATAACAGCATCAGCTGGAGAACGTGTGGATCTAATTACGTGCTCTATAGCATAGGCCACTTGGCGTACTGTTCATTTTTTCCCCAGAAAACTCCCTCTTCCCCTCAAGAATTTTTTTATTAGCCTTACCAAATAAAGGAATTTTAGTACTTTGTTTTATGACCACTGGCATTGGTGGCTAGAACTTGGAATAACTACTGTTGCTTAGCAACTCTAATCTTGACACAATAAATACAGCAAAGAGCAAACAGGCTTCATGCCACACTAATATCTCATCAACATCCAAAAACAGTAAGGGGAAGGAAGGGGTTAATGGAGGATGATGTTCATCAGTCGATGACCCCTGACCATGCAGGGGCACCTGTGATATTTTGAGAAAAGAAAGTCCACTTAGAACCACGGAGCAAGGATGAAGGAAGGAGAGAAAAGACGGATTGGAATTAGGAAGATGTATGGAGGAGATAGAAACTGAGGGTTAGAAATTAAATTCTGCTCTCTTCCACTGTAGCTTTGATAGCAACAGTTCTCTCCAGCTGCGTTCAGACTAATACCCATACTAGAATGGGCTCCATCTCACACACTGCCTCCCTTATAGCTCCTGATTATAACTACAAGAAAGGAGGCACTGAGGTTAGAAGGAACAACTTGATCCAATTCTGCCTCTTGAAATTCATTAAACAATGCTGGGCACAGAGGCTCTTGAATCACACCACGTGACTATATGAACATGACTACATGAACCTTTGATGCATCTCAGATATGGAAATGACTCCTTGTTCATATTGATCCAAATATGCACGCATGCAGGCACGCACATGCGCACAAACACACACGCGAGCGCGCGCACACGCGTGCACACACACACACACACACATATAAATGCACGCTTTTCCATGGCCTGAAGTCAGCCATGGGATGTGCAACATGAAACTCTCTGTGATTTCAGGGACTCAATTAAAGACCTCCACTCCATCATTTCCTAGCTCCATGAAATATAATGTCCCTAAGCCTGCAACCTTCTTCTTCAGACCAAAATGGATGAGAGTGAAAAAGGTGAAGTGAACCTGTCATTTAGAATGATGACTGTAAAGCTACCTGGATTATTTCCTGGCCAGTCAATTCATTTCTATTCTCCATGTCCTTCCCCTGGCATCACATGGACCACGCTCAGTTGACGCCTTGCTGTGAAGAGTGGGCTGACCTCCTGTTCAACGCTGCCTTTTTGTTTGCCTTGCCATTGTATCATGCCTTAGTGGTGCAGGCATAGAACACATAAGCACATTACCATTGAGAATCCTCAGCCTCTGTCTTAACTTCCAACTACCTGATTTACCGAAATTCCCCAATGTTGAGCCATTGAGTTCTTTAGTTCTTTACTCTTGAGGCTTGCATTCACCCATTTCTAATTTCTGATGAACACCTTCCTTATGCTCCTTTGTTGTCTTCGGGTTGAATGACGGGTTGCCAGACTCCCCACAGCGACCTTCTGATTTAATTCCGTTCAGTTCTCTCAATCTACTGCCGGCATGCTCATGGTTAATTTGGCCAAGTGTTTTCCTGCTTGGGATTCTCTTCCCAGTGATTTACATCTCTCCAAGTGCTAAGCTGCACCTATTTCTCAGGCTGTATTTCATGGAATTTCTCGGAGTCTTACATTCCAGCCAAATCAACCCCCTCTTTTTTTTTTTTATTAGAATTTATTTATATTACATCCCAATTTTTATCCTCTCACTTGTTATCTTCCCATTCCTACCCTCCCTCCTCTTCTGCCCTATTCCTCTCCCCTAGACCTCTGACATGGGGGACCTTAATGACCCCCCCGAATGTATCATGTCATATATGACATTATGCCTTACACTAGAGCATCACATGATATCTTTATTATAGTGTTACACAATCATTTCCTTGCTTATGTATCTCTCTCATCAACTCTAAGCTGAAGAGTCTAAGTCAAAACCTATGGCTTAGTATTCTTTACCTTGCTATTAAATTTAATAGGTCCTTATATATTAGCCCATTTCCTTCACCACTTAACTTCCTAGCTTTTGCACGATAAAAGCACAGACTGTACCGGCTTGTTTAGACTCTTATTTTGATCATTTTTAGAAACAAGTTCTACGCAGTACAAACCCAGTCAGAACAAACTCAGTGACAATGATGACTGGGGGAGGGAGACAGAGGTACTGGTAAGTGGCCATATGTTCTGAGTTTTAAAGGAGACGTACTGTCATATACTATCTTCTAATGCAATGGAAGTAAGTACAGCTTGGGTTTGCCATGCAAAAGTTTGTAAGGCACCCAGGGTAGAGGATTTGATACTTTCTAGACAATGGATAACTCCTATAATAGAGCATGTATACCACAGGATAAAGAACACATACGAAGCATCCAAGAGTATATTTAAATTTCTTGGGTATAACTTTTATAGTGGGCTTAATATAACACTTAGCAATTTTCCACAGGGGACGCAATTGCAACTGTTCCTATCATTGTAAGGAATCACTTGCTAACACAGTGCTAAACTCTGACTCTGTGCATGCTGCAAATGGAAATGAAGCCACAGGAGGAAGGATTGCTAAGCACGGGCAACATCAGAGTGGAGAGTTCTAGAAGGAAGGAGGGAAAATGAACTGCAGGAGCAACAAGGATTGACCTCCCCCAAAAATCAAGTTTTTTAAACAGGCTCACTGCCATGTTTTTACAGTTTAGCTCACTAGCCTAAACACAAAATATGCAGCTTTATGTAAAGTTAAAAAACAAAGCATAAATTTTTAGCACCAAGTATGTTCCATATAATGTTATATAAATCTAGATTGATATTAAATATAGTATTAACCCCTATGCATGGCATGGGCATCTTTTTATGCTAAAAACATCATCATCATCATCATCATCATCATCATCATCATCAAAGAAAAGTCCAAACTTAATGGTGTATTCTGTACTCTTTTTTATTCTCCTCCCATCTTGAGACCTTCCACTTTGTCTTCACAATGCGCTGTAACAAACACAACAGATTGAACAATAAATGGGATTCCAGGACACAGAGCAGGCTGGTCTATCACCTTAAATTGTCTCTGCTTTGCTGCATAAGCAAGAATATAACCTTTATCCTTTCCACTTCAAGACTTTTCTTAAAGGTATAAAAGTATTAAAATGTGAAAACAATGATGGACTTTTATAAGGCTTTTGTAGCTCTGAACACTTTTAAGTAGTTGCTGTGGTCCCCCAGAACATCTTCATACACTCCTGGTATTTTATTTCTTAACAGTGAGTAGTGAACTTTGATATCTCATGGGATAAAAATGCTCGCTCTCTGCCTATCTACACATATGTATTTAACAATGCAAGTTATTGTTACGTAAATGGAGGCTGTTGTCAACTTCAGTTCGCTGTCATATCAAAAGAACAAAGCAGCTAGGAAGCGCAGGAGCATGATCTAATGTGCCTACGCTAATAACAAAGTCAGTGTCCTAAACCATAGTTGGCAGCCCCCTCCTGCAGAGGTTGTTTTAAACACCATCAGTAGTCAAAGTAGTGCAAACACACTGGCTGGTGACAGGAAGAACACTTTTAAACTGTCAACCTTTATGCTGTCCTTTGGAAGAATAGCAATTACATAACTCGAGGAGCCTTATTTTGCATTTGAAAAATATATATAAAGCAGTTTGCAAAGTGTTATGCAAGACTCTGTCTTCTAAATTCTTTTCAGAAATTCAGTACTTATTTTTAACTGTCATCTTTTTTCCCCCCCTGTTATTACCTATTCTCTTGGTAAGGTCGGCATCAATATTAAATACTTCAGAAATGAAACTGTTTTCTATCTGAATTATTAACAAATTCATTTATAGAGAACATCAGAATTTCTTAATTGCACTCAAGGTCCAGTTCAGAATTTTCTCAGGATCCTCCATGTGTTTTATCTATCAGAATTAAAACATTAAAAGGCTTAACTAATTTTCAAATATTTCATTAAACTTTTACACTGTCTTGTCCTAAAAGATGAGGGAAAAATTGCTAGTCAAAATAATTTTATATGACTAAAATTTTATTGGGTCTCTTCCCTCCCCCATCTCCATCATCTTTGGAAATAAGTTTGGAATTAAAAAAAAAAAAAAAAAGGAAACTCTTTAAAAATCCGGACTTGACGCCAAGAGAAATACATTGCTGGTACCCTAAATAGTTAATGTATTTTCTAAATGAATGATTTAAAATAGCTATTAAAGGAGAGGAAATGAGCTTAGGTTTCTAGTAATGACTTCTCCTCTTCAGAACGAAATCTGTAAATCCCTGATTGTGATGCCAAATCCCCAAAGGACCAGCAGTGCTGGGACCAAGGCTCACTGGCTTTGTGTTTAATAGCTCCAGAGAAGTAGCGTGATTTTTATATATGTAATTTGGGAGAATATTCAAAATTTATAGTCCTGGAGACAATTTATGAATGAATTTCCTTTTGAAAGCACATTATTCTAAAAAAAAAAAAGAAAGAAAGAAAGAAAGAAAAACTCTTCCACCGAAATTGTAAGCAGAGCACATAGGAATGTGAGAAACCTGGGTGTAGATGCAGGGACATATGTGTGTGTTCATATATGCATACACACACATGCACAAAATGTAAGGGCCGTTTTATCCACAAGAGCATAGTGATTCATCCTGTGATTGTTAATAAAAATGCATTTCTAACCATCAAATTTGAGTCTATTATTCTAAGTTAATTGCATTTGCCCTAAAGAGACTTACAGCTGGCTGTCAGCCTGTTGGTGTCAGTTCTGTTTCACCCATCACTCAATCTTGTCTCCTGTATCCATTTTTTTTTTTTACATCCCATATATTGATCACATAGATTTGTTAGCATATTTCCCGGGCTTTCAGAACACTGAAAAAAGTAATCATCTTGATGTTATCGAATGCGTTGGGTTACCTCATTCATTTGCACGTTACATTAATTACTGTTTCAGTAGCGAGCAGAATGCCCTTTTGGCAGGCCCGCGGGATTGCCACTAAATGTAATAAATGAAACTCATGCAAGGAAGTTACCATGAACGACAAGTCTACACTGCAATGGGCAGGAGCATCTGGCCTTGCCAGACTGGAAGCCCAAATAGTCATCATGATAACCATTAATTCTTGACTGGCGCATTCCAGAGGAGGGAAGCATCCTGTTCAAATTGGTCCTCAGAAGAAAATGGACTACTCCTACTTGTGGGGAGGGGATTACAGGAAGACATGAACACCTTGCTTCTGTTCAAGCCAATGAAGACCAGTGGGGTCACAAGAGCACAGCGGGTGGTGAGATAGTTAGTGGTTGGGGTGGTGAATCTAGGAAGTGGAATCTTCCTTGTATGAGTCAAGATGCAGGGACAAGAGATAAAAAGGGCATCAGAGGGCGAGGAGATAATTGCTACATCAGAAGCAGAGCAGTTAAAAGGTGACCCTTACCTCCTTCGTTACTCAGTCTCAGAAACCATAGACAATTATAGTAGTGTTTCCTCCTGGGATGTATGAGACAGAGCCTCCATGTGTCCTGTGAGACACAAAGGCCCACAGCACTGTCACCAGTGTTTGACTTCTGTGTTGTTTTTTTTTATGGAAATTCCTGTACAGTGGTATCTTTTGACATGGCTTTAGGTCAGAGATTTCCAACAGGAGTTCACACACACACACACACACACACACACACACACACACACACACACGCACCACACCACATCAAGAGATGTCAGGAATACCTAGGGGTGTCAAAAAAAGTACTGCTAGCGTCTAATAAGTAGGGAGAGACTATAGAAACGGCTACCCAGCTCATGACAAAAATTCTCCAGCCCAAAATGCTGACAGCAGCCAAGTTAAGAAATCCTTCCTTAGTAGGTGGCTGAAAAATACCTAGAGCTGAAACAAAACAGGACATCTCAGGTCACCAGCAGCTTGGTGACCAAGATTTGAAGAACTCTAAGATGCAACATACAGCATCTTTCCCTTGCCTGTTAAATAGCACAATTCATCATCAAAATACCTAGGACCACTGAGGCAAATCCAGCCCTAATTTTGAAGGTAACAGAAGAAAAGGAAGCTTTAGCTTTGAATAGGATATATTCAAAGATTTTCAAGACAAAACTACTGAAAATTCCTCAATGAAAAGACTCAGAAAGAAAATTGTGTCAAAGCCCCTAATCCTCTATGGACCTTAACACAACCTTTATGAGCCAAAGACTGGTGCCAGAAGAAGACAAAGGAGGGAGAGAATTGTACAGTCTAGAGGATTATGGGTAAGAGACCAGAGAAAGCTAAAAGAAAGAATCATGTATAAAACAAAGTCACGATAATTGTTATATCCTCATATTCTTGGGAAATTAATATTTAGGGTAGGCCTGGGGCAATGTTTTTCCAATCTGTTATTTTGATGGTTATTTTTTTACCTACCTGACTAGACACCCTACCAGCCATCCCTTTCCTGGCACAGATGGCCAAGACATTTGCTATGTCAAATACCCCATATTTCCACAGCCACCCACCCACTAGACAAAAATTAGATTACCAATGCTTGTGTAAACTCTCCAAGGCCTGACACAATAAGATTCCAGGAAACGTACATTGCGAGGCTAAAAGCAGCATTATACATAATGCACTGTAATTCTAACCGACAAGTTGCTATCCTCGATAGATACACACAGTTCCCATGCCAAACACATGAACGTCAATACATTTTTCTCAAGTTAAAATGGAAGCCATTTAACAGATATAATGGGCACAATGAATTTCATTTTGCATTACTAATGCAGCAGGGAAGGAGGCAAGTTTTGGCAAGGATTGCAATGAGGCCAAGAAAAACAGGAAACAACTTAGAAGCCAGCATGTTTTTCTAAGCTTCTGCATCAAAGTCTGGTCGTGTGGCACCGAGATTTCAAATTCCCCCACAAAACAACTGTCCTGCAAATGGAGGGAAAAGCTTTAAAATGGACAAAATCGCAGATGCATTTTTGCAAAAAGATCAGTGATATCACTGTAGTGGTGTTTCCACCATTTCTGAAGAACTATCCCCATCACATTGACCTTAAAGACCAATTAAAGGCCAATATCTTGGTGTGTTGTCTAAAAGGGGGAGGGGCGGAAGGATGTGTTCTGGGAAGCCAGGTTCCACCATCCTCGTTTCCAACCATGTCCTTTCCCTTGCTATTGTAAACAAGTCAAGAAATGCAGGGTGCATTATTAATCAGGAAATTGTCTCAACTCTCTCCACCAGCAAGGATGGTACATCCAGTCACTCCACAGTGACTCCACAGTGACTCTACACTGACAGTTTTGGGATCATCTGATAGGCATTAAATCCCAGCTCTGAATAAATGTTCATATGAAGTCTAGCTTGGGCATAGCAAGGACAAAGTTATTGGAATCAGACCTTGTCCCTAAATCCATCTCTATTACTTATGAACTATATGAGAAGAAGACAATTATAAGCTACAGTTTTTCTGTCTATAAAATGGGTACAGCATTTTCATCACAAATAGGCTTTAGGAAAGTTAAATGCAAATGTCCTTACACAAGAGCCAGTATATGCAGGGAGGGTGAAAACAGGAAGGAATATCAACTCTTTCTGGTCTAAACCCTGCCTACTGTCACTCCTTTATTCTGAATTTCTGTAGGTTATTTCACGCCATTAAATCTCACTTTCCTATTCTCAAAAACGAGATGATACCAATTACAACTTATTTGGGGTCACTGTGAAGAAAAAGGCTTAAAATTGCTGCCGTACAACTCCATACACTGTAGCCTTCTTCATGTTTTCCATCGTATTCACAAGTGAGGCATAAACTTTTTAGTGCTTGGCACCAAAATAATTTATAAAAAGCCCTTTGAAACATTAAGTACGTAGACAAGATGTATTTAGGAAAAACCTCTGGAGAAGCACGAAACACTCTTCACTCTGGTTACCATGATCTCTTGGAATCACTGGCCTGTCATCAATTTTATTTTTTCCTCCCTGCAAAACAAAACTAAACTTCTCCATGGTGACGTGTGCAAAGCAAAAGTAATGGCAGTGCACATGAATCGCCCTCACCAGCTCTTCCCCCACTCCCTCATTCCCAGGAACTGATGCCATTAGTGTTTGGCTAATGTGTCACATGGAGAACCTCATTCACGCAGACATCACAATGACCAACATCACAGGGCTAGAAACAACATGTCAGCCAATGGCCTCCTAGGTTTAAACAACAATTCCCCTCCCCCCAAAAGAAATCTATTTGACTGAAGAGTCATGATGAGTTAAGGAGCGCTTAACTTGGAACATATATCAAACGATTCAAGCTTTCAGGAGAACTAGCCAGTGCTTTCAAAACATTTCTTCTCAAGGATCCATATAGTCTGTCATCTGACAGCTTATGTTATTGAAAACTTGGAACACTACTTAATAACTAAATTGTTGCCTCCTGGTGATGAGACCTAGCATGTGACAATAATTCTTACTTATAGGTTGTTTCTTTCCCTATGTACCAAATAGACTTTTCAAAACAAGGGGCTTCTGGAACTACTGTATTTTAGCCAGATGAAAAGTAAAACAGACTGGGACTGTAGTCAGCAATACAAAGAGAAACAAATTAAGTGCTTATAATTGAAGCCTAAGGATTGAAAGAGTTCACACTTCCTTCCAGCCATTATTTCAGACAGTCTGGTGTCAGAAAGAAAATCCAACCCGTGCATCTGTTTATATTGCCAAGGATTTTTCACAGTAAGAAGGGCTAGGAAACACATATTTTTTAATTAGCGTCCAAATTCCAAAGAACACCAAAAAAAAAAAAAAAAAAAGGAAGTCAAAAATATTCTCCTGATTTTTATTGTCCAATGTTGCACACAAAGACAAGAGTCTATGTTGCTTACTTCTCCTTCACAATTACAAGTAAAGGAATGACAAAAAAAAATTCTGCTGTTTTGGCCACAGACTTGGTTTCTCCCGCCCCCCCCCCCGCCCCATTTTCCTGCTTGCTCCTGGCTTAGCTATTGCTTGTCACTTTCCCAGGATGACATAAGATAGGAAAAGCACTTCATGCATAGGGGAGTGCTCAACAAGATGGCTCCTCCCCAAGCCTCAGAGGCTGAATCCCAGTGGCCATCTAGAGTGACCAACCTCCATGGGAAAATAAAGTTTCTGCATTCAGAGTATTTGTACCAACTGTGCTTACCCTGAGCCTCTAAAGAAAGAGAACTCCCCTTTAAATTCAAACCAATGGCTGGAGCATTGCAAGTCAACACTATCACTCCCGCTTTCATACCTCACCATAAAAAGTAGAGGTGTTTTCTGTCATCACTGAGATAGCTCATTTGCTCACTGAAAGAAAAAAATGGAAAAATGTAATATTCTAACTCAAGAGTAAATTGATTTCATTGCCTCATGTATTCACTGAAAAGGTATTTGTAGATGATTGGCTATTTCCCAGGCACTGAACTTGTAAGGGGACAGTGAGTTGAAGAAAGCACCAGCATATGTGACATGAGACCGTATCACAAGGTTACATATCTCTGCTAAGGGCAGGACAGAATCCTGCAGAAGCCCTGAGCACCCCGAGAGTGCTTGCTCCACTGCAGACATGAGTCTCATTGATCTTCAGAGATGGTCAGCCTTCACACCTTTTATTGACTAAGGGGAAAATCATGCATTATAGTTATAGAAAAAAAAAAGGAGCAGAGCTTGAGTCTAGTACCTGGGTCTCTTGCTCTGTATAAGGCAATGTGTTTCTCTTTTTTCTTTTTCCTCTTTAAATGATTTATTCAGATTACATCACGATTGTTTTTCCCTCACTTGAATCTTCCCATCCCCCACCCCACCCCCCCTTTCATCCTCTTCTCCTCCCCTAGGCCTGTGACTCAAGGGGACCTCCTCCCCTAGCATAAAATCATAGTCTACCAGGTCTCAATTGGGTAGCCTGCTTCCCCTTCCTCTGAGTGGCACCAAGCCTCCTCACCACGGGGAAGTGATCAAGTAGGGAGCAATAGAGTTCATTTCAACGGTAGTCCCTGCTCTCCCCACAACCATGGAGAATAAGCTGTCCATTGGCTAGATCTGAATAGGGGGTCTAGGTTTACTGCATGCATTGTCCTTGGTACAGCAGCTTGTACAGACCCTCCTGGATCCAGATCTGCCAGCTTTGATGGTCTTTCTTGTGGGGCTCCTGGACCCTCTGGAACCTTTTATCTCCTCTGTCACTCTCACCTGGAGTCCAATAGTGAGTCTCAGCATCTGTCTAGGTCCCACACTGACTGAAGACTCTCAGAGGACACCCATGTTGTGATAATATCCACTTATAAGTGAGTATACACCATGTGTGTCTTTCTGGGTCTGGGTTATCTCACTTAGAATGATCATTTCTAGTTCCACCCATTTGCCTGCAGATTTCAAGATTTCCTTGTTTTTAATAGCTCAGTAGTATTCCATTGTGTAAATGTACTACAGATTCTTTTACCATTCTTAGATTGAGGGGCATCTAGGTTGTTTCCGGATTCTGGTTATTACAAATAAGGCTGCTATGAACATAGTTGAGCGAATGTCCTTGTTATGTGGTAGAGCATCTTTTGGGTGTATGGCAAGGAGTGGAATAGCTGGGTCTTGAGGTAGCACTATTCCTAATTTTCTGAGAAAGCACCAGATAGATTTCCAAAGTGGTTGTACAAGTTTGCACTCCCACCAGCAATGAAAGAGTGTTCCCCTTTCTCCACATCCTTGCCAACATGAGCTGTCATTTGAGTTTTTTATCTTAGCCATCCTGATGGGTGTAAGATGGAATCTCAGAGTAATTTTGATTTGCATTTCTCTGATGAATAAGGATGTTGAGCATTTCTTTAAGTGTTTCTCAGCCATTCAATATTCCTCTGTTGAGAATTCTCTGGCTCTGAACCCCATTTCTTAATTGAATTATTTGGTTTGGTGGTGTTTAATTTCTTGAGTTCTTTATATATTTTGGTTACTAGGCCCTTTGTCAGATAGAAACCCATCAGTTTTGAGGTGGAGGTTTGAATATGAAGTGTCTCCTGTAGGACAACCATGTGTTTGGGCTTTGGATCCCCAGCTAGTGATGCTCTTTGGGAGATTGTGGGTCCTTTTGGAGGAAAGGTCGCACTGGAAGAAGCAGTTCACCAGGGCTGGGCCTTTTGGTTTCACAGCATAGCCCACTTCATGTTCCCATGCTCTGATTGCTGACTGCATATGCGATGTGACCCACTGCCCTTCACTCTTGCTGCCATGTCTCCTACCACGATGTATTACATCCTCTTGAACTGTAAGCCAAAATTAGCTCTTCCTCCCTAAAGTTTCTTCTTGTCAGGTATTTGATTACAGCAAAAAAGAAAGAAAGAAAGAAAGAAAGAAAGAAAGAAAGAAAGAAAGAAACCAGTACCATCACTTTGGACATACTTCTTCAAACACTAATGATCAAGACAGATGCTTCCTGACTGTGGACTAAGGTTGGACACATCCATTTGGGAACAGAGAATCAAGCTGACATCCAACCTATACACACAGCATCCTTTATGGGGGACAGGAAGCAGTGAGAAGCCATGGCTAGTTTCTTTTTTTTTTTATATTAATTTATTAGGATTACAACTCAATTGTTATCCCATTACTTGTATCCTCCCATTCCTCCCTCCCTCCCGCTTTTACCCTATTCCCTCCCCTAGGTCTATGACTGAGGGGGACCTCCTCCCCCACTATATGGTCATAGGCTATCAAGTCCCATCTTGGTATCCTACTTATTCTTTCTTTGAGTGCCACCAGGCCTCCCCACCAAAGGGAGATGGTCAAATATGGAGCACCAGAGTTCATGTCAAAGTCAGTCCCTGCTCTCCACATAACTGTGGAGAATGTCCTGTCCATTGGGTAGATCAGAGTAGAGGTTCGATGCCCAACCACGTACATAGCACCCTTATTCATAATAGCCAGAACCTGGAAACTGCCTAAATGCCCCTCAATTGAAGAATGGATAAAGAAACTGTGGTACATTTATACTATGGAATACTACTCAGCTATTAAAAACAAGGAAATCCTGAAATTTGTGGACAAATGGATGGGACTAGAGAGAGAATCATAATGAGTGAGTTAACCCAGAAGCAGAAAGACTCACATGGTATATACTCACTTATAATTGGGCACTAGCCCAAAAGGCATGTCCCATGAAAGTCTTCACTTACCAGGAGATTGGGATAGATGTGAGGACATCCTACTGAGACTCTAAGTAAGAGAAATACAGGAGATGGGGAAATAGAAGGACCCAGAGGGTCCTAGAAACCTACAAGAAGAACATCATGATGGGTGGATCAGGCCCCAGGGATGGTCTGCTCAAACTCTTGCACTAACCAAGGACAATACAATAGTAAACATGGCTGGTTTCTTATCTTGCACTCACTATACTAACACCTGGAGATGCCTGGGCAATAGCAGACTATCAAATCATGTGACTAGTCTCCAGATTGGGTCAAGGAAAGGTCATGGGCATGAGTATTTTCATGAGATAAGAGACTTAGCAGGGACTCAACATGGGGTAAGCACCTACAGTTTCTTCTCCCTGAGGCAAACTAAAGGGAACTGATCAAAGTCAAGGTCTGCACAGGCCACACTTTAGCTGATTTAGTCCTCTCCATGTGTTCTGCTCTAAGATTCAGCTTCTAATTTTGAACCATCTTTACAGTTTGTTTCTGGCATACCTTCACAAAACTAAACATTTCTACTCTGGATATTTTAGGAGTTATAAAGCAAAAGCTAAATAATTAAATTTACAGAATTCAATACGCATAAAAAAGACAGGAAGAAAATGGAATAAGAAAAACTAATTAAGATTAAACCTGCTTTACAATTTCATCTTTTTCCATGGGAAGTCACCAATACTCACCCTGTTTAGATAAAGGAGTAATTTTTAGACTCTAGAACTGGACAGGATTCTACTTCAAACAAGGAACAATTAAATAAAAAACAACAACAGATAGCCACTCAACTGTTTCTTTCCCGTTGTTTCAGGATTATGTTGCTCCACCTATAGATCATGATGAATTTATACATTTTTGCTGACCAAAGGGCACATCCTGGTAAGGGAAGAATGCTGCCTATATAGCCATGTCTAA
The DNA here is from genome assembly GCF_964271855.1 of Acomys minous. Lineage (NCBI taxonomy): Eukaryota > Metazoa > Chordata > Mammalia > Rodentia > Muridae > Acomys > Acomys minous. The sequence goes on from NC_140500.1 coordinate 45,920,577, forward strand.
CAAAAAGGCTGCAAACATTCAAAAACATCTGCCTGCTGCCTGCTGCCAGCTGCCTCCCTGACAAAAACAAAACAAAACAAGAACAAAAACAAACCATATTTTGCATAAATACAAGTTATCTATTAAGACAGAGGTCAAATGACTGGCAGAGTAAGGAACACGGACTTTCTAAAATGAAATCTTGGTTTTTGTCAGTGCAGCAGGTAGCTAATACATTAAGTGGTGCATTGAAAAGAACAGCTTGCAAATGGCATTATTTTAGTGCCAACAAATGAGCGTGTTCATGCAGCGCCTTCAAGGCCAGTCAACAGGTGAATCTAATTAACAAACACATATGCAAATCTCATGTATGCATCAGAAGGATTGAGGACAGACTGCAGCTGTTTTTTTTTAATTAAGCACAGGCAGTTTAGCTCATGGAGTTCGGTCTTTAGAGGTGATATGGTGGGAGGCATCTAGGAGACAATGCTTGACACTGGGGATGATGAGAGTGAGTCTATTCCAACTAAGGCCTGACAGTCATTGCCACAGAGGAGACTGTTGATGAGTGGGTGAAGACAAATGACCGTGGGTAGGAGCGGGGAGTTGGAAAGGCAAAAAGCAACCAGAGCTGAAGCCATAGAACACTGTGGAAAACTATGCCCTCTAAGAGTTGGGGAACAATGCATCACTCACTTACACACTACTGTTCAAGGACCCTGTGCAGCATACTGTATAAGTTTAAGATCAGAATTATGAAATTACGTTGCTGTTTTTTAAAGTGGTGGGGTGGTGTGGCAAATTCTTACAGAGAACTGACATTTTTCAGAGGGTTTATATTTACTGAGCAACCATTGGCTTTACGAGGAATGCACAACCTTTAAAATGATACTTTTCTCTTTTTATGGATTGGGATGGTTAATATTATCCAGTTGGCAGAATACAGAGACATTTAAGAGATGAAGCTCTGGGCTTAACTAGATTAGGTGTGCATTGGCAGGTGATTTAGATTGAATCAACTAAAGTGACATGACTCACCACAGCTTAAAGTGACATGTGCTCGTAGGCTGGTGTCCTGGACTGAATATAAAGGAGGAGTGGGTTGAAGGCTAACTCTCATTGTTCCTTGCTTCTTGATTGTGGATATAATGTGACTCACCGATTCAAGATCCTGCTTCCATAATTTTTCCACCAGAATGGATTGCACCCCAGAACTGTGCACCAAAATAAGCCCTTTCTCACTTATATTCCTTTTTGTCAGAAGTTTTATCATAGCAGCAGAAAAGTAACTAGTATAAGAATAAATAAAGGAGGCTCAGGGAGACATTACCATTTATGGAGGTCAAGGGTTATCTTTGGGTGCCAACATGGCCTCTGTAAACTGACTAAAGATGTATCTAGAAGCAGAGAAAGACCTTCCATATTACAGACAAGGCTAGACCAGGACTCACTAACCCATAGAAGATAAAGATTGGTAAACAAAACAAACAAACAAAAAGTCCCGCTGATTTGGGTAGTCAGAGCTTTGTAGTAATTATTGATTCATTTCTTCAACATGTGTTAAATGCCTGCCATGTATTAGCTTCAAGGTTCTGAAAGAGCTAGTTTCCTCTCAGGGGAAACGGAGGCCGATTGTGAAGGCTTAAGTCCTAAGTGGATACTGAAATAGTAGGTGCTAGGCTTTCCTCTGAGGATGTCGAAGTAAAAAAATTTATCCCAATAATGACCTTTAGCCTGTGCATCTAGAGAGAGGAGGGGTCAAGAGAGAGACAGAGGGTCTGGGTGAGTAAAGAGTGGATGATGAAAACATCTCATCGTAGATCAAAGAGATGGTGATGAACCTCAGGTGAAGGAGCTCCTTTAAGGAGGATGCCCTGTTCTCCTGAAAGAGACAGAAGGAAGTGCAAAAATGTTCATCTCTTTAGATTCCTGAGAAGGGGATAATGGCTCCCAACCCTAACTCTGCATCAGAAGCACCCCACATTTCCAAGTAACTATGTCTTGTATTTATAACCTGACAAAATAAATCAACAAACTGGAAGGATTTTTTAGGATGAAGATGCCAAGGCATACTGAAAAAAAAAAAAAAAAGAAGGGGGGGAGAGAGAGAAGTACAAGATTTGATACCCTTATCCCAGTGGTTCTCAACCTGTGGGTTTCGACTGCTTTGGGGATCAAATCACTCTTTCATGGAGGTTGTCTAAAACCATTTTCATATAGCATACAGTTCCTAACAGTAGCAAAATTACAGTTATAAAGTAGCAACGAAACACTTAAGAGTTGGGAGTCACCACAACATGAGGAACTGTATTAAAGGGTTCAAAAAGTAGTAAGGTTGAGAACCTCTGCCTTTTCTGCCCCATCTAGTAAGTATTTTGTCAAAGTGAAAGACAGATACTAACCCCTTTTAAGATTGCAAATGTCCATGGTCAATGATGACTTCAAATGGAATCTATTAATCTCTCTGTGTGTGTGTGTGTGTGTGTGTGTGTGTGTGTGTGTGTGTGTGTTTGTATTTGTGTATATTTGCATGTGTGTGTACTGTACGTGTGTCTGTGAGTTTGACTATGTACTTGTTACAGGATGGGTGTTGGGGGTCAGTACTCAGGAAGGACCTCCCTCTCTGATCCTCACTTTCTGCGTTGATTGAGAGAGGGTCTGTTATTATTTCCTTTTGTATATAGCAGGCTAGCTGGCCCACATCTTATAGGAATCCTTACTCTGCTACCCACCTCACAGTATTAGGTGACGACCTGATTTATGTGGGTTCTGGGAATCCAAACTCAGGGTTGCAAACTTGACAAGTGTTTTTTGTTTTTGATTTTTTAATAAATTGAACATTTTCTTATTTTTGAGATTATAACAGAATTACAATATTTCTTCCTTTTCTTTCTTCCTCCATACCTTCCTATATACCCTTCCCACTCTCCTTCAAATCCATGACCTCTTTTTCTCACTAATTGTTATTGCATGCATATATGTAAATGGGTGTCTGTGTATACACACATATTCCTGTTCAGTTTGTATAATGTTTCCTGTATGTATGTTTTCAGAACTTACCATGTATTATTTTTATGTCTATGAGTGTTTTGAGTACATGTATGTAATTGGACTTTATGAATGCTTGATAGAAGCCAGAAATTGACATCAGATCTCCTAAAACTGAAGTTGCATATTATTTTGAGGCACCAGATGAACCTGGGGCATCTGCAGGCATAGTCAGTGGGCTAAACCACTAAGCCATCTCTCTAGCCCCTAAAACATTTTATACCAAATTGTAAATCACACTAGGAAGATAAGTGGAAATTTTCCAATCCAGTAGCAGGAGGGGAGGTCATGAGATAGAAATGGCAGTCTTCAAGAGTTTTTGTGACAGCGTCTTATATATCCATAGTGGCCTCAATCTCACTATATAGTCAAGTATGACCTTGAACTTCTGACCCTCAAGTACTCTAATTATAGGTGTGTTCAGTTTATGCAGTGCTCAGGGTTTTACTCATGCTAGCTACGTGCTCTTTCCACTGAGAAAAACCCCAGCGTCAAGACACCCTCTCCCGATGTCTTGATATTATTTTCCTGTCCTCCGTTGTGGGAAGTCTCAAGATCAATGCTTTTGGCTTAGCTCCTCAGCAAGGTTCCCAGTCTCATGAATAGCGGTGCGAACACAGTGACGAGAACATGTGGGGGTAATCATGACGACAGGGGTGCAGACCAGACACTGGCTGCGATTTTATACCTTATAATAACAAGTCATAATAATAGCTATGTTGTACATCCAACGCCCTTTAAAAGCATTAACATGTCACACTGTGCACATTCGCCTAGAGCAGATCAATATTTATTCTTCCGAGTGTGTCGAGTATACAATTGGGGCACCTCGGGGTGAAAACGTCACCCTGCCAGTGTCACTGCGTTAGCCTTGGAACTTGGAAATCACATCTCCCAATTCATTATGTCACAATAATAAAGTGACCCTTGCCTGTCAAACACATTCATTAGTAGTGAAGCAGGAGTTGGGCAGAAGCAGCAGACAACACTGCTCTGGGGAGTTACAACACTAAATAGCCATCAAGAAAACATGACTGCTGTAGACACAAGCATCAGGCCCGGAAGGGAAAAGTCACATGCGCACACATAAATACACATCCACATGGGTATATGGGCACACGCATGCTCATGCACACAACAGCAGAAGAACTTATTTTGGTGACTTCTGCCCCAAGTGTTTTCATTGCCACTAATCCCGCCCCCTCTCGAATTACTGTGTTCTTCACTGATAAAACAGCGTGAACTGAATCAGCAACTAACAAGGCAAGGACCCTGCACAAGATTAAACCAGAAGCATCCAAGCTGGGCCAGAGAGCTCTTGAGTCCTCGAAGCTGGAATCTTACAAGACGATTGGCAAGTCATCCACAGCACACTTCAGAATCTGCCTCTTCTGTTGGGCATTTTAGCAATCATAGCAACAGTTGAGCAGTTTAGGTTTAGGCTCCCTCCCAATCTTGACTCTGGCTGGTTTGTGGAGGTCTAGGGGTGGGGCTCAACTCAGGGAGAGGGAGGCAGAATCCCAGTTGGCACCCAGAAGTCCAGAAAATGAGGTGGGGGAGTTTGGCTGCCTGACTAACTAGGTCTTCTGGGTGTAAATGCCGTAGAACTAGCAGCCCACATCTTAAGGGATCGTGTGTCTCCCTGGTTATTCCCTTTTCTTAGCCTGTTCATTGTTCACTGCTTTCATATCTTTCACTAAAATATTGTTCCCTTTGCCAATTGGTGCCTAACAGGCAACATTATGTCTCATGCATGGCACTCGTACTAAGATGGCCCTGTGTATTTATAGACATTCAAAGTTGCTAGCAATAGGCCTGGTCAGTCTGAAAGTAATGTCTGAAAATGTAGAGCAAAGGTAAGACCCCATAAAGCTTCTGTGTTCAGGGCTGCAAGGCTCACAGGAGGGTCAACAGAGTGGAAGGTGAGAGTGGCTTTGGATCTTTAGATTCAAATTCAAGTTTATATCTTTTTGTAAAGAGCTAGAAGAGGAAGGTGCAAGAACAGAGGTGAGGAGGGCATGCAACATATTTTCATTTGTATTTGGCCCCTGGGCTGCCACCGGGCATGGGCTCCCAAACTCCCAAAGGAATGACAGAAGGAATCAAGTGTTGCCTAGAGAAATCACCATTTTGAAGATCTGTGAAAATGAAACATCTGAATCCTTGACTAAGCAATCATGGATTGCACATTTTTTACTTTTGTGAGGTGAATCTGGGTATTACATAATAAGCAGTAAAATCAGAGCTTCCATCCGCCAACTTCAAGAGCAATGGCTGTCATTCAGACATTCAGTTGGATGAGGTCATAACAAGCATGTAATGCACCTGATTCCTCCACTTTTACATAAGTTGCCACAGATGTGGGAAACCATAATGTAGAGTAGTACTTGTAGTCAACAAGATGGGTTTGACATCTGTTACAAAAAAACAAAAAGCAAAACCAAGTATTCTTTATTGCTGTGCTAAGAGTGGCAAGGGTCTTCTGGTTTAGCTTATAGAGTCAAAGAAAACATATTGAGTATTGTGGACCTATGTTGACTTCTTAAAAGCAGTGAGACAGTCTTCATCCAACACAGTCCACAGTCCAACAAAGTATAGCCTCGTGGGCGGCTTTAGTGTCTGGCAACACATCTGATCCCAACCTTCTATCTTGAGTAAATGCCACCAACTCCAAGAGGTCAAGCTCCTTAACTGTTAAAAAGTGGATGACAATGATAGAATTTACCATAGATCATTCCCTCTGTATAAAATACATTGTGTAAGTATTAAAGACTTCCTTATAGTTCTATCATGAGTACCCAGTATATATCCTTAATTAATGCATAATTAAATATAGTCCAAATAAACATGTGATCAGCCTGAGTAACTGACAGCAGCTGTAATAAACAATGACACCTGAATCTTATTAATCTACTTGGAAAACAAAAAGTTAATTTCTAACTACTGAAAACCCCATGCTATTAGAAGTCCTAGGTGACTCTCAATATTCAGTGACCTACAGACATAGGTTTTTGTTTCCTGTGGCCTTGAGATCCCTAGGGTCCTCCACTGTTTTTTTTTTCTGTACCCTCTGCCTTTCACTGGCCTCTGAATACAGAACAAAATGTTAGGAATTATGGGACATTGTTTAAGACCCAGCATGGAATGATATATGTTATGTCTGCCCCATCCTTTGGGCAAGAACAACTTACATGTCTCAATGCAGCACAAGAAGTTGAAGCCTGTCACTTAATTATATGCTAAAGGGGGGAACATTCTCAGCTAGATACATATATAGCCAGTCTCCGCCACTGACCCAAATCTCTAAGAGCAAAACATAACAGCTCTGAGCACTTTCTCTCTCCATATTTGATACATTAGATATCTTCATGTACTCAGTAGGCATCTTTCTGCCCATGCATTTTTTTTCTTGACATTGTTTGAGCACAAGATTCTTAACCCACTTAACTCCTTGGAAGGATTCTCACTCATACAGGCATTCAATAGTGCTGATAATTACAGTAAAATAAAGGTAACAAAACATTTGCTTGTTCTATGAGGGACTCAGTCTTGGCATTTATTACCCAGCATTACCAGTATCTCCTCACCAGATTCTGCTACTGACTTGATGCTGTTTAAAAATTGATTTGTCTTATATTTGTGTTTCTCTTTACACAGAACAGTTTCTGTTAGACAGGGCAGTGGGCACCCAACACCATGGGCCAAAGTTAATAAGGAATTTTGAGATAAAATCTAAATGGTACATTTTAGAATAGAGAGAAAGCCCAAACATTATTGAAACTTTTAGATCAGTAAATAAAAATACTATGCAAAAAATTCAAGTTTTTATCTGCAACCGCTCCTGCTTTTATTTTTTTCTTGTTATGTTTGATTTTGTTTTCAGTTTTCAGTGTTTGGCACCTGAAGTAGAAAAAAAGGTTATGGAGCCTTAAACAGTTCATTAGGTTTCAGCAATATAACAAGAGATTGGAAACCTTTTTTCATTTATATTATCTAGAAGGCAGAAAAGGATAGAGAACTTTCAAGAATTGTGCCAGGAGTCCTTCCCATAACATCTGTGCTATATTTAAAAATCTGTCTAGGCTGAAGAGATGGCTCCTCAGTTAAGAGTACTTGCTGCTCTTGCAGTGGACCTAGGTTCAATTCCTAGCACCCACATGGTTGCCTAAACCTTCTGTAATGCCAATTATAAAAGAAACTGTGGCCCTCATCTGGCCTCCAAGGGTACTGTACACACATGGTATACATATACATATACATATACATATATATAATAAAAATAAGCAATCTCAAAAAAATTAAATAAATAAGATAAGTAAAGATATATCTAAAACTATGCAGGAAGGATAATCTTTTAGTAGGTCAGAATTGGTCATGGGACATGCAATTCCTTTGAGTGTTAGGAAAAAGTATTTAGGACAAAGAGGATAGGATACATTACTTTTCAAACTAATCTTTGATTTTCTTGCTCAGGATTTTCTACTTACAATGAAATACAAACTAGCACAATTTTATGTTTCTCTAGCTTTGAGCACTACTGCATTTCTTTGTCCTTGTTAGTATTAAAGCATCTTATTTAAGAATAATGACCACAGTTAACCTCTTTTTCAGTTCTAAATATTGCAGTGTTCAATACATGATATTCATGGCTAGCACATGATAGTCTAATGGTAACAGTGACCTATTCAAATCCAAAATTACTAATGTTTCTCAATGGTATATTATGAACCACATTACTCTTCTACCATTACTGTGAGCATATATTCCTTGTCAACTTAGGTTTCCTTTCTGCGACATTTCAAAAGTGAGAATAGCAATCAGACTCAGCCCAGAGGCTTGTGCGGAGTACAGGAAGTTGTAGAAGACTACTGCTTAGGTACTATTGCATGCTGGAAGAGTGCTGACGTTCAGCACAGGCACTCCACTATGTCTGCCCCTCCCCGTTCACCCCACTCTATCTTCTAGTCTTGCACCATACTGGAGTTATTGCAGAGGAAGCCATTAATATCTCTGCATTGCTACATTCATCCCAAAAGACACTCGGTTCTTTGGGTAAGAAGAGGTAAGAAACAAAGATGACAAAGGAATGAGACTGATGTCAAAGCAAGCTGTAATGGGTAAAAAGGAAATGCCTGCAATTGACTTACAGACCAGTTTGGAAATAAGGACAGTTGAGTAAAATGATGGTGCCCACTCTGCTTGGCTCTCTAATTCCTGTCCCATGGTAGACTTCCTAAGACTCCACTCTCCAGCTGCTTAAAGCCTCTGTTTGGGGCTTCTAAATAGGAAGCAAAGACTTGGGAGAAGTTGAGTCTGTTAATATTTCCTGAACTAGTAAGTGAACTATTGATAGCTGCCTTCTCTTCCAACTTGTTTCTTACGTGGGGCACGTCCATTAGTTTCTAATGGACGAGAGCAACCGTTAGTTTTAGGATGGGAGGTGGGGGTGGGGAGGGGGAAGAGGGAAAGAGAGAACTTTGTGTAAGTTGAGGCAGGGTTACATGAGTAAATGCCCCCAGTGCGTGGGTGGAGGTCACAGGACAACTCTTTCTGAGTTTTTCCTCCTCTTGCCATACTGTGTGCTCCAGTGTGGCTGGCCTGGGACCCTTCCAGCCACTTCTCCTTTCCTCAGCCGCCCATCTCGCAACAGGGAATCTGGAATTGCAGATGTACACTGCCACCACATCCAGCTTTTGAGGTGTCAATTTCAAGCCATCAGACTCGCGTGCCAGGCACTTTTTAACCCACCGAGCCATCTCCCCAGCCCACAGCACTTCATTTATTAACTAGGGAACTTTCATCAACCCTGAGGCATGTCTATCATAGGCTCCGATATGGAGATGAGTTGCAGACTAGGGCTGTAGGCTTTCCTCCCCCCATATTCCTTTTAATCATATAAACAGCACAGCCAAAGACACACTGCGGTATGGTGAGGGATCAAAGCTTTGATACCAAGATTTTCAAGTCCTGGGAGGCCAGCACTCTTTCCACTCGCAACATTTGTCTAAAATGGAGCTCATTAAAATTTATTTCAACAATACCAGTGACTATTTTAAGCCGAAGAATAGAACTTCTAAAGAAAATAAATCTAAAGTGCTTGTGTTCTTAGCACTAAAATACATCTTCACTCCATTACTTCACCTTCTTGGTTCAAGATACATTAAGCCTCTTTTGATCCAGAGGGAAAACATTTTTTTTTCAAATGTTATACAGAAAGCTTAGAATGAGGGCCCATGAGAAGGCTCAGCAGGGTAAAGACACTTGCTAAGGTAGCCTGGTGATGAGTTCAACCCACAGAACCTACATACAGGAGGAAGTAGAGCAGTGACTTCACAAAATTGTCCTCTGACCTCCATGTGACAGCAGTGCATGTGTGTGTATGTGTAAGATGGGCAGCTGAGGAAAGGGAATTGCACACCTGTGCATGCGACACACATACACACACACACACACACACACACACACACACACACACTGAATTAAAGTTTAAAAAGAGAAACCTAGGAGTTACATTTCTGTCACTTTGGCGTATTTGTGTGTTACATGTATATACACACATATACGTACCACCCCACCTTCGTGTGTGCACATATATGGAAGTCAGAAAGGGATATGGGGTATCTTCCCTAATCACTTCCCACCTGGGTGTTTCTGTTGCATGGAGTATGCATATGTACATCTCTGCGTGCTTGCACATGTGTGCAGGAACATGCACCCATGCAAGCACCCGTGGTTATCAGAGGTCAACTTCAGGATAGTTTCATTAGGGTGCTCAGTCAGGATCTCTTCACTGAACTTGGCAGCCATGTTGACTAGGATAGTTAGTCAGCAGACTTGGGAGAGATCTGCCTGTCTCTGTCCCCTGGGCTTACAGATGCTTGTGGCCAGGACCAGCTTTCTACAAGGCTGACAGGGACCCATACTAGGGTGACAATCTATTTGTCCCCTATCTCATGTCCTAAGTCAGGGGTCTCTCTCTGACCTAGAGCTTCCTGTTTCTGCTAGATTGGCTCACCAGGGTGACACCTATGGGGAATCTGTGCAACTCTGTCCATCCCCCAAGCCCCAGGCAGTGGGGTCCCAGAAATAAGCATCTGTGGCTGGCCTTGATGCAGGTTCTTGAAATCCTAACCAAGACCCTCATACTTGCACAGCGAGCACTTTGCCTAGAGAGCCATATCCTCCGCCCTGGCATCTTCTCATTCATAGAGGATTTTGAAGCAGACAGAAAGCACCAAAACAGTACACACTGGCTCGGATAATAAAAATTCGCAAAGGAACAAAAGGCTGGGAGGTAGATATCTGACGTACAGTGTTTGGGAGATAAAGAACACTATTAGAAGAATGGGTGTGAATAACAATGCATTCTTAACTGAGTCATGACATCCCTATTCTAGTGACACAAGGAGCAGCAGAACTGTGCAAAGGAGTAAACTATCCTGCTTTCCAGGTGGGAGAAAGACAGATAATTACAATTCTTATACACTAAGGAAAATTCAAGAGAAATCTGGGGAAAAGTTTACTGAGAAACATATTGATATATCAATATTATAAATTACTTTCTCTTATTAAACAACAACAACAAAAAACCCCAGATTTCTCTTTTGTAGGCTAGCTCATCATTGTATAAAAAGGTTTATATTTTTTTTTTAAAAAAAAAAGACGTACTGCTTTGAAAATCTTTTTCCTACATTAAAAAATATGCCTATCATATATTCCGAAACTTTTCCAGAACCACAGAAATATCAAAGTTGAGTCTCCAAACAGCTAAGCCCTCCGTTGTCTTCAATGAACCGTCAGCATTGTCTGCCACCTATTGAAAATCCCCGTGGAAACCTGATATTTAGTCAAAACACAAATCTGTTTCACCACCCTTTGCAAAAGTAAAAGAAGATATAATGCCATGTTTTTGTTTCACATATTTCAGCCATCTCCTTTCTTTCTGGGATGGTTAAGTGTGGGGGTGAGGGCGGCAGCGATAATTATAGCGATGCTATCAGGAGAATGGTTTTAGTAGAGAACAAAACTAGATGCAGTGCGTTTGTGGTAGGTGAACGTCGGAGTGGACAGAACACAAAGGGTGGATTCGGCTGGTATTTAACTCCACTGGTCTCAGAGGGTGGATTCTGAGTGTTGAGGAAGTGTTCTAACTGACCCCATTACTGCCTCTGGCACTCTGGGTGGCAAAAGGCCAGCCGCAGAGTGAGACACTTAGTGAGTAACATGGAAATTATAGTGTTGTATTAAATGCATCTTCTGCAGGGACCGTTCTCCTCTTCAGATAACATTCTTAAAATGCTGCCGACAAGAGAATAGAGGGGTTATATGTCCCCACTCTGTTCTGGTGCCTTTTAAAAAATCTTGTGTGTTGTGTATGTATATGATGTGTGTGTGTGTGTGTGTGTGTGTGTGTGTGTGTGTGTGTGTGTGTGTGTGTGTGTTCCTAACAGAGACATGCATGATATGGTACAAGAGTGGAAGTCAGGACAGCCATGAGAAGCCGTTCTCCCTTTTCATTTTAATGTAGGCAGAGTCTCTTTGTTTTCTGTAGCATATGCCGGGGGCACCAGGCCCAGACTCACAGGCTTCCGGATAATTTGCCTCTGCCTCAGATCTCCCTGTAGGAGTAACGAGGATTACAGATGAAGGCTGTTATGCCCAGCTTGGCATGGGTTCTGGGAATTCAGACTCAAATCCCCACACTTGCATGCCAAGTCTACCTACTCCCCAGCCACTAGCAGAGGGCTGATGTAAGATGTAAGTGGGCTCCAGGAAAATGAAACCCACTAACATCTGAATGAACTGAAGAGATGGTGGAACATAGTGGAAGAACACAGTCAGAGAGCTGAGCTGACACCATCAGCTGAGCAAGCCACCATCTTCACCACTAGGCTGGGTCTATGTGTCTTCTGTGGTACTACTATGCAAGCACAACCAAAATTGTGATTTTGTTTTTATACGTGTCTGCTCTTTCCCATGATGTCTCCTATGATAAAGAATGTGGATTAATACACATGAAGAACTATATGAAGATTACATTCCAATTGTTGACGGCTTATCAGGTTACAGTAAAGAGGGAACAAGAACCCCCAATTAAAGGAGGAGCAGGAAGGGAGCATGGAAAGTCAGACTGAACATGCAAAGACAAACTGACTACAAAAAGTCAGTGTGCAGACATGCCTGCAAACCCCAATTCTTTGGAGGTTGAGCAAGGGAGATTCCAAGTTTGATGCCTGGAGAACTTAACAAGACTATGTAGGAAAGCAAACTTAAAAGAGCTAGTGATACAGCTTAGCGGCAGAGATTTGAGGCCAGTGGATTTGGTCTGCAAGGCTGCCAACAACACTTGAGAAGTTCGACTGATAACAAAGATCCAGAGAAAGAAGCTAGGTAAAGGTGAGGGGCTGACTAGGGAGAAATCCTCCCCTGAAAGACGCCATCGAAGCCACCACACAGCAACACGTGATTAAGTAGTGTGTTAATGATGTTGCTGGTCCTGTCCTGGGATGCTCTCAAAATCAGATGACAGAGAGAGAGAGAGAGAGAGAGAGAGAGAGAGAGAGAGAGAGGGAGGGAGGGAGGGAGAGAGAGGGAGAAGAAGAGAGAGAGAGAGAGAGAGAGAGAGAGAGAGAGAGAGAGAATTTTCTCAGGCTTCTTTTTTGGGAGCTAAGCCTGGGACAGGGCCCCTGGAAACAACCTGTAAGATCATTTCAAGAACCCAAAACAAAACACCTCGTCATCAGTTTCTCATCTTCTAGGAGGAGGAGACCATCTTTCAGAATCGAGGCCCTTCTCTGATTCATGCAGGGAGGATAGAAACATCTCTGAATCAAACTCAATAATCTTAGGCTTCCCAGGACCCAATACTGGATGTGTGCCTATCCCAAACCTCTGCGTGTACTACAGCTGATTTCAGGAGCTCTGAGCAGAGATAAGGGGAACAAGAGCCAGGACTCTGAGGACAGAGTTTGAATATCTTGCCTCTGAATCCTTAAGCAAGATGCTTTATCGGAATTCCAGTTTCCCTGTGGCCTGAAAACTTTCAGTAGGAGTCTTGATTCCACTTGCTGACCTCCTGCTGCCAACAGGAATGCTAAAGGGAATGAGCCATCCATGAGCATCAGCTGGAGCAGGTGGCCAAGGCTTGGCTGGAAGGCTTGCCAGGTGTTCTCGACTGCTGAGTGCACTAGACACATGAAGACCGCCCCAACTCCAACATTATGGAGTCAAAAACCCTGCAGGTGGGGCACAGCAATCTAGCTGCAGCAATGCATACCTACAACCATGCTGGGTCATTCCAGTGGGTCTACAATGTGAAGGGCCTCACTGTAGGCACTGAAGAATAAGAGCCTGGTTGGCCTATGCCAATGTATGTCTAAATACAGCCGCATGCCACCAAGACTAATCTGTCAATCACCTGGGCAGGGGTGCTTCCCAGAGGGACCTTGACAACAGAAAAGGCAACTGTTTAAAAACAGCCATGTTTTCTGACAACTGTCAGAGAGAGCAAAACAATATTCTGTCCATCTACCATGATTATTAAATAATAAGGGCCGCCTCGTGTATTCATACCTCTTTGCAACAAACTATAGAAATGATTCCCAGAGACACACTCTTCGTGTCTACTTGTCTGCATCACCAAAGAACAACCTGCAATGCGCTGGCCAGATTCGGGTTTAAAGACTCCATTAGCTAAGCAGCAAGGAAGTTTGGCTGACCCCAGAAATCCTGCAGTATCATTCTTTTGGGGTTCCTGTTGCTCTTTTCAGCTTTTTGAGGCTCTGCAGATGCATCTGCAGATCAGTCCACACCACACTGGACAGTTGGAAAGAATGGCTGGATAATAGGACCACCCTCCCGAGTCCTAAACCAGAAGCACACAAGCACCCGCAAAGCCGCCCAGATCAGTTGCTTACACTGACTTTTAAAACGCAGCATTTCCACTTAACTCATGTTTGAAAATTTAAAGTAGTGACAAACTCAACAATGAAATCAAGCCCACCAGAAGCAGGATACCTCGCCTTCCGAAGAGTCTCCAGTGGCCAGGAGCATCCTTCGGGGTTTCAGCAATCCGGCACTTCTGTGGGACTTTGTCCTCCTGCATCATGCTTGCAGAGGAGTCAGCAGCTGAAACTCCTCCAAGAGTGAGGGAGATGGAACAGGGAAAGCTTGAGAAACACAAGGAGAAGCCTAAACAAAGTGGACGGGGTAATGACACTGGTCTTACCACCTGTTAGACACAAAGCAGGCAAGAGCCAGAGTCCTTACCGCCAGGTTCTGGAAGTTTAAGCCCAGTCTCTTTGTTCCTTTTCTATGGCAGCCTAATTGATTGAAAGCCTTAGTGGGAACAGGTGAGTTCATCTACCCAGCTATTAGGATAAGACCCAACGGTTATCTAATTTTGCAGTGCCCTGGGTGTAGCTTCGGGAAATCGCCTTAATAAAGACAGCAGGACATAACCCTGTGCACCCGATTCCCAAGGGGTGGGGCAACAGCCAAACCTACTTAACTTCCATCTCCTTGTGCTTTCTACCCTTTCATCTGAACTGGCCTCAGTGGGGCATTTGGACCAGATATCGGTCATGAAGGAGAATTAGATTGGATGACAAAAATCAGGTTGAAATTGGCATGAAGAGCATGCCTGTGAGCAGTCTGACCTGTGGATGTCTTGGCCAGTCTTATATAGCCCGCGATGTCCCCTAGAGTCACAGTCTTCCATCTTTGTGTCGTCTGTATACATCCTAGCACATGAGACAAAGAATAGTGGCCTCCAAATGCCAAAATTCAAATGGATACCCAACTCCAGTTTAGGAGTCAGCAGTGAATAAGGCTTGGTAGTCTACACCCTGTGATGCATTTTCCTCACTAGGGAAATGGAGTTCATAATAACTTGCTCATTATGTTATTGTGAAGGTTCAATGAGAACTCACTTAGCGTGCTTAGCCCAAGCCCCTCACGGTGTGAAATGCGAGCTGACTATCATTATTTTTATTATTATAACAGATTCTAAAGAGTTGAATGAATGGGAAGTTAGGTGGGTGTGGGGGAGAAGTAAGCACCTGGCATTTAGACGCGCTGCACATCTAGAATACTACAATTCTGTTCAATTTCCAAAGAATTTCATGGCTAAACACTTTACATCTGAAAGTGTTTGATTAGCAGCTAGCTATTACGATGCCTATTTTGGAGGGGGGGGGGACAATATAATATAGGAGATAGGGCTAGAGGCCTGAGAACTGGAACTCAAAGCATTTTGTTAGCCGCTGTTGGTATGCACTGGCATCAAACCATGCTTAGACACAAGACGTCATAGGGCCAGGGAGATTTTGCAATAGCTGGTACCTGCCCTGAAAGCAGGAGGACCTGAGTTCGAATCCCCAATACCCAAGTAAAACATCGAGAGTGGTCATACCAAGCTAACCCCAGGGCTTACGGGGCAGAGACGGTAGGTCCCTGGAAGCTTAGTAGTCATCCAGCCCCAAAAAAACAATGAGCTCCGGGTTCAGCCAGAGACCCTGTCTCAAAAAAAAAAAAAAAAAAAAAAAAAAAAAAAAAAAGAGAACAGTTAAGAAAGATACCCAGCATCATCTTGAAATACACATGCACATCCACCCACATGTTCATGTATACATACCCACATGGTCAAATACATACACCACACAAAAAAATAAAAATAAATAAAAGAAATGCCACATCATGGTGCCTTTCCTTTGTGGAGGAACAGACACACTTATCACCAAATGCCATGGAAGAACAGAAAGGAGAATTGCCTTTTAAAAAAAAAAAAAAAAACTTATTTTATTTGTAGTTATATGTTTGTGAGTGTATGCTCTTGTGAGTGCAGTGCCTGTAGAGGCCATAAGAGGGTGTTAGAGCTCACATGAAGCTGGAGTAATAAGCTTGATGTGGACCTAAATACTGGGAACTGAACTGGGGTCCTCTGCAAGAGCAGTACGCCCACTTAGCCACTGAGTCATCTCCAGCCTCGGAATACCTCCTTTTACTCAAATCAAAAGAAGGCCACCAAGAGGCTGAAATCCACTGTCTTCGCCTCACACTCCCAACAGGTGATAGAATTATTAAACACAGTAACAGTTGGCAAGTGTTTGCTAAATAGGCAATTTAGCCATGGCCACTGAATCCTTTTGTGATTGTTTGTTTGAGGCAAGGGTTCACTCCGAGGCTTTATTTGACCCGATACTTAACTACGTACCCAAAGCTGGCCTTGAGTTTTAAGTAAGCCAACTGGCTCTATCTCCCAAGTGCTGGGGTGATAAGTGTGCACTCCATCCAGTCCGAGTCCTTTAGGGACCATTAGGACTCTAGAGAGATGACAAAGGGAGAGGTTGTTGTAACCAGAAAGAGTGGAGTGGGACTTGGCAATATCAGACAATGCATGCATGTCTGATATTGTGTGCTGTTGGGATGGACTGCAGATAAATCAGATAGCGCTTATGAACGCAGCGTGAGGCTTGAGCCTGCTGTGATCCTACGTTATCACTGATGAATACAACTCACTCTAATGGCTGAGGCAGCTTCTGTGGTCCTACAGTGCTCTCCTCATCGAGCTCGCGCCTCCAGCATCTCGTCTCAAATACCTTAAAATTCTCTTCCTAAAATCTTTCTTAGAAATATTTTTGCAGAATCAGTAAGGAATAAATATAAGCAGTATTTATTGGCTGTGTGTTTTGTCTACTTATTTAAAAAAAAAAGACAAAAAAAAACCCTTCTAATGAGTGAACCATTCAGTGTTTGTGCGATGACCACTCGATTTGACTGTCTTGCTCTCTCACCTATATCATCAATGTAGCACCCTCATTAGACTCCTACCCGGAAGCATCTTCTAGCGTGTATTCAGCAAACATTTGTGAATATTACTATCCCCAAAATATTTCAATTGTATGTCATTTCGAAACAGAATACTCAGTAAAAGGATGTTTTCTTAGATTTTATTACAAAACATTTTGCATTGAAATAACTAATAAGAATATTTGAGAACAAGGGGCCTGGAAACCTGCTCAGCAACAAGAGCACTGGCTGCTTTTGCAGAAGCCCTGGGTTCCATTCGCAGAACCCACATGGTGGCTCAAAATAACTTCAACTCCAGTTCCATAGGTTCTGACGCCCTCTTCTGGCCTCTGTGGGCAGCAGGTGTGCACATTGTATATACACATACATACATACATATACACATACATACATACATGCATGCAAGCAAACAGGCAAAACACTCATACACTTAAAATAAAATAAATTTTTAAAAGAGAAAATTGGAAATGTCACAAAAAGGGGAAACTAAGAGCATTTTAAGCATGCCCAGCAACATTTGAATAATGCAGAAAACATGCTTTTCGGTGGAGATCTCACTGGGGAGCACTTCCAGCTTATAGTTTCCGGACTGCT
Organism: Acomys minous; assembly: GCF_964271855.1. Classification (NCBI taxonomy): domain Eukaryota; kingdom Metazoa; phylum Chordata; class Mammalia; order Rodentia; family Muridae; genus Acomys; species Acomys minous. Next base: position 45,938,007 of record NC_140500.1, read on the forward strand.
TCTACAATGAAAAATAAAAACTAATCCAAAGTTATGTTTACATAGTACCTTCACACACTGTTCTTGTGCCAGACCTCTGTCTACTTCCAGGTTCCTGAGCTGAGCCTAGTCATGGTGAAATTTGTGTGTTGAGATTTGTCTTAGAATCTTTCAAGTTCAGTTTGTACCAATCTTGTCACGGCCACTTCTTCTTCTTCTTTTTTCAATGAGATTATAATATAACTAAAAATTTCTCCCTTCTACCCTTCATATATATATATGTGTGTGTGTGTGTGTGTGTGTGTGTGTGTGTGTGTGATCTCCTTCCAATTCATAGCCTCTGTTTTCACTAATTGTTATTACATTCATATATATATATATATATATATATATATATATATATATATATATTTGTAAATATAACCTGCTCAGTCTGTATAATGTTACTTGTATGTATGTCTTCAGGTGTGATTGTTTGGCACTGGACAACCAGTTTGTGTGCTCTTCCCTGAGAAAAGACATCTCTCCCTGCTCCTAGATTTCCTCAGTTGAGTGTAGTTTTTTGTGCAGGATTGAAGCCTCATAGCCTTTTATCCATCCACTTTGGCATATCCATTGGTGGTGTCCTTGTTCAGTTCACATCTGGGTAGTCATGTTGTCATATAGCTTCTGATGTTACTAGGAGACATAACCTGATGGGTTTTCTATCAGTGAAAATATGATTCTAAGTAATTTTTTTCAAGAAACTTGCTTGTGGGGCTGGAGGCATTCAGCCATTCCCATTGCTCACAGCTACCTTAACTCCAGTTCCAGGATGTCTGGCGCCCTCTTCAGGCCTCCACAGGCACTTGCACACAGTGTGCATACACACACAGACACAATATAAATGAAAGTAAGAAAAATGCGCTTTTAAAAAGAAACATGCTTATGATGGTGGAAAATTTTCTTCTGGTAAGATAGGATGAAGTTATTATATTTATTCACAAAAAAGACAAGATGGTCAAGGATAAAAAATATTGGGATGTTATCTTCTTCCAAAACTTCCAATACCTTACCTCACTGCATGCTGAGTATTGTATAAGAAAGAGTTGAGTGCAGTTATTTCTTATACAATCTAGTTTTTTTAACTGTCTGCTTGCCTAAAAATATGATATATTTTTACAATTGAAAATATTTTCTAGGATTATGAGTATCTCTATTAAATTTTATTGCAGCAAAATAAACATTTTAAACATCTTTCTACTCAAATGCAATACTCTGGGGTCATCTTTGAACAGTGCTAATGTTCAGCGAGCTTTGTTTACTTAAGGCCACTCTCTGAGAGAGATCTGAAAGCTCTGCCTGCACTGCCTAACACCATCATTACTGCTTTAATCCCATGCCCTTTACTTTTACTCTAGGGGGATTTTAAAAATATATGTTTGCTCTCTATGTTACTACTGCTACTTTCTGCAGTGTCAGTCCTGCTTGTTTTCTGTTTCTGGGCTTGTTTTACTGTCTCTAAAGCAGTTTTAGTTCTGTATTTACACTTTTGACCTCTTTGTGTCTCCCTTATTTCAAAAATGCCCCTCTGCATCTATCCTGTTTACTTTTCATCTCAATT